>NC_045778.1:65395657-65710121 GCF_008692025.1 Phocoena sinus | reverse complement strand
CGGGGATTCCGCCGGCAGCTCAGCGTTTTATGTGAATGGGTGTACAGCCTGTGACGTGGCTGCCCATATAAGGCCGAATAAGGGTATTTCCCCGCCCCTTCGGGCTGTGGCCACGCCCCCCGGGAGCCGGACGTGCTGGGCGGGCGCCGAGCGTTAGTCAGCCTGAGAAAGAGGAAGTGGCAGGCAACTTGCCGTGCCTTCTGTGGCGCTGCGCGGAGACACTCACTTGCGCATCACCGGGGACTGCTGGTGGGGTGTCAGGAACGCTACGAGGCCGAGGTGACCCACGCTGTGCGGGAAGAGGAGGAAGCGGGGGAGGCGGAGCTGGCGTCGAGACATGGGTTTAAAGTTTCATAGACGTAGGTTCAGAACCCACTGGGGGCCGGGCCAGGTACTGCAGTAGGCAGAGCTAGGGGCGCCCTCGGCCAGAGCCCCCAGATGGATCTGACGTAGATTTCGATCCTTACCCGTCTTTACGCGGGAAATGAGATGATAGCTGGAATTTGCTTCGAAGGCTGGGTTATCGACTCAAGATTGGGCTTGTGTTGGTATGGTTGAAGCTTGGTGACGGGTACCTGGAGGTTCATTATACTGTTTTCTCTACTTTTCTTTATATTTTGAAATTTTCCATAATAAAAGCACCTCAAAGTAAAAGTGGAGAGAGAAGAGCCAGCAACTAATCTCCCCAAATGGGTTCTGCCCTCAAAGGATTGATGGTCGTTTTCTTTGTCACACTCCCAGTAAAAATTAGAATAATTGTTTTTTGAGGAACCGTTTTCTGAGCCCCAGAAAAATCTGTCCTGAAATCAGCTGCAGCATCAACACGCACCGTTGATGGAGCTCAGCCCAGCCAACTGTACAGGTGGCTTCTGGATTTGGGGGATTATCTGTGGCTCAAGTATAATCCCAGGCTGTCTGCACCCGCCAGTCCCAGCAGCTTCAGGCTTCCCATCCCCAATCTTGGGGAACTGGACACGATTCACCCATTCAGCAAGTATTTACTGAGGGTCAGCTTTGTGCCCTGGTAGCTGCAGGGACATGCTTCTACCCCCAAACTCAGGACAAACCATTTTATTGTGAGCCTGAGGCAGGAGGGGACTGCCTGATGGAAAACAGCCTGCCTCCACTAGGGTGGGGCTTGTTTACTACCGACAGAAGGGAGTGAGGTTTTTAGAAGGAAGCAGAAGTCCAATTCTGAAATCAAACGCAGTCAAACCAGACAACAGCCAGCTGTGGCCATTGCCTCTGGGTCTCAGATGCCTTGAGTCAGAGGCGCTGTCCTCAGCCTGCCAGTGGAATCCCAATGAAGATGTGATGCCGGGGCGGGGTGGGGGTGGTGTTTCTTTCTCTTTGGGATTATACGTGCCAGCCTTCCCTGCAATCTGCTCCTCCTCTAGTGTCACCGGAATCACCCAGCCTCAGACGTTTCAACCTACACCGACATGGCCAGGCTGTGTATTGGTTGCTTGACACCAAAGTGAGCAGTCCTCACTCTGCTCCAGCTGCCCCCAGCTAGGAGACGACGCTTGGTCCAGCCCACAGGCCTCTTTTTTTTTTTTAATTAATTAGTTAATTAATTTGCTGCACCGTGGCGTGTGGGATCTTAGTTCCCCGACCAGGGGACCAGGGATCGAACCCCTGCAGTGGAAGCGTGGAGTCTTAACCACTTGACCACCAGGGAAGTCGCCACAGGCCTAAGGTCCTGTAGTCAGTGTGGAAGAGCATCCACGGTGTGCGAGGTGGGGTAGGGATGTGGCCCTGGAGAAGGCCACCCAGCGCAGAGGAGAGCTGAGGTGAGCTTAACGAGAGAGAATCCAGGTGAGCCAGGCCATGGAGTGGGAGAGTGGAGGACATTCCAGGCAGAGAAAACTGCTTGTGGTAAAGGGAAAAAAACCAAGGACCCAGCAAGGTATGTGCTGGAGGTACGTGGGAGACTAAGGCATTTCTGGCATTTCTTAGAAAGTTAAGCAGGCTCATGTGACAGAGGGACTTGTGTGCCATTTAAGGCATTTGGATCTTATCGTTTGGCTGGAGCAGCCACCGATGAGGGTGTTACTCAGTGACTTGGTCAGGTGAGCATTTGGGGACCTCACTGAGGTGGCACTGTGGAGGATGGATGTTTTATTTGCAAGTGGAGATGGGGTCCAGACCGGTGTCAGGGAGACAGATAGGCGGCTTTTGTGGGTAATCCAGGCCTGAGCTGATAAGGGCCTGCCGGAACTTGGCAGTGATAGCAGCAATTGAAGAGGCCACACAGATGGGAGAGACATTTAGGAAGTAAATTGCTGGAAGGGGTGGGATGGCGGGAGAGAGGAGTAGAGGGTGACTGAGTAAATGGTGACACCTTTAGATAGGGACCCTACAGGAACAGGTCCAGGTGTGTAGCAGGAGAGGGGTCGGGGGTGAAGTTTAGACTTATTTATAAGTAGGAGTGGATCCTGGGCCACCCAAGGGGGTGGTGGAAAGGTGGCCTGGCAAACAGTGCAGGAAGGTCATCCATCAGTGGATTGCTCTGTCACTACCCACCCCAACAGATCACTAAGTCCCTGGCTTCCAAAGACTCTGCCTTCCAGATCTCATTCCTAACCTGCCCTTTCTAGTCCCATGGCCAGGGCCAGCTTCCTGGGTGTGTGACCTGTGTAGCTGCACAAGGCCATCCTTAGAAGGGCATGATGCTTGGTTTGATGCTCTGCTGTCACTCTCTTGAAATTCTTGATAATTTTTGGACAAGGGACCCTGGATTTTCCTGTTGCACTGGGCCCCGCAAATTATGTATCCCGTGCTAGCCATAGCTGTAGTTAAAGGGCCCATTATCCCCTGCACTGGACCCTACAGTAGCATCCTGCCTCCCAATCGCCAAGCCCTCTCCTTTCTCTCTTGTCTTCTGCAACGTGATCTTCTTAAGCTTAGATCAGAGCACAGAGCCCACCTGCTCTGCTCGAAAACCCTCAGTGGCACCTATGCACTGTCTGATAAAATCCAAATTCATTAGTGGAACATCAAGGTCCTTGTTCTAGCCAGTTGGCCGTAACCCACCTCCAGCCTCATTTGTCTCCTTCCTTCCCCCTTCCCCCTTCCCCCAGCCCCAGGCTCCAGTCACACAAAACTACCTATTTCCTAAACTTGCCCAGTATTTTGCTGCCTCCACACTTTTCTACAGGACTTGAGCACCTCCCCCATTCCTTTGTTAGGAATCCTTCCCTGCCTTCACACACCAGCTCCAGAGCTACCGTTGCACCTCCAAGAAGGCCCCCCTTAATCCCCCAGCCTGTTAATCAGTCTCCCTCCTGGGTGTTCTCACATCGTGCAGTTTCCCCCTCCCCCAACAGAGTGTTATCTGTCCTGCCATTAGTTTGAAGGCTCCCAGGCCATACTCAGGACTTATCCCACCATCTGTGACCCAGTCATAACACCCAGCACATGGTAGGAGCTCAGGCAATGTTGGTGGAATGGAATCCAGTGCTTGCTGAGGCTTGAAAGCAGCAGGCTTTTTAGGAGGCACGCAGGGGAAAAGTTGGCCGCAGCATAAATCAGGGCCTTAGACCCTGGGTCAGGAGGCAAGATAGGAAGCTGTGGACGCACAGGCCCTAGGATCAGGAACTAGAATTCATAGGCCACAGGCCTAGGAGGAGGAGGAGTGTGTCTGAGACTGGAACTGTTTAAATAATCATGCCTTTCTCCACCCCGCCCCACCCCCTGCCCACTGCTTTGGAATGGGAGTGAGGGGGGTTCAGGGAAGAAAGCAGAATTTAAATTAACATGAGCGTATGAGGCAAGACCTTGTTCTATTTGTCATTCGCTCTCCCCTGCCAGTTCTACTCAGTCGGGTAAGGAGATTTTTATGTTTCTTGACCCTCCTTGACCGGTCATCTTAGTCCTCAGGTCCCGGTTCATCGCTGCGATCTGGTGTTCTTACCCTTTGAAGGGTCATAGTGCCCCTTTTAAAAAAGTGTGGGCCCGTTCCTTGGAAAAGTGCACACACAGCTTTCAGCTTCCAATGTCAGGGAGTTTCACGGACCTGGGAACTCCTGTGATGGTCCCTGCTTCCTTCCTCTGCCCAAAAAGTGGGGCCAGGTGGCCTGTGGGGATGGATCAGAGGGTGCCCCAGAGTGCCACCCCGAAGCCAACCCAAGGGTCCTCTAGCAGCTCCAGCCCTCAGACGATGCATTTTGCCAGCTCTCTTCATTTGCTTTTTTCTCATCATGAAAGTAGCACGCATGCTCGTTGTTTTTTCAAGAGCACTACTTTCTTTGGTGTTAACATCCCCAATCAAGACTGCTGTTGGGTCTGGACCCAACACTTGCTTCCCACCATCTTGGTCAAAGGAAAGAGCACTGGACTAGGAGTCAAAGATCTGGATTCCTGTCCAGCCTCTGCTGTGACCGGCTTCAGTTGTTTCCCTGATATTTGTAGAATGCTTTTTGTGTGTGTAGGTGTTTTTCTCCCCATGGCCCTCCCATCTCCCTTACCCCCAGGATCTTAGAGTGGAGTGAATACAATGTTCACTCAAGGGTACAGGCAGCACTTGCTGTGTGACTGTTGAGAATCACTCACCCTTTTGTTTTCCTGTCATGGTTTCCTCTTCTATAAAATAGGGACATTAGCGCCTATCTGCTAATGGTGAGTGACAGTGACATAACATACATAAAGCTATAGCCTGACGCAGCATAAGGTATTTGTATGGTTGTTGCTGCTATTGATAATATCCATCAGCAAAGCATTTACTCAGTCAAATCCTGATGCACTGGTACATCAGTTTCCTCTTCTGTAAAATGGGAGTGAAAATAGGACTTAGCTCATAGGTTACTATCAGGATTCAGTGGGTTAATCCACGAAAGGTACTTAGAACAGTGCCTGGTGCATATTAAGAACTCAATAAACGTTAACTAGTTGAACAGACTGTAGTATTTTTTCCAGCCAAGAAAAGACTTTTCTAATGGCACAGGAAAAAAAAGACGGGGGTAGGCATGACAGGGAAGAAGGAGTTACTTGCTGTCTAATTCAGCTGTCAGTGAAAGAAAGAATTACTAGAAGCCTGTGAACTTGTTCTGAAGGCTTACTGAGTACAAAAGGATATTTAAAGAGTGAAAATCCCCAGACCCACTTACAGTAAACTAGGAAGGACAAGAAGCCATTCACACGATAATAAGTGCTAAGTTAGGTGGTTTTGATATTGAGACCTGAAGAAACTTTACAGAAGACAGATCAATAAAGCCTGGAGCATTAGAGCAGGCGAGTCTGGGAGAGGGGTTTAGCTTTGATAAATAACCCCTCCAGTTGTAAGAGCAAGGACTTTGGAGTGTGACGTTTAAGTCCCTGGTTTGCCGCTTACTACTGATTGTGTGACCTTGGACAAGTTACTTCACCTCTCGAAGCCACAGTTGTCTCATCTGAAAGAAAAACGGGGCAGGGGCGGGGAGAGATAATAATAGTACCTACCTCATAGGGCTGATGAGAAGATTAAATGAAGTACCTACAAAAAGCCCTTCTCTGCCTGCCTGGAGCATGGTGAGGGCTCCGTGTGAGCCAGTATTTTTCTTTATGAAAAGTCACAGGCAGCACGGAAGCACAGAATCTTGGCAGTAAGGAATTGTAATTCTATTTTGAAATTTTCCAGGGAGGGAGCTTACTGCCTCATGAGGCATTTTTGAATGAGGCCAAAAAAGGAAACAAGCATATTCTGGGATTTTTATGAGATGGCAGGTATGTCCTGAGCCCTTCACTTAATCCTCACAACCTCCCTGTGATGTAAGCACTATTGCCCCCATCTTACAGTTGACCAAGGACAAAGAGCTGAAGCTGGCTTCCCTGTATTATTCACTCTTTGCTTCCAGGTCTGGAGAAATACTGTCTAAACCTAGACCTTCTTTGAAATATTTGAAGATGGTCATCTTGTCCCTTTCCCACCTTATCTTTTCTAAGATAACAGTCCTTGTTCCTTACTATAACTGTTTTCTGAATTCCTAGAAGATTTTTGTTTATTTGCCAGAACTCTTTACTTGTGATCCCTGAATGAAACGGAGGTGCAGCAAAGAATGTCCATTTACTCAAAGTTCAAAGGTCTGACCAAAAAACAGTGGCTGTTAAGGGCCCTGGACATGGTTAGAGTAAGGAAAATATGGAAGAGAGCAAACACTTGAAAGCAAAGATGCAGTTCTTCCCCTCCACTGGGGAGCCACAGACTATTTCTGAAGGATGCGAGGGGGATTTTTACCCCCCACTCCTAGCCTACCCTCTGCAGCATTTCAAGTCTGGCCTGGATGGGCATGGGGCATCCTTGAAAGCTACAGGAAGTGGGCTGGGTGTGGGAGGATGTTAGAAGGAGCAAGTTTGTGGTCCCTCCAGCTTCACCATAGAGATTCTGGCTAGAAAGATAAATGGCTGGTAAAACTTGGTCTTTTTTTTAAAAATAGGGAGTGTGTGCCCTTAAGTGAGCATCGTATTTGCTCCATACTAAGACTCTGGGGGCAATGAGGATGGGAAAGCCATGGGGAGAAAACCACCTATATGTGAAAAATCTACAGTCTCTGAGTAGAGATCTCTCTGGCTGCTGGTTTTCCTCTCCCCACTTCCCCCCACCCCCGCTGTGTGGTGCCTGGAGCTGTTTCCCACACTCCAGTCTTTTACCACCTTCATGGACTTTGCAATATCTGAGTACCACCTCCTCTATCATTCCTGAAATTGATTTTTCGGAGACTCATTAAACAAACAAAAAAACCAACCCATATTTTGTCTTAAACAGTAGTCTCTGAGGTTTAATAACCTAATTGTGTTTTTTTGTAGTAGAAATTAAAATATATGGCAATTCAAATAGGAGACTTTTGTCTGTACTGCACCTACAGTCACTTCTCCTGCCACTGGGATGCCACTCTGTGCTTGGAGAAACAGTGACTGGGTTCTGGAGTAAAGGAGACAAGCGTCGGGCCCAGACTCTGGAAGTGGCCAGCAGTGCAGTCTTGTACAAATGGCTTAGACTCTTCCAAGGGACAGTTTCTTCTTAGTAAAGTTGGGATAATTAACAAGTTGTAAAGTAAAAACAAAATAATATACTTGAACGTACCTTGTAAAATGCTTGGGATATTCCTTTTATCAGTAACTTCCTTGCTCCTGGGGAAGGTGGGGTCTGGAATCCTACCTCCTCTGGCCTAGAACTAGTGGGAAAACATTCCTAAACCTCAAGACTTCAGAGCCAGGGCACTGCCCAAGGTTCCACCAGCCAGGGCTCCGTCCCTGACCTGCTGTGGGACACTGTGGGAGTCACTCTCCGGCTCCATGCTTCGTTTCCTGTCTTTAAAGTGGGAAGAGTTTTGGCGGTGCTTCTCAAACTTGATTGTGCCTAAGATCACCTGGAAGCCTGCTGAAATGCAGATCCTCCTCCTGGGGCTGGAGAGTCTACATTTCCAACCAACTTCCAGGTGATACTGTTGCTGCTGGCCACAGACCACACTTGGACTAGCAAGGAGTTATTTTACTTAACTCCTAGAGGTGTTGAAAGGCTTAAATTAGACAATACATCCTAAACATTTAGCCCCGTGCTTCCTTCAGGAGCTTATCCAATAGATGGTATGACTATTATCAGTATTATAGTGATTGGTGTATATGGGGGTAAGGGTGGGTTGAGAGGTAACCCCAGATAGAGCAGAGGTTGATGAGAATTCTTGTAACTGGGGGGTTTGGAAAGAGCAAGTCCTAGCTTTATAACCCATGCCATAGCTGTGTGAGTTTGGCCAGATCTCTTGACCTTTCTGAGCCTCAGTTTCCCCCTCTACAAAGGGGAGGGTGGTTGAATTAGATGGTGTCTACGGATTCTCTCAGCTTTAAATCCAAACTTGAGGCCAGTGATCTCTGCACCACCCCCACCACTAAAGGACACATAACAGGCCTGACCTTGGCCATAACCTTGAGCCACATCTGTTGCAGGGATGGGCCTGCTCAGAGCCCGCCTTGACTGCAGGGAGGATGAATAACTGGAGAGCCCAGTTTGGTGCCCTTGGTGTTCCTTGAGCTCTGAGTGACATCACTCCCGGAAGCCTCTGTTCCTTGGGCCTCATGCAAGGTTCTGCCTGCTAGAGGGGAGGATTTGCAGCCGGGATGGGAGCAGGCTTGCCACGAGTTCAGAAAATGGATGTAAAAGGAGGCATTTCAACATTCCATCCCACTGCTGCACTGCACTGGAGGCAAAGGTGATTCACGAGTAAACTCTTTGTAAGCATGATTCCAGCCTTTCCACATACCCCTCCAGACTCTGGTGTGGAGACCCAGGTGGCCAGAACCTGCAAGAAACTCGCCCGTCAGTGGAAGAAATAGGCATCCAGCAACCTAGTCCCCAAGCGAGAAGAACAGGCCTGCTGAGATGCTTGAGTCCCATGGCTGCAGGCACCCTGCCAGTGCAGCCCCTTTGTTAATCCACAAGTCTGTATTGAGCCCTCACCAGGAGCAAACATTTATTGAGCACCTGCTGCATACCTCTGGCTAAGCAAGTTCACCTGAATAACTGATTTAACCTCACTACATCCCAGTGAAGAGAGCCTGGTACAGAAGGGGGCATCCAGGTTCAGAGAGGTTAAATGACTTGTTCAGGGTCACACGGCAAGACATCCAACAAGGTTCACAGCCTGAGCAGAGCCCACCAGGTTGAGCTGACACCCTCCCTTCTCTCTCCTCTGTTATGAACTTGTATCAAAACCCCTGTCCTTCATGGTTACACTCGATTATTTATGTTTCCCTCTCCCCGCCCCGAGTGAGGAGCCAGCACCTAAGGTCCCTGCAGCCATAGTGCCTAGCCTGGACCACAGCTGACCCTAGGAAGACATCTTGCCCAATGGGAACTCGAATCCTAGCACTTGCTCACTCCAGGGCTGAGAGGGGAAGGAAGAAGAGCCCAGGGCTTCATTCCTGACCTCAGGAGCTTACTGTCTGGGTGTTATGGACTCAGATCTGAATCTCGAAAGGGAAGGAGTGTCCATGAGTCAGGCTGGACTTGGTTATAGATTCAAGGGGCTGGGAAACCCAGAGAAAGGGGAGATGGTCGAGGGCCCAGCAGTCAGGGTGGGCCAGGGAGAGGTATAAGAACTGAAAGCAGGGAGGATTTACATGGGCAGAGGGGAGAAGCTCGGCCACTGAAGGAGGCAAGGGAGGTGGCGGCAGCCAGGCGTCCTCTCCGGGGAGCAGAAGGCCATCCTGGTGGGGGGCAGGGAGGCTCTGGGGATGGTAAGGAGGTGGGGGAGTTTAGGTCTAGGAAATAAGGCCCAATTTGTGCAATCAGGCCTTGTGCAGATGAAGGCTGAAAATGGTGATTACCCTTTGGCCTAGTAATTCCACTTCTGGGAAATGATCTTAAGGAAAATCTTCAAAACATGGGGGACGTAAAGCTCTATTCACAATAGTGTTCATCACAGAGCTATTTATACGAAGGTAAAAATGGAAGCAGCCAAAACATTTCTCATAAGAGAATGGTGAAGAAATCGGTACATTCAGCAGCCATCACGTGTGACGTTTTCAAAGATTCTGAATAATGTTCAAAATCAATTATGTTAAAATATTGAGGGAAATGGCAGGTTACAAATAACAATGACAGCTGCATGTTTTGAGTGCTGTTTGCTAGGCACTCAGTGCTTTACATATTTGGCCTCATTTAATCAATACAACCATCCCAAAAGGTGGAATGACTTCCACAGAACAGATTCGCACGCAGAGTGAGGCTCTCCCAGGTAGGGGTGGAAGAGTTGGGATTTGAGCTCTGGTCACACTCCAGTGTGTGCTGACCACCACCTGATGTGACGCGACCACTTCTAGCCAGGAGACCTGAGAGAAATATATCAAATATTAACAAGGGTTCTTTTTTTCAGGGTGGGAGGTCTGTGCAGGGGGGTGTGATCCCCCCTACTTTTCTGTATTTTCCAAATTTTTCCTTATGAAGTTGTGATACTCTTTTTGTATATTTTCAGTTATGTATTCTGCTTATCATTCTGCAACTTGGTTTTTTTCCATTTACTAGTAAGTCTCAGTGCTCTTATCTTCCAGATGCCCTTTATTCTTTTGGGGGGGTGGCTCAGAGCATTCCATGGTACGGATTTGGCATAATTTATTTATCTGGATCTCCTATGGAAGGACATCCTAGTCTACACCTCTTTGGGCAGAGCGTTTTGTTTGCTTTTAACGGAAAAGAATAAACTGGGGGGAGAAGTACTTCTAGGTGGCTATACGTGTGGTTTTGGCAGATTGGGGTGGAGGGATTTAATTAGGGGCTCCAGATTCAAGGATGGTCCCTGTTGGTAAAAATGGCCAGCTGGAGTGAGTGAGTCTATTTGAAGAATGAGTTTCTGGTGTCTTAGGTTTCCAGTAATAACATCCCCACACCCCATACTCCCCCTCGGAGCAGCTCTATCAGCTGACCCCCCTTGGCAGGTGTAGGACTTTTCTCTTTGGAGGAAGTTATAGATTACGATCCCTCCTGCCCTGGCTTCATATTGACACACGGCTTAATTTTGTTTTGCTGTGGGCAAATCCTCTTCAGGAAGTCAGTTACTCCAATGCCTCTGGGCTACCAGGATGCAGAACTGACTCTACTCCATTCAGTTCTACCAACTTCCCTGGAGGTCTTTTATAACAAATAGAGTCTGAAAAACCGGAACCTCAGTCAGTTCCTTACACCTGCTGTGTGGCCTGCAGCCAACTTTGTTAGGGCCCTGGGCTGTGTGCTTCATTTATAAGGAAGGAGGGGCCAGAGTTAGGAGATTTCAATCATCTCCAACCTTCTGCTGCGATTCTTTGAGGCCTTAGTGAGAAAGACACAGCACTGCCTCTTACTCGCTGTGCGATCCTGGGTAGGTTATTAACTTCTCTGAGTATCAGTTTCTGTTTTTTTATTTTATTTTTTATTTTTTGCTGTACGCGGGCCTCTCACTGTCGTGGCCTCTCCCGTTGCGGAGCACAGGCTCTGGACGGGCAGGCTCAGCGGCCATGGCTCACGGGCCCAGCTGCTCCCCGGCATGTGGGATCTTCCCGGACCGGGGCACGAACCCATGTCCCCTGCATCGGCAGGTGGACTCTCAACCACTGCGCCACCAGGGAAGCCCTAGTTTCTCATTTGTAAGGTGGGGGCAGTGAAATACCTGGTAGGGTTTTGCAGATTAAATGAACTACTGCCAGGAGTTTGGTGGCTAGCACAGTAGCTATGCCTGGAAGCTGAGTGATGAGTTATGGGCGTAATACTTAAGGATCCTTAGAATGGAAGCCCCTCGGCTCCCTTGAGCCCAGTCTCCAAGAGGTTACCTGGGGCTGCCCAGGACAGCTTGGCTTTGAGATCCTCTGATACAGGCAGGGAAGCCTATTCATTTCTCAGCCAACAGGATGGTACCCTGAACTACCTAAGCTAAAAAGCAAGAACAACAACAAACAAGCCCCCCTTTCTAAAGGCAGCTCCTAAGCCTGTAAGAGTCCAAACTCGCTCAGCTGCGATCTGGCCAGCATGTTATGTGCCTCCTCTTGCTTCATCCATAGATTTGTCTTCATCACATCACTTCATCCTTAGCCTCGGCAGCCAGAACATCAACCTACAGCTTCGAAGAGGGGAGGCATCACTTATTGAAGTTCAAAGATCTGGTCCAAAATGTACTATTAGAGAGTGAAAAAACTAAGTGAAACAAAAGGTCTGGAACTACTATTGTAGGAAAAGAAAAAACCCACTTAACTAGATGGGTGTGTGTTTTTATAGACATATAGACCTTCTTATTCTTACCTATATTCTGCTGGTATAAGAAATTCCCTAGTATAAAAGCATTATCAGCTAACAGCAGCCTCTTTGGGGGATTGAGGGGAGCGCCCCCTGTTTACTTCCTTTTTTAAAAAATTTATTTTAAAAAGATTTTTGGCTGTGCCACACGGGATCTTAGTTCCCTGACCAGGGATCGAACCCGTGCCCCCTGCCCTGGAAGCACAGAGTCTTAACCACTGGACCACCAGGGAATCCCCCTGTTTACTTTCTTTATTGTTTGACTTTCTGATAATGAGCACACCTTTTTTTTTTTTTTTTTGCGGCACGCGGGCCTCTCACTGTTGTGGCCTCTCCCGTTGCGGAGCACAGGCTCCGGACGCGCAGGCTCAGCGGCCATGGCTCACAGGCCCAGCCGCTCCGCGGCATGTGGGATCTTCCCGGACCGGGGCACGAACCCGCGTTCCCTGCATCAGCAGGGAACTGTGCCACCAGGAAGCCCTGAGCACACCTTCTGAGAGAGGCAGTCATTGTGGCTGTTAGGAATGAGAGGTATGTTGGATTCAGACCATCTTGTTTGCCTTCAAACTCAGATATGTGTCTCTGGATCAGACACTGAAGCTCTTGCAGCCCATCTGTGAAGTGGGATGACAGTAATAACACAACTGACCTCATGGGGTTGTTTAGAGGGTTAAACAAGGAGATGCATATGCTTAGCACAATGCCTGGCACTCAGTAAACACTCTGTGAAGTTCAGCTGTTATTATTACTTGTATAACTAAAAATAACATGTATGTAAATATTTCTTTGTTTATATATGTAAACATAGGACAGGGGTATCTTGAGGCTGCACATGCCTTCCTGTGATACACTCAGCCCCATAAAAAGGAATGTGAGAGAGGAAGACAGAAAAGGGAATGACTGCCTGTTAACTAGCCAGCTCTGAAAGCCCCTGCCCCGTGCGATGTTCTCTATTCTCACAAGAGGGTCAATTAAAGAAAACACTGGCGTGGGAGAGGGGAAAAGTTTTAAAGGCCCAGAATAGAGGCCACCCGACCCCCAACACTGCCCCAAGGATTAGCTGGTGACAAGGCTGGAGAAGGGACACAGGTTTGTACTGTCTCTTGAACTGGGAGCTTCTGGGACAGGAAGGAATTAGAGCTGTCCAACTCATTCGCTCATTCAATGAATATTTATTGAGGGCCTGTGGTGTGCCAGCCAGCAGTTCCAAGCCCAAGGATACAGCGTGGACAAAGAAGACCAAAACAGAACAAAACAGCCAATAAACAAACAAAAGCTTATAATCAGAGAGCTTACATTCTAATGGAGGTAGATAGACACTAAACACAATGAGTGAGACTAGCCGCCTGTGGAATAGTCCATAAATGCCACGGAGAAAAATTAAACAAGGAACGGTTTAGGGGTCCACAGGGATAGGTTTGCAAAGGAGCTCAGGAGGTAGAAATTATGGAGGGGCCCCAAACAGAAGGCAGAGTGAGCTGGTGTTCCCCGCAGCTCAAGTCTCTGTAGATTTCTGAACCGCATCCTTATTCAGAAGGTCTCCTTGAGTCCCAGCCCTCAGAGATCCACAAACCAGGTGTGTCTCTGACTGCACATGGAAGGCCCCAGCTCTGGGAAACTGAAGGCAGGGTTAAGGCACTCAGCTTCCATGAGAAAGTCATCCAAACACTGCTTTGAAAGGCAAAAACCAGGGGAGTCTGTCGCGTGGCTCTGCTGAAGCAATGGTTCTTGGCCTTGAGTGGCCTGACGTCACTGGGTGGGGAGGCGGGGTTGTTAAACTTCCGATTTCTGGATCCTGCCACAGACCCTTTGCCTCACGGGTCTCTTGGGGTGGCCTGCCGGGCACCCCACCGGGAGAAACACAGGTTGGTGGATTATATATGACCCAGACATTCATCTCTAGGTACACTAACCTGCCCTCTCACCCCTGGAATCTCAAAAACACTAAGAGATCCCCGCCCAGTGAACAACCTACTTATTTTAATAATAATGGCTGCCTTTTCCTGAGCATTTAAACTGTGCGCAGGGCTCTCTGCTGAGCACTTCAGATTTATTATCTTCCTTTAAGCCTCACAACAACCTGGTGAAGGAGGTAAAATCCTCATAAGGAAGCTGAGGCACGGCGGTCAGTGGCAGAAGTGGGACGCAGACCTAGGCTTGCCTGACCCCAAACTAAGTTCCGAAGCCGTTCCCTGCACTGCATCCCTCCAGTGCTCTGCTGGGCACTTCTGGTACTCCTCTCCACAGCTGGATTGCAAACGGCTTGGAGCCAAAGTTGGCTCTTAGGCTGTTTATATTCCTCAGACAGAATTTTCTTGAATTAACCACACTTGCCTTCTCAGAAAGAGCTAAGAGAGCGTTCGCTTTCTCCCCAGCTCTCGGAACCCCAGCCCCTGAAATCGCATCTCTTCCTCCTCCTTCCTAAGTGGACGGAGCCAGTCCTCGCTGAGCTCCTGGGACTCTACTCGCTCTGCTTGGACATTTACTAGAGGGCCTTGTATTTGAGTTCTTAGCCTTCCCTGCCCTCCCCTCCCCTCCCCTCCCTTCCCCTCCCCTCCCATCCCCTCCCTACCCCTCCCCTCCCCTTCCCTTCCCTTCCATGAGTTCCTCCTGGGCTGTGAGCTCCTGGCTGGCTTCTCCCCATCTGCCTCCCAGGAAATAGTATATAATAGGCTCAGTGAATTCAAGGGGAGCTGGTTGATAGCATTCAGACTCTAGATTTCTGTGGACATAAACCAAGGACTATCTTTTTTTTCTTCTCTAAATCACATTCATTATTTATTTATTTACTTATTTAAAAATTAAAGTACAGTTGACTTACAATATGATATTAGTTGCAGGTGGACAACATAGTGATTCAATATTTTTATAGATTATACTCCATTTAAAGTTATTATAAAATATGGTCTATATTCCCTGTGCTGTACAATATATCCTTGCTGTTTATTCATTTTATACATAGTAGTTTGTGTCTCTTAACCCCCTACCCCTATCTTGCCTCCCTCCCAGTCATCTCCCCGTGGTAACCACTATTTTGTTCTCTATATCTGTGAGTCTGTTTCTGTTTTGTTATCTTCATTTGTTTGTTTTATATTTTAGATTCTACATATAAGTAATAACATACCATATTTGTCTTTGACTGATTTCACTAAGCATAATACCCTCCAGGTCCATCCATGTTGTAGCAAATGGCAAACTTTCACTTTTTTTTTTAAACATCTTTATTGGAGTATAATTGCTTTACAATGGTGTGTTAGTTTCTGCTTAAAATTTCACTTTTTTTTTGCGGTACACGGGCCTCTCACTGTTGCGGAGCACAGGCTCCGGACGCGCAGGCTCAGCCGCTCCGCGGCATGTGGGATCTTCCCAGACCGGGGCACGAACCCGTGTCCCCTGCATCGGCAGGCAGACTCTCAACCACTGCGCCACCAGGGAAGCCCAAAATTTCACTTTTTTTTAATAGCTGAGTTTTAAATATATATGCCACATCTTCTTTATCCATTCATCTGTTGACGAACACTTGGGTTGCTTCCATATTTGGCCATTGTAAATAATACTGCTGTGGACACTGGGGTGCATGTATCTTTCCAAATTAGTATTTTCATTTTCATTGGGTATATACCCAGGATTGTGGGATTGCTGAATCATATGGTAGTTCTATTTTTATTTTTTTGAGGAACATCCATACTGTTTTCCATAGTGTCTGCACCAATTTACATGCCCACCAACAGTGTATGAGGTTTCCCTTTTCTCCACATTCTCGCCAACATTTATTGTTTGTTGTGTTTTTAACATTCATTTTTATTTAATTTATTGAGTACCTACTACATGCCAGGCACTGGCTCAGGTACTAGGAATTCAGTGGTAAACAAGGTAAATGAGTTCCCTGCCATCATGGATCTTCTTTCTAGTGGGGAAGACAGGTAATACACAAATAAACTCAGCAAAGCCAGCCTGTGTGGTAGGAGCTGGGGAGAAGGGAGAGCGATTATAGCTGGAGGCCAGAAAGGCCTTGCTGTGGCGGCATCATTTGAAGTAATGATGGAATGATCAAAAAGAGCCAGACATGTATGAATCATGGAAAGAATGTTCCAGGTCCTGAGGCTAGGATCAGTGTGGCCTGTTTGAGGATTCATGAATGCTACTGGGACTGGAACTTAGTGGGTGAGAGAGAGAGAGGTAGGAGAGAACTTGGTCAGAAGTCCAAAATGGGTCTTACTGGGCTAAAAGCAAGGTGTCAGCAGGAAAGTGTTCCTTCTGGAGGCCCTAGGGGAGAAGCCATTTCCTTACCTTTTTCAGCTGCTGCAGGCTGTCTCATTTCTTGACTTAAAGTTTCCTTCCTCCATCTTCAAAGCCAGCAAAGGTGGGTTGAGTCCTTCTCACACTGAATAGCTCTGACTCTCCTGCCTCCCTCTTCTGCTTATAAGGCCCCTTGTGTTGACACTGGGCCCACCAAAATAATTCAAGTTAATCTCCCCATCTCGAAATTCTCGACTTAATCATATCTGCAAAGTCCCTTTGCCATGTAAGGTCACACATTCACAGGTTCCATCATTAGGGGGGCATTACTCAGCTACCACCACCAACACAAGCATGCCAGAACTCTTAGTTTTGTCTCCCAAACCTGCTCTTCCTCTACCTTCCCCATCTAAGAATATGGCACCCCCATTTACCTACCCAAAACCTGAGGTCCTCCTTGATTCATCTTTCCCTTGTGCCCCACGACTGCCGCATTTCACACATCCAAAATTCATGTGTGTTCACCAAGACATTTCCTCTTTTACTACCCTCATCCAAGCCTCCACTGTCCCTCACCTGGACCTTGGCAGTAGCCTTCTAACTGGTCTCTGTTTCTACCCTATCCTCCCAACAGTTCATTTTTCAAGCAGCCGGTGATCTTTCATCATCACCCTGCTTAAAAGCCTCCAATGGCTTCCCATCTCAGAATTAAATCCATTCTCCTCACCATGGTCTGTAAGGCCCCACATAATCTGAGGCTCCCAGACCATCTCTTACCTTTCCCTCTTGCCCATTAAGGTAGATGAGCTGGGACTACTGAGAGTGTTTTCTACCCAAAACAGCAACAATGCCTTCCATTAATTGACCTCTCCTCCTTTGTCCAAGTTAAGCATTTAATCCTCACAGCAACCCAAGAGAAACAGTTGGGATTGGATTCCAGAACAAAGATTTCACTCAAAATAACATTACTACTACTAAGTGTCCCTCTGACTCTCCACCCTCATTCCTCCTACCCCCACACCTTCCCTGCAGACCCTGGTCAAGGTGCTTTGAACTGTGGGAACTGTGCCTGATACACCACGTCCTTAGCATTGGCCACTGGGAGTGAGGCTCTACAGAGAAAATCCAAGTCTTCAACAGACTTATCTTAGGTGATTTCAACAATAAGGAAGGTGATGCCAATGAAGCCTCTTACAGGAAGCCCT
Source organism: Phocoena sinus (assembly GCF_008692025.1). Lineage (NCBI taxonomy): Eukaryota > Metazoa > Chordata > Mammalia > Artiodactyla > Phocoenidae > Phocoena > Phocoena sinus. Next base: position 65,692,943 of record NC_045778.1, on the reverse strand, counting down.
CTCTGATTGCTTTAGTCCCCAGAGCTCTTACCTTTCTCTCCACACTTACAGTTTATTTCATTTACTTCCCAGCAGACCTTGCAGGGGCCATTATCACTTCACCTGTACATTTCACCCACAAAATATAAGCTCCTTGGGGGAAAGGGATTTTTGTTTGGTTTTACACTGCTGCATCCTGAGTGCCCACAAAGGGCCTGGCACATGGTAGGCACAGAAGTATTGGGTGGGTGAATATATCCTTTTTTGCAACCCACAGAGACTGGAGTCAATCTGGGCCAGCCCCTGTCTGGGCTTCCAGGGGTGCAGAAATGACCCAAGTAACTGTTCACTCTCTGAGCTTGTAGGGGAGACAGACCGACCTGCGTGCTCACAACAGACTTTGCCAAAGGATGGAGGTAGCCATCATCAGGGGGACTGGACCTGCTCGTTGGAAGGGTGCCGATGGAACTTAGAGAGACAAGTGTTGCCGAGTCTCTGCTGGGGCAGGCGGTGGGCCTGTGGGAATGGAGAGGTACCATTGGACAAAAGTTAGGAGCACAGGCTCTGGAGCCCGAATGCCTGGGTCTGGTCCTCCTCCACCACTCACTAGTTATGCGATCTTGCCCCACTTATTTACTCTAAAGAAAAGTGCCGACTCCAAAACTTGCTGCAGAGAGATTCCGATCTAGCAGGTCCAGGCTGGCTAGGAGCCTGTGTAGTTCCCCCCACCCCAACAAGCAGCTCATGATTTGTTACAGATGGGCCATAGACCAAGCCTTGCAAAACACTGACATGCAGGGAGAGAAGCTCATGCTGGTCAGCAAACCGGAGTGTCAGGCTTGTAGCTCAGTGACATTTTTCAGCATGAAATCATAAATTGTCATTCAGTGTTAAACATTTAGGCATGATACTACCCAGTAGGTGCCATGGAAAAGGCTTCAGGATAGCGGCCAAGGAGGATATCCAACAGGCCTTGTCTCCCCAGGTCAACCCAGGACACTTCCCAAAGGCAGGTAGCGAGGGACTCTGCAAATATTTATTGATAGACTGATGGATGTTCTAGCTAAGCTCCAACTGGCCAGCCCCAGCCCCACACAGAGGTTCTGGGTGAACCACATGAACCCCAGGGAAGACCAGGTTGCTAGGGGGGTTCAGGAGTTGGTGCCCGGCTCTGGTGTCTCCATGGCTTGACTTGAACCAGGGCCTCACAGCCAGGAGCTCTGAGAAGCCAGATGTAAATAAGGCCATGGGAGACGTAAGGGAACCTCTCTGAGCCTTAGTTGAAATGCATGGCCTGAGTGTTACCAGGGCAGTCTTCATTTATTCATTCCACAAATATGTAAGCACCAGTCAATGTGCCATGCTAGGCTAGGGATACAGTGGTGAAACAGGTGTCTGTACTCAGTGACCTTATATTCCAGAGGGGAATCAGATTATAAACAAATAAAATACATAAGTTAATATAAGAGGGTAATAATGAAAGGAAGATCATAAATGAGAGTAATTGGATGGAGAGCAGGGAGTTTACTTTTTTTAGTTAGGGTGATCAGAGAAGGTTTCTTTGAGGAGATGACATTTATCCTAAACCTGGATGAGAAGGAGCCAGCTATGTAGGATCTGAGGGAAGCGTCTTCCAAGTGTCGGGGCATGGCATAAGCTAAGGCCCAGGGGTGGGGAAGTGCTTCAAATGGACTGTACAGCGCCTTCTAAAGTGTCCTCAGGACGGGGTCATTTAGCCTCTGTGTGGCTGTCTGCACTGTTGGGGGCCCACAACTCTCATCTCAGGGATTCTAAATTAGGAAGTCATGTTATAACCATGGCAAATACTGATGCAGAACCTCACGCCAACGATAACCTTTTCTCACCTGAACCTCACAGTCGGCCCTTCGGGTAGGTATGACACTGTGTTCTGGGCCTTTTTTCCTGATTGGAAAGCTGGGACTCAGAGAGTGAAGCATGCGGCCCAGGTCACATATTCGTCAAGTGTCGTAACAGGGATTTGAATCCAGGGCAAACGCTAGAGCCCGGGACACATAATAGATCTGCGGCATGCGTGGCATTGTTGAGTTGTCGTGCTTTCGGACCCGCCCCCCCCCCGCTTCTCTCTGAAGCTGGGACTCTTGGGCCTGGAGGCCCCGCCTCTCCTGAGGCCAGTAACATGGCTGCCCGGCCAGCTGCGCCCTGGTGCCCACACCGAGGGCCACCCCTCTGGCGCAACTGGCGTGGGATTCCTGAGGGCTGCGGCCTGGTGACGGTGAACCAGACCGGCCGGGCTGGAAACCATTCTTCTAGGCAACTCCTTCTAGAGGGAAGAGCTCCTGGCCCTGAGCGGTGCTCTGTTCCCAGCTGCCTCCAACCTGCCCCCTCCACAGCCCCAGACGTCCGCTTGACTCAGCCCGACCCCTGTGTGTGGGCGTCCTCTGGGCTTCCGCAACATCCTGTGTTCTGCCTTCTGCTTACCTTTTTTCCATTCCCAGGGAATCCCTCCCATCAGGGTTTGTTTTTACACCCTGGGGCCGACCAGCCCACAGAACAATTAAAACGGCTCCCCCAGGATCACCCAGAGCCATTCCTGCGTTACACAGTCAGCCTCCAGCCTCCAGGGTCTGGCAGGAGCCTCCCTCCCTCCCTAAGGCGTCAAGTTCTGCCCTTTCTTCAGCCTACACGTTAGGACCTTCTCTTCCAAAGAGCCTCACTGTGTTCCCCGCTCCCCGACTCTTATCCCCTTTGCTGTCTGAGCCTTGGGAGTGGACATCTATCACGTTTGTCTGTCCTGTCATCCTTTCAGCTGCTCCCTCTGACGATAGGACTCCCTTTTCTCTGAGTCGCCCACCCCTCGTCCGGTCCCTGAGATTTGATGAGGCCTCCCATCGCATAATACCCTTTCTTCTGGCCACTGTGATTGGCCCAGGGATGGACCTGTGACCCAAACCAGGCCAATTGGAATCCTTGCCTGGGATTTTGTGAATGGAACATAGGGAGAAAAACCCATCTCTCCTTCCTTTGGGTTTGCCAAACTGACGTGGTGCATGATGCAAGCCAGGCTGGCAGTATCTGCATCCCTTATTCTCCTTCCCTCACCAGACGGAAGGTCCCCAAGCTACCCATCCAAAGTGGGAGAAAATGAGGCCAACAGAGAGAAGCAGAGAGAGTGAGGAAGTGAGTCGCTCATTATTCAAGTTTTTAGAGTTCCTGGTCCTGGCCTCACCTCAATTAACAAGCCAGACTTGCTTACTTACTTATTATTTACTTATGAATTACTTTTGCTTGAAATAGTTTGAATTTGGTTTCAGTCACTTGCGATGAGTCCAAACAAGTATGGTCATTCATAAGGTTCTTTCTTGTACTATGACATACGAAATGCCTTTTTTGGGGGTCTGTGTTTCTATTTTCTCGTATAAATGGCAGTCTCCTTCAGACCAGGAGTTATTGCTGTGAAACTGTTTACTATGTATTTCTGATATCAAAGAATATATGCAATGAATAAAATATAATAATAAAACAAACACTTGATACCTCCTATGTGGCCCAAGAACTAGATCATTGGCCCTACCAGTGGGATCCTCCCCTGTCCCATAACCTGTCTGCCCCCAGGGGTAACAACTATCCGAAATTTTATGCTCAGTATTCCTGGCTCTAAAAAAATTTTAAGATACATTTGTTTGATTTCCTTAGAAAATGTTATTTAGCTTTGCTTGTTTTTAAGCTTTAGAAAAAATTGATACAGTATGTGTAGTTTTCTGAAACTTGCTTTTAAAATTCTTTTTAAAAAATTTATTTTATTGAAGTATAGTCGATTTACAAAGTTGTGTTAATTTGAAACTCGCTTTTTAAAAACTCATCACTTTACAACAAGAAAGGCACGATGCATGAAAGAAATAATTGATAAGCTGATCTTCATTAAAAATTAAAATTGCTCTACAAAAGAGAGAGAAGACAAGCCACAGACTGAGAGAAAATATTTGTAAAGAAATACCCAAGAAAGGACTGTTTTTAAAAATACACAAAGAACAGTTAAAACTCAACAATAAGAAAGTAACCTGAAAAATTAAAAATGGGCAAAAGATCTGAACAGATACCTCATTATGTGTCATTAGGGAATTGCAAATTAAAACAATGAGCTACAACTACACACCTATTAGAATAGCCAAAATCCAAAGCACAGATGAGACAAAGTCTTGCGGAGGGTGTGGAGCCCCAGGAACTCTCATTCAAAGAGAGGAAATGCAAAAATGGTACTGCCACTTTGAGAGACAATTCAGCAGTTTCTTAGAAAACTAGGCATACTGGGTAACTCACCAGTCCTACTAACTGGTATTTACTCAAATGAATTGAAAATTTATGTCCACACAAAAATCTGCACATGAAGGTTTACAGATACTCTATAACTTACAAGTGACCAAGATATTTTTCAGTAGGTAAATGGATAAATAAACGGTGGTACACTGGGGAATCTAATATACAGCGTAGAGGCTACAGTTACAATACTGTGTTATACACTTGAAAGTTGCTAAGAGAGTAGATCTTAAATTTTCTTACCCGCCAACACACAATTGTAGTTATGTGAGGTGATGTATGTGTTAACTAACTTTATCTTGATAATCATTCTGCAATATATATGTGTATTAAGTCACCATGTTGTACGCCTTAAATTTACAAAATGTCATATGTCAATTATATTTCAGTAAAGCTGGAAAAATTGTTAGTGATAAAATAATAAAAAAAGCCCCACAACAACAAAAAAACCAGAAACGCATCATTTGTTTCTAAGAGGCATTCATCTTATTGCATATAACTATAGTTCATTCAGTTTCACTGCTGCATAATAGTACATTGTGGAACAGACCATAATTCACAAGTGTTCCTTCTCCTGGTAATAGACATCTGGGTTTTTCATAATTTTACTATTTTGAACAATGCTTCTTTGAACATCCTTATACATGTCTTTCACACAGCTGCAAGAGTTTGAGGGGTATATAGCTAGGAGAGGAATTAATTGCTAGGTTATTGGTGTGCGAGTTCAACTTTGCAAATTGTGCCAAATTGTTTTCCAAAGTGATTACACCTACCTATACTCCCCATGACCTCGTATCAGAGTCCCCACTGCCAACATTCCACCACCATTTGTGCCCTACTCTGTATCCCACATGGTGCCTACTAGCATGGTCTTTGATTTGTCATAGGCTCAAAAAATGTTTTTTTTTACGGACTGCTTGAGACAGTGGAATGGATGGGATGGATGGATAGGCAGTATGGAATACCATGGAAGTTTCCAGAAAATTGGAGGAGTAGAGACCATCTTCACTGAGAAGGATGAACAACTGGAAATTCCAGTATCTCAGACAGTCATTGCCAGCCACAGACCACACCCTGGGCTTCTCTGGGCTGATACCCTAGGACCCCCTTGAAGGCCTTTATGGTTGCCTGATCCTGACCTTCAGAGCTCAGCAAGTGCTCTCCTTATGGACGCAAGCTTCCAGGATGAGCCTGCTTTGGGAGTCTTGCCTTGCCCACCTTGGAACATTCCATGTTTTCAAATTGCTGCTCAGGCTTGTGCCATGAGTCTGGGAGGGGGTCTTTGGAAACCCACTCCTTTGGGCATCCTATCTCTGAATAATACCCCCTATACCTGGATGGGCCCTAATGTCAGTTTCAAAAGTCAGGTTTCCCTGCCCTCCTGACTCTAAATTTTTTTAAAGTTTTTGTTTGTTTGTTTAATAGGCCAGCCTTAGTAACATGTTAGGACTTTCTGGTTTCAGTCACGCCCGAAATTCATAATCTTACACACACATACACATACACCCTCTCAAAGCACACATTCCTTACTTCAAGTCCAAGGCGTACGAGAGGAGTCTTCTGTTGGAGGTCAGCAGCTCTGATTGCATTTCTTTATTTAGAACATTGTTTTCTCTGAAGCTGATGCCATTACCTTGAGTTCACGGAAGTGGAGGCCATTAGAAAAGTCAAGAGGCTCCCGAACAGGCTTAGAGTGTGATGCTAAACTTAGGTTCATTTGGCAACTGTGGTTTATTGACAGGGACCTTTCTCTCTCAATTTTAATGGAGACTGCATTTTCCTGCTTTGCAACCGCCAAGCTGTTCATGGTAGGAAGAAAGGAAACTTGGGGCTTTAGTCCCAGATGTCAACATCCACTCTCATCTCTGCTCCTAAATTTGCTACTCCTCCAGCAAGTGACAGACCTATTTCCCTTAGCCCTAATATGGCTCATTGACGCCCACATCCGGGGCTCAGGCTGGCCCAGGCATGAGCGCAGAAGAGGTAGCACTCTATCCCTGGTCCTGGTGGAGCGGGTTTATAGACCTGATCATTGACTGGTCTCTTGGCTTCTGACCTGTATGTCCCCTTCCCCCGTCTTGATTGCCAGAGCCTGAGTGTCTGCTTAGGTAACCACACCCTTGCCTGGCCTCAGCTTCCCCACTCCTGGCCTTGCCTATTCTGTTCCCAGCCGTGCTTTCTGTCATCTCTGTGGTTCACAGCAGTGCTGGGACACTGGCTTTGTCCTGGGGTGAGTGAAATAAGCTCTCCGAACTGCAGAATGAGGGTGATAACAGCCACCACACCAATGAAGGTGGGCTTACACTTAACACATGCAAGTTGTCAGGTGTGGTGAGATTGGCAAAAATGAAACATTTGGACAATGACTTGTATTGACATTGTGAAAGGGATGCTCTCAGGGTCAGCAGTGGGTGAGAGAGAGGAGTGAGTTAGTCCAACTGCTCTAAACAGCAATTTGTCAATACTTATTCAAACAGAAAAATATGTAATTGTCCTTTGAGCTAGAAATTCCGTTTCTAGGAATTTATCCAGTGGAAATGCCAAAGACCTCCATATGAAGATGTTTGTTGCTACATTGCTTATATTAGCCAAACCTGGAAATCATCTAAATACCTACTTTCCTATATGATACAGCTCTGTAATGGTGTGCAGCCACCAAAAAAGAATGAAACTGTGATTCATGGACTAATATGAAATGATCTTTAAGAAATATGGCTTGGTGTAAAAAGATACAAAACACTATACTATGCTATTTCCATGTTTAATGTGTAATATATATGTGTGTATGTGCTGAGAATATTTCTGGAAAAATTAAAAAGAATAGATAACAGAATATGTTCTAGGGACGAGGATGGGGTGGAGGGAGAGTTATCTCTTGCTATATGCTCTTGTACTCTGAAATTTTTATCACGTGTATGTACAAGTTAAACAAAAATTTGAAATACAAAACTGAATATAGTAAGCTGTTTTTTATTCTAATTGCTTCCAGGTTTTTATTTCTGCAACACTGATATGTCACAAACAGTGCCTCTGACAATGGCCTTTTAAGAAGAGAAAGACATCATACACATTAGGGAACTGAAAGGAGGATGTGGGATCCCCAGAGTTTGTCCCTGCAGGGTCCCACCCCGGGCTGCTGGCCTCCTGTGGCCTTAAGCCCAGGAAAGGCAGGCCCCCAACTCCTTGTCACTGCCCCCGCTTCTCCTAAGCCTGGCCACACATCTAGCCACAAGCACCCCTTTTTCTTGGGCCCCCAACTCTATGTTGAGTATCCCTTGATGCATGCCGGGCCAGTGCTCAGTGCTTCCCTCCATCCCCACAGCTGGCCTGGTGGTCCAGGCCACCAAAGCTTCCTCACAGCTCCTTGCCCCCCTTCCATCCATTCTTCACACAGCCACCTGAGTGATCTTTGTACACGACACATCATAACGGTCATTGCCGTGCTTAGTAAACCTCCCGTTGCCATTAGAATAAATGCAGGCTCATTACCATGGCAATGAGGCCCCTTGCCTCCCTCTCCTGGTCTCCTCCACTGCCCATCACTCTTGCTGCTCCAGCCACACTGGCCTTCTTCCTGTTCCTGGAAGAGCCCGAGCATACTCCTGCCCCAGGGCCTTTGCATTTGCCATCTTTCTAGCTGGAGGCCTCTTCCTGCAGCTCTTCACATACCTGTGTCTCATCTTTCAGTCTCTGCTCAATGTCACTTTTCAGAGGCCTTCCTGACTACAGTAGGTAAAGAGGGCGCCCCCTCCCCTAAATCCACCCACCACTCCATCCGGCACCCAGATTTATTTTCTTCATAGCATTTATCAGTCTCAGCAGGGACTTTTTGGACTTGTGTGGGGTCTGATCCCTCTCCATAGAATGTCTATGCCATTCCCGGTTCCTACCTCTCCAGCGCTCTGACCAGAGCTGGGAGCATGGCGTGGATGCCATGGGTGTATATGACGTGGATGGATACAGAACCTACCGTGGTGGATACAGTACCTACCATGTTGTAGGTGCTCAGTGTTGGTGGAATCTCTGCTGCTTACTTGCTGTGTGGCCTTGGGAAATATCACAACTTCTGCAGCTGTGAAATGGGGCAGGTCGGGAGAACCCTGGGCAAAATAGCTTGCTGCTCTCTAAGTGGAGCTTTTTGTTTTTTTCTACAAGTCTATTATTCTGAAGGAGTTGTGTGGAAATGCAAACTCTTGATTTTTCCAGCTGGGGCCGTTTTCTGCCCACCTTCCTGCTCTGGGAAGCAGCATATGTGCCTCTCCTCTAGAGAGGATTAGCCTGGAAAATAACCCAGTGCCCAGGGAGAGGGAGGCGCGCCTCCGTGGGCATTGAACTGTCTCTTGAAGAAGTGTGGGAAGAAAGACTGGGGTGAAAGAACACAGACTTATGGGAGGCAAATCCTCAGACAGTGTCTGACACTCATTGCGTCGACACAGAAAAGTGCTAAATGAATAATGAATGCGACTATGATTAATTTTTACTATTAGCAGACTGTGTACACTTTGGAAGGAACCAGACTAACTATCTCAGATTGTGTATTTTCACAATTCTCTGCCTCATTAAACCTTCACAGCTGCCCTTTGGGTCAGATACTCACGTTATCCCCTACTTGGAGTTGAAGTAACCGAGGCACAGAGAGGGTAGGTATCTTGCTCAAGTTTACACGTGGCTGCAGAGCCAGAAGTTAAACACATTCATACTCTTCCTGCTACAAGTTTGAGGTTTCTTGGAGCTTTCCAGGATTCTTAACTTTTGCTAGGCCTGATCCTTTTCCTTGTGGCTACCAGCAGTAGAACAACCACTACGAAATGAAAGGAGGCTGTAGCTTGTTTGGGAGGGAACAGGGCTGGGAAAAGAAGACAGGGCACCATTGCTTGGTTCTGTAAGAGAATCCCGAGACAGACTCCAGGGGGCCGCCAGGTAAGGGAGGGAATGAGGGCCAAATCCCGAGGACTCCGTTCAGCTTTGGGGCGAGGTGGCTAAATCTCCACGCAGCTTACGTGAGCCTTGGAGGAGGCTGGACCCTCTGGAAGGAGGCTCAGCAAGAGTGAGTGGAGACAGATGCCCCAAGCAGGCTCCTGCGGGCTGGGAACTCAGGTCTTCCGGGGCTGGATCCTCCACCCCTATCCTCAACCCCGGGCTGGGGCTGGGCCTCAAATCCCGGTCTTCCAGCTGTGGGGCAGGCCCAGCCTCCAGGTTTTTTCCTCCACAGCCAAGTTCCAGGGGCCAAGCCCCTTTGAGGGAAAAGAACACGCACGTAAAGAGCTCCTGACTCAGAAGCAGACCTGGAGCCACCTTCCCAAGATGCGCAGGGCGAGGACCAGCCCCTTGTCCTGCCGCTGGTAGGGGTGACATTCTCCACCCTCACTTACTCCTTCCCGAGAATGATGCCTACGGTCTCACCATTACCGCCCTTCCTTTGGGATAAACACTGGGATCAAGCTCTTTGCTCAAGTCTGCAGGGAGGTGACAGGAAATCTCTAATCCCTTCGCGGGAATTTATCCACCCAAGGGCGCATGGGGTGAATATGCTGTTCCAAGGGCTGCAAGGGGCTGGGGGTGGCACATGAGGTGAGGGTGAAATACACAAGTGAAACAGGTCCCAGTTGGGCCCAGGGTCAGGGCCTGAAGAACAGCTGGTGGAACTGGAGGAAAAAAAGGAACCGAATTAGGCGCATTTTAACGAGACTATTACGTTTTAGGCAACACCTCTGCTGGAGAGTCATCTGCTTGAAGAACCGGATGAAGGCAGTGTGGTCAGGGTTTGGTGCTCAGGGAAAGGCCACCTGGGGTTTGCACGTGTCTTTCCCCCAGCCCTCCCCTCCCCACCAACCCCGGGCCCCCTTCCCAGCACCTCCCTCCCCACCAGGGTTCCGGCACGGCCACCCACAGAGCAGCCTCAGGGCTGGGCGCTGAGTCACAGGCTGTGGTGCCTGCCGGGGGGCGAGGGTGGCAGATGGCTTTATGTGGGTGAGTGAGGAGGGGAGGGCAAGTGGGCGGGGGCAGTGACCCTGGGCCCAGCAGGGAGGGGTTCAAGGAAGTGACCTGGGAGGGAGGCTACGTCCTGCGATGAACCGCCGATGAGCCGCCATTCTTCCTTTCTTGTGTCTACCCTCCCAGTTTCCAGGGATGACATTCCAGTAGGGGCAACCGGCCGTGGCCAGCCTGGGGTAGAAAGTGACCCTGAGGGGACCTGAGGCCCAGGGCTCCTGCATGGCCCGCCAGGTCCGGCTGGTCCGGCAGTGAGAGGCAGAGCCCGGCTGTGTTTACCCAGGCCGGGCATTTCCGGAGCAGATGGGCACCTGTCAGCGCTGCCAGCCAGGGGCTGGGCTGACGTCTCTCACTGCCAAGTGGCAGGTGACGCGGGGCCTGGAGGGGAACATGTGTTTGGTTTTGCTGTTTACTAGGGGAAATCTCTCCAGGCTGAGAGCTGCCTGCACACCTGAGAGAGCACAGCCCCAGCTAGGGTAGGACATGGTGCAGACTCTTTGACCCAGAGCGGTCTGGTCCTTTCAGTTACTGACAGCCGGGGACTCTGGTTGCAGGGCGGGGGGCGGCTTCAGGGTCTCCCCAGAACCCATTGTTGAGCTCTGCTTTTTGCCACCCTGTCTTGGTGTGTTCGGGCCCTAGGGCTGCTATAATAAAGTACCATGAACTGGGTGCCTTAAACAACAGAAATGCATTCTCTCACAGTTCTGGAGGCTAGAATTCCCAAATCAAGGTGCTGGCAGGGTTGGTCCCTGAGGCTGTCTCCTGCCTCTTTCCTAGCTTCAGGTGCCTGCCAGCAGCCCTGTGGGTCCCTGGCTTGCAGATACATCACTCCAACCCCTGCCTCCACTGTCACGTGGCGTCTGTCCCCTCTTCGACCTCTGTGTTGGTTCTCTTATCTTTGTATGAGGACACCAGTCATGTTGAATTAAGGGCCCACCCACTCCAGTATGACCTCATCTTAACTTAATTACTACAAAACTACAGTCATGAAGAGTAAACAGCTACAAAAACCCTATCTAATAAGGTTACATCCTGAGGTTCCAGGAAGGACATGGATTTTGGGGGGACACTTGGGTTGCTCACTTGCTTCACTCCTCATCTTATCTTTAACTTTTCCTCTCCCTCACTCCTTTCCTCCCTCTTCTCTGTCCCCAGCCCCAAGCTTGGGGAGAGGGTGAGGCCACCATATTCCCAAGCAGAACTCCAGAGCCTGCGACTGTACATTAGAAAGTGCTCTAGAAAGAACTGAATTATTTTGACTACTATGCTCTTTCCCATTAAGAAATAATCAATTTACAGCTGCGGTTTTAATCTTTTAGGGTTTTGGAAGCCTTTGGGACTGAGGGAAGACTTTGGACTCCCACTCAGGATAAAGGTACAAATGCACACAACTCTTTCAGTGGTGACACCGCCTTCCAGTGCCCATCCCCGCTCTGGTTCCAGGGAGGGCCTTCTGGGGGCCAAGGAATGCCTGCCCTGGAGCCAAAGGAGGCCCCAGATCCTCGGCACCCTAGTGCTTGGGAGTTCAGGGGTTGCCACGCAGGTCAAGAGCTGGAGAGGGTTTCCTCAATTCAGACCACTGTCAGAGTGTGTGTGTCAGGGTAGGGCGGGCATGACTGGGATGGGGCGTGTGGAGGGCCCAAGGAAAGGAAGATGCTCTTATGTGTTGTGAACGTGTTTCTTTCTCTTGCCACAAGAGCCACCACAGCAGAGATGCTGTTGAGAAGAGTCCCAGAGCCTGTGATGGGTTGCTAAGATGAGCTGTTAAATGGGGGTGCGGTGGGGGAGGTGAGGGGTGGGAAGTTGAAGTGTAAAATACCCGTTATCCCGTTTATGTAAAAACTCCCCAGCCGTGTACTTCTGTGTGTACATACACATGTACAGAGAGTTCTCGAAGGACAAACCCCAAACAGATCACAGTGGCTGCTTCTAGGGAGGGGTCTAGCACTGTGGGGCGTCAGGGGAGGACTTTTCTTGGTTGCGCCCTGTGTTTTGGTATGGTCTGACTTTTTCTGGTGAGAATGTATTCAAATATTAATTGTGTATTAAATAAATTAAAAGCTTTTCAGAGAAAGGCTCCAGTATCGTGGGGTTTCACATTCCTCTGAACAGCTTATGAAAACCATGGGCCAGCTCTCCCCCTGGCCTGCCCACCATAAGCATCCCCAGCCCAGAGGGAGGGCCAGACCCCTGACCCTGGAGTTGGCCCAGCTCCTTCCCGTGGAGAAGCCCACCTGCTGCTGCCAGCCAGGCCACTGGGATGTCCTCTCCCTTGTCTCCACTCCACACCCAGTCCCCCCACAAACTCTAGCCTAAGTCTTCCCTGGGTCAGTGGTTCTCAAACTAGTGGCATCAGAATAAACTCCTGCTATACTTTGAGCCACTGCTCTAGGTAAAGGGCATTAATTGTATCTTTCAGTCTTCACCTGGATCCAGAGAGGGGCCCCGATCTGGAATGAAGGCTTGTCTCCCCTCCGGTACCCCTGGGAATCACTTGGGAGCAGGGAGAAGGGGAAAATCTTCTCCTCTTATGTGTCAGGAGGATGAGGTAGGTGGCACTGATGACTGTGATGGTCTCAGCTGGAAGAGACCCCGAGGATGATCCCACCCCACCCAGGGACTGAGGATCCAGAGGCGAGGCGAGGGCGGCTTTTCCCAAGTCTCCCACTGTCCTCTGAGCCCTTTCCCTCAGATGTGCCTCTCCTCCTCGCTGAGACAGGGTGGGCTACAAGGGAGAGGGTGGGAGGGGTAAAAGGTAGGGGAGGGACCCTTACTCTCTTCCAGGCTCTGCGGGTCTCACCTCACTCTCACCTCAAGGGACTTGATTGAACAAACTGGGTGTCCCTGTCACCGGATCCAGCAGCTGGCAAAGAGTCTGGAAGGGAAGAAAGGCGAGAGGGAGCTCAGCCCCACCCCACTTAAGGAGGCAACGTTGTGAAGGAGGGAAAGGTTTGCTGAGGTCCTTTTCCACTCCTTCCCTTTCTTCATCATCCCTTCCAGCAAGTCCCGTGTTCTCCCTGTGTCCACAGGGCCACAGCTGAGGGGTTTGTTTTTATTCCCTACAGTGATGGTGTCCCACCCTGGAGGTATTTTCGTCTTAAAGGAGGACTCACAACAACCCCAAGGATGGAATGCAGGGCCGCAGGGCCAGTGAAGTTGTGCAAAGTAGGGATTCAGGAGTAGAAGGTTCTTCTAGGGCCTCTGCCCCAGCCCACATCAGATTAACCCTCCCGCATCACTCCTGGGTCTCAGCAGATATCATCAAGATGCAGGTTCCCTGGGGGCTTGCCTTGGGGAAGTGCCCTTGGTGCCACCATCACCCATATATGGGTGGCCCTTCTGGGGATGAGCCCAGCTGCTGTTTGGAACATCTCTGCCTGCCAGACTGCCCCGGGAAGGATGAAAGGGGTCAAAGGTGTCAAATTCCTCCAACAGTCTGAGATAAGAGCCCCTACCAAATTGAGGGGGTGGCAGCCTTGGCTACCTGCCAGCTGGTGACAAGTCTGGGCCTGAGAAAGGGAGCCTGGTCTGCCCTTGGGAAACTCAGTGAGAGGTGCAGCCCGATACCCCCTGGTCCCCCAGTTCCTTTCACTTGCTGGTGGTGGGAAGTGACTTTTGGAGGGACAGGGACACGTAGAACAGCAGCAGATCCTCAGTCAACCATGTGATGCCCAACAGCCACCAGTGACTTCTTAGGAGACAAATTGCATGGCCTCTTCTTGGGCCTCTCCTCCTCCTCTGTAGAAGTCAGCAGGGCAGCTAGTCCTTCTTCCATTCCTCTACCAGCCCCCACGCCCAGCACTCCCCCAGGGCCTGCTCTGTGCCAACCCCATGCCAGCTGGTTTCTGGGATACAAAGAGAAGGTTTCTGGGATACAAAGGGGCTCTGGGTGGCAACAGGCAATTTCAGAACAACAGGCTGTGAGAGCCGTGTTCGGGGAACACCAGGAAGGAAGCCACCTCTTCTGGAAACGCCTCTCCTTACACATCCACACTGGGTCCTCTACCTCTCTTCTCCCATTTAATTAATACCAGCTCAGCTTGGCTGAGCTCTAGCACTCAGAGATGGGCTTGCCCTGCATCCTCCAGCCTCACTACAGCACAACACAGGGAGACTGTGAACCCATTTAACAGAGAAAGAGACTGAGGGAGAGAGTAGCTCAGGAGCTGGCCCCAAGCCACAAACACCTTCCACTTAAGTCTTTCTCTCATTGAATTGAGGTTCCCACTCCCTAAGGTCTGGACTCCATTCTCTTCTCTGGTCCCTTTCTGACCCCCACTCCCCTCCCTCCCCCTGTCCCATGGTCTCACATCCTCCCGCACCCTCAGCCATGACCTTCCATATCTGGATCAGAGGCTCTAGCACCCTTCAGACTGTTGTCTACACTTCCTTCCATACCTGTCAGGCACCTCTATCCAGGTATCCTGCCAGCACCTCAGCCCTGCTCTGCCCAAGCCCACCGTCTCTTCCAGATGTCTCCTTGACCCCTGCTCCTGGGTCCCCAGGCATCTCTTCTCCCTCCATTGAGATAACACAGTGCTCTGCAGCATGGCAGAAGCAGATGGGGCAGTGACATCCCACTCAGAACCTTTTGGTTGCAAGTGACAGAAAATTTCCATTTGAACTGCTTTGGTCAACAACAGACACTTTTGAGTAGAGCTGGAATCAGACCCAGCTGGATCCAGTGGTTCAGCTGGCACCACTGAGTCTTGTCTTTCAGCTCAGCTCTCACCATGGGGCTTGGTTTCACTCTTAGGTCCCACGGGGTGGCAAAATGGCCATCAGCTCAGGCCTACACCCCCTAAGGATGAACAGGAGAGAGAGTGCTTCTTGCCCTGGTAAATCCTACACAAGCCCTGGGATTTGCCCTGTCTGCACCAACCAGAGTCGTGTGCACAGTCACTGGGGCTAGGAAACTTCAGTGCTCTCACTGCCCAGGCTGTGTCCTGGGTTCCAGCAGAACCAAATGGACAGAGTAGTGTGACTAATGAGGGCTTTAAGATACCCAGGAGCTCCACGAGATGTCCCCTACAGATTTGCAGCATGCAGGGGAAGGAGAGAAGTGGCTCGGTTTGTTCTGACGATTTTGGTGGCCATTACTAGGTAAGATTCATACCCAGATAATTTGAGCCTTAGAATTCATGGTAAAGACAGAGCTGGATTGAGCCTTGATTCCACTACTGATTGACTAGGAGATGCATGGTGATAGACAATCCCCCAAATTTCTGCCGTTAACACAATACAAGTTTATTTCTTCCCATGCTGCATGTCCCATGTGGGGCAGCGGGGGACCCTGCTCCACACAGTGACTTAGGGATCTAGGTGGTTGGAGGTGCCATCTGTACATCTCCACGCTTTCATGTCAGGGAAAAGGACAGACTGGACAATCATGCCTGGGCTTTTCACTGCCTACATTTGGAAGTGACAGACGTCCATTCCACTCATATTTCATTGGCTAGAACTAGTCACAGCTTCACAGGAAGAGGGTGGGAAACAAAGGGAAGCGAATGGAGTATTTGGGGAGACTTACTATTGTTGTCACATCCGCTGGTTAGCTATGTGTCCGTGGGCGAGTTGCTTACCCTCTCTGTGTCTCAGTTCCTCCATCTGTTAACTGAGAATTACAATTGTTCCTTTCTCCTAGGGCAGCGACAGGATTCAATCAATTTCAACATGCAAGTGTCTCAGAAAAGTGGCTGGCACATAGAAATAGCTTGATAAGAGCTACATAGTATTGATACCTCCTCTTCTTAGGGTTTCTTTGTACAAATGATCCCCCCTCCCCCCAGTAAGCATGAAGTGATCAGACATCATTCAGTAATATTCTGATCTAAGACAAGAACTTAGAACTGAGTAATTTTTTTAAACATCTTTACTGGAGTATAATTGCGTTACAATGGTGTGTTAGTTTCTGCTTTATAATAAAGCGAATCAGCTATACATATACATATATCCCCATATCCCCTCCCTCTTGCGTCTCCCTCCCACCCTCCCTATCCCACCCTAGAACTGAGTAATCTTTGGTGAGTAGTTGAATATCTTTGAACCTCAACTTCATTGTCCATTAAAACAGATTACTACTTACCTTTTGGGGCTCATATAAAAATCCAGTAAGAAAATGGTTGGTTAAGGAAGTTATGCCTACATTAAACAAATCTTGCCTACCACAATGGTCAAAATGACCTACACATATTAAATATTTGAATCAGGATTGAAACCAAAAACATTCATTCCACTTAATCTGGAAACTCTGGGGATCAAGATCACCCTTATCCCCAGTCCTATGTCCTGACAACTCCACATCTGCCCATAGTGCCTTTGGGGTCTTGTCAAAGGCATTCATCTGGGGGAGGTTTTGCGTTGCCGCCATGTGTGGGCACAGATAGTCTTTCCCATCCAAAGTGGGCAGGAGAGGCACAGGCCTATGCATGATTGTGTTGGTCCACAGCAAACAAGTTTCTCTCATTTGGCCCTTCATTTATTCTTCATTCAATCAATAATTATTAATGACCTACTATGCTCAAATTGCTGGAATTCAGAGGTGAATAAGGGAGATCTGTTTAAAGGGAGTGGTGGGAGCCACAGACAACAAGGAAAGAAGTAAAGACCTTTGGGAACTGAGAAATACCAGAAAGAAAAATAAAACAGGGCAATAAACCAGGGTAATGGAGAGAGAGACAGAAAAGAAGAGACTAGAACATCGGAGAGAGCAGTCAGGAAAAGACTTGAAGAGGTTACTGTTGAGCTGCACCTTGAAGACAAGAGGAATCGGCCTTGCAAGCACCTTGGGAAAAGCATTTCTGCCACAAATGCCCCAGGACAGGAATGAGGAGGCCAGGGTGCCAGGAATTTGATGAGGAGGGGCAATGGGAAGATCACAGGGTGGGAGAGGCAAGCAGGGGCTGGCCAGTCCTGAGGACCTTCCCTTCCCTCCTTGCAGGGACTGATGAGTTTGTGCATGTCCACCTCCTCCAAGAAGCCCACTACCCTCCCCTCCTGTGGTCGCCCTCATTTTTGGTCTAGTCTCACCAGCTCCCTCTCTTCTCCCCGCTCCCTCTGGCAATGGGCTATTATGGGAAGTCAGTGAGAATTGCAACATGCTCTCTCTTTGCCCTAGAGGAACAGGGGAGGTAGATTCTATTTGGACCCCATAGAGAGGGCGGGCAATCCAGACTGTGGACAAGAGCACCAGGTGAGGGCTGAGGGGAAGTCATAGGAGGTGCGGATGATTGAGGTTGGGGGTGTCAGGAAGTGGGCTGAGCTTAGCCTTGACAGGGCAAGAGCTAGACAGAACAGAGGGGGTGGGGAGTGACATTACACGTAGGAGGGACACACAGCAAAGGCGTCCCTCATGGGAAGGAAAGGAGCAGAGGATAGCCACGTTCATCAGGTCACGAGTCCCAGGGGTGGAAGAGAAGGTTGGGAAAGCAAGGAGGATCCGGTCCACGCATCCTAGCCACAGATGCCCAAAGACGGGACTGAGGACTCCAGAGCTAGAACTAGTAGTTGGGTTCAAATTTGTTTTCTGTCACTTACTAACGATGTGACCTTAGACAGGTTACTTTACCTCTTCATGCCTCTGTTTCCCCATCTGTAAAGCAGTGATCATAATAGTACCGACCTCATTTTAATGAGGCTTAAATGAGTTCATGTGTGCAAGCACTTGGACCTAAATAGTACCTGATCCTGAGTGAGTATTGTATAGATGTCGGTCAAGTTAAATGAATGCTGGTGAGCAAGTGAGACCCCACGCTAAAGGCAACTGAGAACTCTTAGCTGTTTCTGGGCAAGACTGTGCATGGATGGAAAGGATTCTCTACTTTGATTCAACTGCATCCCTGTGCAGGCTGGATTGGAGACAGAGGGCCTGGGAGCAGGAAGGCAAGTTAGGAGTCTCCTGCAGTGGTCCAGGCACGAAATGACTGCAGGTGCCTGGTGAGGGGGCTGCCAGTAAAACTGGAGGGGATGGCAGTGTGGGCCTGGTGGAGGAAGTGCTCTTGACACGTGGTGACTGGAGACTGGATTTGGGGAGTGGGCTGGAGACGGAGGTTGTAGGCCTGGGTGATGGGGGGAATGCGGAGCCATGGTCAGAGCGGGAAGTTGAAAAAGCCTGGTTTGGAGGAAGATGGTGCAATCAGGTGGAGCTGTGTTGTCTTTGAGGCAATGGCAGGCCCACTGTGTTCTGGGTGCCATCTCGTCTGAGGAAAGGAATCCTGTGGGCGTTTGATGCTGGCTCCTAGAGATTAGTGAGAATGAGGGTTTCAGTCTGGGCCTCCGCACACCTGCAATGTGCGGAGGGTAGGCCGAGAAAGGGCAGTAAATATTGAATGAGGCTGAGCCCACACATCCTCTGGGCTCTGTATTGACAGGGCAATCAGGAAGGGAAGACCTGCCTGTGCTCACCACTCCCAGATACTGGACAGAGATGAGGGTCAGTCCCCCTGGTTGCCCATTCCCGTTGTGGGGAGGGGAACTCATAGTCTTACGACCCAGCCCAATGTTGATGACACTCATCCCAGGCCCCGCCTGGATCAGGGTTGTAGCTGGGGTCCAGGGATACTGGTTGAGATTGATAGCATTTTATTATTGGTTTCCATTAATGGGTATTGACTGGGTACCTGCTTCAGGATCCAGTGAGCACAGCAGACAATTATCTATTAACCAATGGATTTGGGGGGGCATCTATTGTGTTCCAGGCTCCATTTAAGGCATGAAGCTCAAAGCAAAATGAAATGCTTCGTTCCAGAAACCACATTAGCCTAGGTTTTAGTTTTTCCATTTTTAATTATTGATGACAGCAGCTTCAATACAGATATCAGACAGTTGTACCCTGCCTTCAGTCATGAAAATCTTGGTTCATTCTGGCTTTTAAGTATAATTTATTCCCTCTGATCTTCCCTACAAAGAGTTCTTAACTGTATGCATAAATGTATTTGTGAAATTTTCTTGAGGTTCAGTTTTCATCAGCTTCTCAAAGTCTTATTTTATTTAATTAATTAATTTATTTGTGTATTTATTTATTTATTTATTTTGCGGTACAAGGGCCTCTCACTGTTGTGGCCTCTCCCGTTGCGGAGCACAGGCTCCGGACGCGCAGGCTCAGCGGCCATGGCTCACGGGCCCAGCCGCTCCGCGGTATGTGGGATCTTCCCGGACCGGGGCACGAACCCGTGTCCCCTGCATCGGCAGGCAGACTCTCAACCACTGCGCCACCAGGGAAGCCCAGTCTTTTTTTTTTTAAAGAAATATGCTTCTTTCTTTATCTCAGGAAAAAAATCAACAAGAAAATGAAAAACGATCCATACTCTCTCACCACTCAGATGACCCTTTGTTTCTGCTTATTAAATGCGCATGGAAAGTAGTTCCAATGCTACAGGAAGACACAGAATGAGAAGCAAAATTCTCTCATTACTCCTTCCCCCTTCCAGTTTCTCTTCCTGAAGGTCTGTGCTATTCATGGTTTCTTCTATATCCCTTCAGGAAATGTTGAACTCATTTATCAGCATTATGAATGCATATGTATATCCTCTTCTTAGAAGGTTCTCCCAGAAGTTAAGAACATTGCTCTCTCTGTCCTTTGATAGAGTTATGGTTTTGGTTTGTTGTTCTGTCATATCTGCATTTAAAAGAATAACAGTCAGAGGAACTGGGTTCCTTATGCTCCTCTGCCTTGGACTAGCTGGGTGACATAAGCACGTTACATCACCTCTCTGAGCTTCAGTTACCTCATTGCTGAAATGGAGGTTCTCGTGGGGATTTGATGATGGTGTGAATGCAGAAACGCCTGGTTAGCCGGTAGGCATCCCACAAATGTCAGAGCAGTCCCTTAGCCCCTTTTGGAAGGGGACAGGGCTGCCAGTTCTAAATAAATGTTACAGAGGGGCCTGTCAGCAATTGCCCATCAGAATGACCTGTCACTTCATTTCCTGGCTGCAGGAAGAGGAGCGTGGGAGTCTCCTGACAGGGGATGACAGGGTCACATGAATTCCTCACCCTTGGTGTCGGCTTCCACCCCAGGTGCCCAATCGATCCCGACTCTGGGAGGCTGGTCCCATCTGTCCTTGGCTGGGAAGGAATCCCTGCTAACAGCTAGGACAGGCCCCTGATATATGGCCCCTGTCACCCTCCTCCTCTTCCTTCTCTGATCTCAGGTTTGAAGACCTCTGTGACCCCGGCATCAGGGGGCAAATGGCTCACAGGAAAGGTCTCCGGCGTACTCCGGGGTCCAGAAGGGAACTTGGCTATTGTCAGCAAAGCTGTGTCCGGCCCAGGAAGTCAGAAGGAAGAGGGCAAGATTCCAGCCCAAGGAGGTGGGAGTTGCTGGCGATGATGGCAGGGGGCAGACGAAGGCCGTTTGTTACGTACTAAGAAGCTTCTGCCACAGTGCTCGCTCCTTGGCAGGTGTTGCTAACTTGGCCCTCCTAACTGTACTCCCACTTTGCAGATGAGGACACTGAGGCTCGGGACGTTGAACAAACTTGCTATTCAGTGAGTAAGAGGCACATCCAGGACTGGATTCTGACTGTGGAGCCCCGAGATTATGTTCTGCCCCTGTGCCAGGCATGGGTAGATGTGAGGGAGGGAACCAAACAGGGCCCCCAGAACTCAAGGCCACAAAGTGGCTGCCCACTCACAGGCATGGCACACTTCTCTCGGGGTCCACTTTTATCAGTGCTGCTCTGTCTGTATCCTCAGTATCTAGAACAGCATCTGGTACATAGTAGGTGCTCAGGAAGTCTCTGTGGAATGAAGAAAAGAATGGACAACAAAAACGACCGATTAGCTAACTAGACAGGCCCACCCCATACTCTGAGGCTGACACTCTCTAAACTTGTCTCAGGGCCTGTGAGCTCCAGCCAGATTTGGGAAAGGGGCACAGACCTCACTCTATTCAATAGCCCCCTTGCCAGACCTCCCAGGAGAGAGGAAAGAGCAGCACCCAGCCAGGGTGGGGACGTGTCAGACCCTTCCTTCTCTGTGACACCCAGAGCCTCAGCTGCTGAAGGATGGTGGTCTCCTGCTGACACCTCTCAGGCTGCCTGGGGTCTGTGGCGGGGTGAGTCCAGGTAGGGAGGCACTGAGGGTTGGGAGCTGGGAGCTCAGCAACAGGGAACCTTGTGACACCGGGCTCCAGCTGGGCTCTAGGGGCTGGGGGAGGGTGGGAGGGAGGGAGGAGTTAGCTGAAGGTCACAGCGGGGTCAGCCTTGGTTCCCTTGTTCCAAGGGACTCAGACATCCGCAGCCAGGCCTATGAGGAGCACGTATTAATAACAGTAAGAGCAGTAACAATGGAGCATTCGCTCCATATCAGACACAGGTGCCTTCCATGTCATTTTCTCATTGAACTCTCACAACAAACTTAGGAGCTAAGTACTGTTTTATCACCACTGTACAGGTGAGAAAATGGAGGTACCGAAAAGTTAGGTTGCATGTGGGATTTGAACCACTGAGCCTGGCTCCAGAGCCTTTGTGTTTGACCCCTGGGGCCCACTGTCATTATCAAGGCCAGGTCCCTGCGCGATCTTTCCTGCAGGGCTGCTGAGAAAGCCCTGCAAGCTCCTGAGGCTGCTTGCCTCCACAGGTGAGCCACTGTGACCCATCAATGACTGGTGGAAAAGCAGAGGAAGCCAGCTCTGGGGGAGGGGGTCGGGGAGGGCCCTGGGGAGGAAGAGAGCTGGCAGAGGATTGGGCAGATGGATGATTGGAGGAAGGGCATCCTGGGCAGGGAGTAGACTGTGCAGTGGCACCGAGGCACAGGTGTATTTGCTGGAGTGCAGTTCAGTTAGGCAGTGAGTGGGCGTAACGGGGAGGAACTTTGAAAGATAAAACTAGAAGGCTCGGGACTTCCCTGGTGGCGCAATGGTTGGGAATCTGCCTGCCAATGCAGGGGACAGGTGTTCGAGCCCTGGTCTGGGAAGATCCCACATGCCACGGAGCAACTAAGCCCGTGTGCCACAACTACTGAGCCCACGAGCTACAACTACTGAAGCCCGTGCACCCTAGAGCCTGTGCTCTGAAACAAGAGAAGCCACCACAACGAGAATCCCGTGCAACCGCAACGAAGAGTAGCCCCCGCCCGCCGCAACTAGAGAAAGCCCGCATGCAGCGACAAAGACCCAACACAACCAAAAATAAATAAATAAATAACTTAATTAAAGAAAAAAAACAAACTTACTTAAAAAAAAAAATAATACGGGGCTTCCCTGGTGGCGCAGTGGTTGAGAGTCCACCTGCCGATGCAGGGGACACGGGTTCGTGCCCCGGTCCGGGAAGATCCCACATGCCGCCGAGCGGCTGGGCCCGTGAGCCATGGCCGCTGAGCCTGCGCGTCCGGAGCCTGTGCTCCGCAACGGGAGAGGCCCCACAGTGAGAGGCCCGCGTACCGCAAAAAAAAAAAAAAAAGATTTGTAAAGAGCCTACCACAGTGTCTGGCATACAAGTGCCCCAGACATATCCGTATTCCCCTCTCCTCATCTACAAATAGAGTGAGCAATTTAGTTCCAATTCCACCCGTAAAACCTCTTCTCTGCAGGTCAAACCTGGGCCTGAAATTCTAGCATCGGTCATGGTTTTTGGCTCTCAGTGCTTGACTGAAGGTCTGCTATGAAGAGGCTACTGATGGACAGAACCCTGCTTCTAGAACTAGAAGACCTGGGCTCCAGCTCCACCTCCCTGCCTGCTGTTAGGGACACCTTGGGCAAGTTGTCTGGCCCTCTGTGCAGTGGGGTTAGTAGTTCCTGCCCTGGCCTGGCAGAGTTGCTATGAGACTCCAACGGGGATGGACACGGAAGAACTCTGGCATTGGTATAGTGTCAAACGTGCATCTTGGATGGTGACCCCATTTTTAGTCCCTTCGGTAGGAACTGGTTTACTAGAGCTGTGCTTTCCGAAATGAAATGAAATGAAATGAAAAACCCACTTCCTCAGTCACACTAGCCACATTTCAGGTACTCGATAGCCATATGTGGCAGGTGGCTACCATATTGGACAGCACAGATAGAGAATATTTCCATCATTGCAGAAAGTTCCACTGGAGAGCCTTTGCACTCCAGTGCACAATAGGACAACCAGCCCGGGAATGAGAGGGAAAGATGGAGACAGAGGTGGTCTGAGCAGAAATGGGTGGATGGCATGGATTTTTTTGTTTGTTTGTTTCTGGAGACTCCGTTTGGCAGATAATTAGCCAGATTCAGGGATGGCTACCACCCTCAACCCCCTCCCTGCTAACATCCATGCTGGGAAGCTTCTCTGAAAATAGCGTTTTCTCACCATGAGGTCAGGAAGCCTAAAGGTTGCCTCCAACAGGAAGTGGACAGAGCAGGCTGAGACCAGGAGGCTGGGCGGAGCCCTGAACACAGATTTATTTCCTGGCCTGGCTGCTGGTTGGGTGGGTCCGTGGGCTGGCAGAGCTTCTCTTCCTATCCCTGGAGCAGCCTGGTTGAGAGGGCGTGGCCGGGAGCAGGGGCAGCAGTGCCAGAATGATGGCGCCTGGGCTCCGAGCTAAGGGACTACTTAGCTAGTCATGGGGTGCATCCCGTGACCCTATGCCAATCCATGGAGGCTTCCCGGGCCCCAGTTCCTCTCTCCGCTCCGGGACACTGCACTGAGAACCCAGCACCCTCAGGGTCACCAGCATCAGGCAGCGTAGCTGGACTAACGGGCTCTGTGTCAGGGGAGGCCTGCAGAGCAGAAGGGACAGAACCCAAGGGCTCACTCCATGAGATGCCCAGCTGGGAGGAGACACAGGGAAATTGACATTTTCTGACTTACTCTGTAGAGCTCCTTCCTGCCCACCCTGACCCGACATACGAACCATACTCGCGTATCTACACAGGCTCACAGACATGTACACACAGGTCCACCCAGAGATGAGCACAGGCCTGCAAAGCAGACGTGCCCTCCTGGGTGCAGGCACATTGCTGTATTTATACATGTGCAGCACCAGCTACCAATGGGCTAGAATTCCCCCTTATCCCCCTGAGCCAAAGATACTTTCTATTAACCAGAAGTTTAAAGTGTGTGTTTCCAAACAAAAACAGTCCCAGGGGCTTCCCGGGCCCTCACTGACTATGAATTTAACACCCTGCAGGGCCACAAGCCCCACACCTTGCACACAGGCTGGGGGAGGGGGGGGGTCACCCAGCTGGACACTTGACATCCCTGCTCTCAGCCAGAGGCTCCTTCTCTCTCTAGATAATGAGAGCGTGAGAACAGGGCACCTGATCCCCGGGGCTCTCCCAGGCACACCTGCCTCCCCCTCCCTCCCTTCTAATCTTCACAACAGCTTCAGTTTTCCCACAGGGCTTCCGGGGGCCCTCCCCACCCTCAGGGCAGGCTGGCAGCATGACAGGTGACAAATCAAAAGTCATTCTCTCCTGAACAGGTGTGTGCCAGGGCTTGGGGGCAGGGCGGGGAGGCCAAGGTTGGAGTGGGAGTTCCTAGACTTATGTAGGGCCCTGGAGTGTCTTGAGCCTGTGGCCGGAATCCTGTTTTTAGCAGTTAGTCAGGGCTGCCAAAGCTGTGGCTGATTTCCTCCCCTCTCCCAATGCCAAGTTCACTTACCACCTTAGCCTCAGTGAACTTTAGCCACCTACTCCGGGCCAGGCTTTTTCCTCAGACCAGCGTTGTACATAGGATTCTCAGAAAAAGACCAGATCCCACCCTCTCAGCCCCAGCAGGCAGACCACCCCCTCCCTCCATCCCCACGTTTTCTCTGCCCACCCGGCTGTTGACAGCTGGGCTCACCCAAGCCCTGATCCTACAGGCCCTGTTGCTCCCCAGCTTTTCAACTGATGTGCCTTGAGGCTGGTAGATTATCAACAGCCTCAAGTCCCATCCCCAGACCCAGTGAGGGTTTAAAATAAAGTCATCCACCCACCTCTGAAACCACAGGAAACGTCCTCGGGCCAACTCAGAGGATTAAATATTTCTCTGCTTTGTGTCCTGTCAAGATCAACAGAGCACGATTTATTAAGTAATACCAGATCATTTAAAATAATAATTAAAAAAGGCTAACTGTTGATAGTATTTATGTGATAATAGTTCATGTAAAAATAATAATAGCTATCATTGGAAGGTAAGCAACAATACAAACCTTACAAAGGCAGGTATTTTTACCTATTTTGTTCACTGATGTGTCCCAATAGCCGAAACCAGTGTTTGGCACATTGCAGGCACTCAGAAACTACTTGCTGAATAAAGCGCTCACTCTGCCAGGCACTATCCTAGTGTTTTTCAAGTGTTAATTCATTTAATCCTTACAACGTGGTGAGGTGGGTAATATTACTCCCATTTTTCAGACAGGGAAATTGAGGTGCAGAGAAGTAAATTAACCTACCCAGAGTCACGTATTTAGTAGAGGGAGGCTTTGTGTGCAAGCCTGGGCTCCAGGGCCCAGGCTTTTGACCACCATGTTCTATGGCTTCTCTTGACAGAAACACTGTGTTATTACACTTACGCTATTTCATTGAACATTTTTGTTTCATTTCTTTAACAATGATTTATTGATACCTATCTCTCCCGCCAGACTACCACATGTCTTCAACACTGAAGATGATTCAAAAGTTGGTGGAATGAATAAATGGAGTTTCCATCCACCTCACGATATTTATGTCATTCACAAATGTTTTGGAAATGATTGGGGGTGGGGAGAAGAGGTGGGAGAAGGAACCAAGGAGTCAGTGGCTAAAAATACAGACTCCAAAGTCCAAATGGCTGCAGTCTCTATCCCTATCTCTACACCTTTCTAGCTGTGTGACCTTGGGCAAGTTGCTCAGCCTCTTGTGGCCTCAGTTTCATCATCTCTTAAATGGGGATAATAATAGCCTTTGCCTGCTAGAGTTGTGAGAATTAAATGAGATCATGCTTGCTCAGTGCTTGGCACATAGTAAGGGCTCCATAAATGGTGGTTAATATGATGTTGGTCTAACTTCCTCTTGCCCCATATCTGATGTGGAGTCAAAGCCTCATATTAGTTCTTCTGCAGGACACACCGGCAGCTTCTTGGCAGGTGCCTGCAGCAGGTGTGACCCTCTCCTTCCCATCTGTCAGGGTGATTCCTCCGCCAGTTCCGGTCTGAGCTTACAACCTACTTATTAGGTTAATTAGACACGACACCTTTCCAAAGATACCCTGACTCCAAAGCCAGCCCTAACATCTGGTGGAGGCTGCTGATTGCCATGGATTTGGGGAATGACAAATTCTCAGCAGCCTTTGGCTGGAGCAAGTGGAGCAGGGTGGGGAGAGGGGCTGGAGAACCATCCCTTTCTTCTCCTTTGATTGTTGGCTGGCTCCTGGGGCTTCTTTGTGTAGGACTGCCAGATAAAGTACAGGATGTCCAGTTAAATTTGGATTTCAGATATGTGCCAAATTTATTTCTTAGTATAACTAAGTCCCAAATATTACCTAGGACTTGTTTATATTAAAAAAGTATTTCAGGGCTTCCCTGGTGGCACAGTGGTTGAGAGTCCGCCTGCCGATGCAGGGGACATGGGTTCGTGCCCTGGTCTTGGAAGATCCCACATGCCGCAGAGCGGCTGGGCCCGTGAGCCATGGCCGCTGAGTCTGCGTGTCCGGAGCCTGTGCTCCGCAACTGGAGAGGCCACGACAGTGAGAGGCCCGCGTACCGCAAAAGAAAAAAAGTATTTCATGTTTATCTGAAATTTAAATTAAATGGGTATCCCTTTTTCCCCCTAAATCTGGCAATCCTAGCTCTGGGGCATGCAGGAGAGTGAGACGAGAAGGAGAGAAGGCCCAGGTGTTTGAAGGAGCAGCAGCGGAATTTGGCTGGGCCTGGCTCTCTCTGCAGCTCCGGCACCGGGACCTCTGCTCTGGGCCTCCTGGGTCTGAGGCGAGGTGGGCTGGGGACCTACTGGAGCTTTACCTCCCGGTGGGAGGCTGTGCAGGAAGAGCAGAGCACTCTGCCAACTCTGAGCTGTTCGCACTTCACTGGCTCCCTGGGGCACAGGCCCCCTTCCTGGTTAACATCCTGGATGGGAAGACCAAGAACAATAGCCCTTCTCCCCTGAGAGATGGTGAGGCCTAGTCCCAGGAGCATGGCCGGTGGGGACAGGCCTCTAAGGCCCAAGTGGTACAGGACGTGGAAGGCCCAAAGGGCCCCCGAGACGGTCAGGGGCTTCTCCAATGGCGCACGGGGAGTCATAAACCTAGAAGGTGGTCCCTGGATATCTCATTCCCATTCCTCCATGACTACGTGGCTACTTTTCCGTACCTGTCAGAGGGGAACAGCTATAGCCAGAGCAGTTTTGATCCTCAAACCCAACAGGCCTCAAACCAGACCCCTCATCTCCCTTTCCAACCTGTTCCTCTACCTGTTCCTCTACCTGGCACCACAGCTCAGCACATGGCACCCCACCCACCTGGCTTTGCAAACTAGAAACTCAAGTGGTGTCCTGGACACCCTCACTCTTCCCTTTTCCTGTAAATCACTAAGCCCTGTTAATGCCACTTCCTCTGTAGCTCTTGAATTCACCCACCTACTTCCACTGCTACCACTACCTGAGTCCAGGCATCCATCATCCCCCACCCAGACGGTTACATCACCTCCTGACTGGTCTCCCCGCCTCCACGCTCCCTCTCTCCAATCCATTCTGTACCCAGCAGCAGGTGAAACACCCATCTGTCCACGTCAACCTCTACTTTCCCCTCTTACAAATCCATCACTGGCGTCTCACTATTTTTAGGATCAAAATTGGCTTCCTTAACATGGTTTACAAACTTCTTTGTGATCTATCCCTGTCCGCCTTCCCCCTCCATGGGAATCCCTCCAACCACAGTGCAGTGGATCTGAACTTCCTTCACTCCTTCCATGAACCAAGCTCTTTCTTGCTTTGGGGATTTGCACGTGCCTGCCTCACTTGTCTCCACCTGCCTGCCCCCCTGGCTAACCCCAACCTGTCCTACCTGTCCATCAGACCTCCGCAAAGGCTCCACCCCCTCCAGAAAGCCTCCCCTCATCCCTGCCAACCCTCAGCAGCTGAGGTGGGTTCTGGAGCACCCCTAGAACACCCTGTGTTATCATGATTAGGAATTATTGCTAGTCCGTCTTCTCTACTGGCCTGTGGGCCCTGTGAGGGGAGGATCCAAGTCTAACCTATTCCCTGCTGTACCTACAGTAACTAGTGTGGAGCTGGGCACATAGGAAGGGCTCACTAATTATGATTTGCAGTCATTATTATAAATGTTTGGGTAATGTGAGGCTGCAAGCATTAGGAGGAGAAAAGAGAGGAAAGGAGGGGCCAGTCCAGCAAGTTTTCATTTATAGCCACACAACAGAATTACCTGGGTTGCTTTATAGAAATATCAATGATTGGGCATCACGCCAGAGGCTCTGATTCTTTTGGTCTGTGGTGGGCCCGAGCCTGGGTGTTTTTCAAACATCCTCAGATATTCTACTGTGCAGTTAGGTTAAGAGGCCCTGGGTGAGCTCTAAGTCAGAGCATATGGTGCCAGCTCAGTAAATTCTTGCTGACTGGTATCTGCCTCTATTTCTAAGTGGGGAGGAGAGCAGACAGGTACTCTTGCCTCCAGCTTCCCTTCCTTGGGGAATGGCTCCCTGGCCTGAGGACCAAAGCTTCCCCCTCTGCCCACTGCCTCACCATACACACCCTCCCCAAGGCACCAGTCTGGCAGCCCCCACTGGCTCTGCGCAGAGACAGCCAGGGTCAGTAAGGACAGGGGCTGAGGTCTAGCCCAGCAGTCTGGGTCCTCAGTCTCCTGCCGGAGGTGGCCCTAGGGGGAGTTCAGTTGGCTCATCAAATATTTGCTGAGCGCCCAGCCTGGGCCAGGTACTTTGCCGATAGCTGGGAGACAGAGGTGAATCTGGTAACCAAGTCTGGCTGCAGATCAGCCCCATATCCAGCTCTGTACTGGGGCTCAAAGAAAAGCTGGTTGGGGAGTAGGAGTGGCACTGGCTGTTGGCATCATTAGCCCCCAGATCCACCTCTACTGTCACCTAAGCAAAGAGGGAGGTGTGGATGTCATGTCCCCACCGGAGCTGGCCTCCAACTTTACTATGACCCAGTGTGACCAGAGCTGTTGCATCAGAATCCCGTGGGAAGCTTGTTAAAATCACATGGGGTGATTCAGAAGGTCTGGGGTAAGGCCTAGTACTCTGTATTTTCAGCAAGCTCCCCAGAGGATTCTGATGCAACAGATCACTGGTAGTTCTAATATGTAGCTGCCTTTAAGAACCACAACTCTCTCACTTCTCCAGGTAGGTTTATACATTCTGGGAGGAAGGTAGTGCACAAAGAGCACCATGTTTCCTGGGCTTGGGAGGGCCGGCCACACCTGGCTCTAAGTGACTTGGTTCACAGTCATCATTCCCCACCGTTCTCCAAATGGGTACTGGAGGCACCAAGTGGGGCGATTTGCTTAATCCTCCCCGCAACCAGGAAAAGCTGGTGTTATTCCTGTTTTATAGACCAAGTTACTTCCCAAGGTCCTAGAGCAAAGTGACTACGTGTTGGGGTTCTGGCTCTCAAGTTGCTCACAGACCCTGGGAGAGACTAATTTGTGCAAACCACTGGCAGCTCTAGGCAGAATGAAATGGACAGACCCAGGGAGCTAAGAGCAGAAGCTTAGCAAGTGCAGAGAAAGAAGCAATGAACGTCTCCTGGGGAATGGCGGAGGGGGTCCCAAGGGAGGTGGTGGCATTTGAGCTGGACCTTAGTAGATTAATTCAGCTTTGACATTCAGAGAAGGAGGGGCAAGATACCAGGCAGAGGATACAGCAGGAGTGAAGTCACGGAGGTGGGAAAACATACAGTAAAAACAGCAGGTGATCGATGCAGTGTAGGGTGGATGGAGGGACATGGGAGCAATGACACAGGGCAGGTCAACCCAGGCCTCTTCACTTGCTGGGCCCTAGGAAATGGCGAGAAATGTCTGAGTGGGGGAAATTACAAGGCCCATCTGGTTTTAGGTAGGTAACTCTAAAGGGGGCAGCGGGCTGGGTGAAGAGGATTGGACCCAGGCAGGCGGGAACAGTGAGTCACTCTGGTCCTCTGGTGAGTCTGTTCATCTCTAAACTGGAGAGGATTGTCCCTCCCAGAGTCTGTCCCAGGCTTTTTGTGAAGATGGAAGAAAATGAAGGCTGGGAAACGGTGTTGGTGAGATCCATGGGGTCAGAGGAAGAGTCAGAATCGCGGTTGGGGACCACGTGTGCTTGATGTACCTTGGCTGGAGACCCCAGTGGCATGGTTACAGACACAGGGCATCCAAAGAAGTTGTAGGACAAGCATAGGGGGAGGCATGTGCCATCTGAACCCATATTTGGGAGTGGGGAGGGAGAGAGAGAGAGAGAGAGAGCGAGAGAGAGAGAGAGAGAGAGAGAGAAATCAAAGCCTAATCTGAAGTGGAACAGCAAAGGGACCTGTTTTTCCATCTGAACCAGACCCAGAGGACAACTTACTGTTTCCTAGAGAACTTCAGGGGCAGCTGCCCTGAGCCAGCATCCCATGGAGGTTTTGACCAGCACCAGCCCCTTCTCCATTGTGCAGATAATTTGTGGGAGAAACTGCAGCCAGAAGGGCTCAGGGCCTTTGTGAGAGTGACATGAGCATCACCTGGTCCAGAGGGGTCTCTGAGGGAGGGCAGCCCAACTTGCTGCCTGAGCTCCTGCAGTTCCCCTGAGAGGGCTACCACCACTCATCTCCCCCGACCCCACTCCAGCCCCTTGGTCTTAGTCATTCTTCCAGCCCAGCTCCAAGGGGACCAACACTTGGCCCATGTTAGCACCCTTAAAGCCTCACAGCTTCAGGAAGTGAGCATTTCAATCCTAATGTTCCTGACGAGGAAAGTGAGCCTCCAAGAGTCCATGCAACTAGCATGTGGAAAACCTGAGATTCAAGCCCAGGCCTGGGATGCTAAGGGCTGGGCTTCTCCGCACTGGGCCACGCATCTCTCAGACAGGGGCTGAGGTGTCCTTTATAGACTAAATCTCTGGAGGTGAGAACATAAGAAGCTAGTTATGGAAGGGCAAGGTGTGAGCTGGTGAGCTCATCAGAAAATGCTTACCTGGGGGAAGCAGTGTGATTCTGAAGGAGGGAACAGGCAGGTCTGGAGGCCTTGGCCTCTCTGGGCCCAAACTCTGGGCTTGCGCAGTTCCCTTGGGAGCAGGGGGGCTGTCTCTCCAGCCCTGACCCAGGTCTGGGATTCCTTCTGGGTCTGTGGGTGTTTGATCTTCAGGAGTCTGGAAGAGCATACACTGTCTGAGACCTTTGATATCTACCTGCAGAACAGACAGTTGCCACATTCACGCCCTGGAGCCTCTCAGGCCACAATATCAGAGGTGTCCAATGCATGGGCCTAACCCCCGCAGGGATGGTTGAGTCCAATGATTCACATTGTTCAATGACACACTGGCTTCTTGGTGGAAACATCCTCATTGGGTGGAGAGACCACACCTTTATTTTACATTTGTGTAACCAAAGGGCCCATTAAGTCATTTGCCCCAACAAGGGGCTAAAGATCTCAGAGGAGCATGACCTTGCCTGTGGAATAACCACACTTTTTCTTGTTCTCCTGTAGTTCTTCTTTTTTTAAACCCTCCTACCTTCTCCTAACCTCACCAGTTTCAAGTGAAGCAACCATTCTAATTACCCTCCTCCAAAGCCACAGCCTTAGTTCAGGCCCTATCAGCTTTTCTCTGACTGACCAATGAATCCTTGTCTCCCAGGCCCCCATTCTTTTGACGACAGCCCATTCATCTCCATCCCACCCCATCTGGGTCCAGAATTGTCCTTCATGCTTTTGCTTTGGATTTTATTTTATTTTATTTTTTAACATCTTTATGGAGTATAATTGGTTTACAATGGTGTGTTAGTTTCTGCTTTATAACAAAGTGAATCAGCTATACATATACATATATCCCCATATCCCCTCCCTCTTGCGTCTCCCTCCCTCCCACCCTCCCTATCCCACCCCTCTAAGTGGTCACAAAGCACCGAGCTGATCTCCCTGTGCTCTGCGGTTGGTTCCCACTAGCATCTATTTTACATTTGGTGGTGTATATATGTCCATGCCACTCTCTCACTTTGTCCCAGCTTACCCTTCCCCCTCCCCGTGTCCTCAAGTCCATGCTCTAGAAGGTCTGTGTCTTTATTCCCATCCTGCCCCTAGGTTCTTCATAACCATTTCTTTTTAAGATTCCATATATATGTGTTAGCATATGGTATTTGTTTTTCTCTTTCTGACTTACTTCACTCTGTATGACAGACTCTAGGTCCATCCACCTCACTACAAATAACTCAATTTCATTTCCTTTTATGGCTGAGTAATATTCCATTGTATATATGTGCCTCATCTTCTTTATCCATTCATCTGTTGATGGACACTTAGGTTGCTTCCATGTCCTCGCTATTGTAAATAGTGCTGCAATGAACATTGGGGTGCATGTGTCTTTCTGAATTATGTTTTTCTCTGGGTATATGCCCAGTAGTGGGTTGCTGGGTTATACGGTAGTTCTAGTTGTAGTTTTTTAAGGAACCTCCATACTGTTCTCCATAGTGGCTGTATCAATTTACATTCCCACCAACAGTGCAAGAGGGTTCCCTTTTCTCCACACCCTCTCCAGCATTTATTGTTTGTAGATTTTTTGATGATGGCCATTCTGACTGGTGTGAGGTGATTCCTTATTGTAGTTTTGATTTGCATTTCTCTAATGATTAGTGATGTTGAGCATCCTTTCATGTGTTTGTTGGCAATCGGTATATCTTCTTTGGAGAAATGTCTATTTAGGTCTTCTGCCCATTTTTGGATTGGGTTGTTTGTTTTTTGATATTGAGCTGCATGAGCTGCTTGTCTTTGGATTTTATTTGATTTTGGTTTTTTTTTTTTTTGAAAAAAAGTCACATACGAGTATAATATGGAGCGTCAGAGATCTCTACAGAGTTCATCATGAACAGCTGCATCCCTGATCCTTCTCCAACGGTAACCACTTTCAACTCTTGAAACTGATTCTTTGGAACATTCACTTTCATGTATCTAAATAACATCTCATACGGTTTCCTCTCGATTTTTACAGCTTTAGGAATAATTTATTGATTTCCTGCCCTGGGAGATGAGGAATTCTTCCCCCCGCTGTGTGCATCACATCCTCTCCCTTGCCACTGTCTTCCCAATACAGTAATATATGATGATTTTGGTTATTTCATTATTTCTTGTTGTACTTGTATAACCATGTAAACACTATGGCCACTGGAACTACATGATGGACTAGATTACTTTGTTTTCCACCTTTCCTTGAATCTGGGTAGTTACCAGCTCATGGGCCGTTACAGGCATCACAGTCTAGTCATACTTTGGCTCAATTGACCCCAGTCACTGACATCATGAAACCAAACCCTCGGTTTCTTCTTGTGAAACATCTGCAGTCAGGCTAATGGTGACTTTACCAGCAAGATATGTTCCCAAAAAAATCACTGGTGTCTACTTGCTTTATGTGTCACTAAAAGACCACTGAAGGGTGGTTCTGAGGTGCATTCCAGGGTCAGAGTGTGTGGGTTTGAATTCAGCATCTTCCCTCTGTGACTATGAGACCTTTGGCAAAAATACATATTCCCTCTGAGCTTCTGTTTCTTTTCTTGTGAAATGCAATTAAAAGATGAAACCACCTGCATCATAGGACTCTGGGATAAAATGAGAGGGTACATGTAATGTACTTGTCACAAGCAAAGCATTACAAATGGTGAGCGTTATTATTACCGCTGAGTTAATGGTTAGTGCGAATCCCAGAACAAAGTAACAGCATGCTTCAAAGATGTTATACATATATATGTATGTACCTATATTCTTTTTTCAATTATCTTCCATTATACTTTATTACAAGATATTGAATATAGTTTGCTGTGCTATATAGTAAGTCCCTGTTGTTTATCACATAAATTTTAATTAAGGTTATTTTGATTCAGAATTTGTACGCTCAGTTTAAAAAAAATTATGTTGTTTTAAGATGATTCTGTTACAGCCATGTTTAAATAAAGTATTTTTGTAGACCTTCAAATACTTACAGAATAAAGGTGATCTCAGTGATGTATACTGCTTTTCCCAGAAAACATCTCTGATAAAATTTAATGCTTCTGTTTTCTGAATTAAAAAGTAAAATAAAATTGAGTCTCTCTCCCACCACCAAAAGAAAAAAAAAATAGTGTCCAGTACTTGCAGAGTGGTGAACGGTTCCCCGAAGAGCCAGCTTTCCTGTACCATCTTCTCTAAGGAGCATGGTTGGTCCCTGAGTGCTATGTGGGGCCCCAGCCAGGTGCTGGAAGATGCAGGTGTAGACTGGTAGGATCCTGGGTCACGGGGAAAATGGAATGGTCCCTCCCTCCCCCCTGTTTTCACAGCTCCCACTTCACTCTCTTGGATGGTTTTTGGGGCATCGCCAGCAACAGGGACCGTGTCACATTAGTCTTACTTCCTCTGGTTGCTCCTAGGAGGAGGTAGACTGTTTGAACCCCTCCAGTTCCTTTCTTGTTTATTGGGGGTGCTGTGGAGGGGGGGTTGTTAAATCAGCTCTAACGTGCTAACTTTATGAAACTCAGCTCTAACACGTGCTAATTTTAAGAAATTCAGCTCCAACACGTGCTAATTTTAAGAAATACAGAAGTATATAAAAGTTAAAAATGTGCTGTGTGCTCCTTCAGGATTTTATTTTCTATGTTTCAAAATGTGTGTGTGTGTGTGTGTGTGTGTAGAATTGGTTCATGTACTATATTCAGTTATGTGTTACCAGGCATATATAGTAATAAAATGAGATCACACCATACATTCAATTCTGCTACTTGCTTTTTCACGTAATAATGTATCACGGACCCCTTTCCAGGTTGATCTAGGTACCCATGGCAGCATGCTGTGTATGTGTTTTGGGGTTGCTTCCCATTTTTACCCAGACAAGCAGTTTTGTAATGAGCGCACTCTTGGGCATACCTTTCCGTGTTTGTGCTGGTTTTTTTGTAGAGCAGAGTCCTAGAAAGTAGGTTTCTACAGAGTGAAGGTGAAAGCAGTTCAGGATTTACCCATTGGAGGTCTCTGTGGCCCCTTTGTCCCTTGGAAGACCACCCTCTCTGGCTCCCCTACCTCCTGCCTCACCTCCCTCTACCAACCCACTACTCCTCCCAGGAAAGGTCTCGCCTGGGCCAGGCTGAGGCAACTGGAGTGTCTCATGTGTGAGGCTGAAATCGTCTCACCTCCTTTGCTCTCAGTTCTCGTGGAAAACATAAGGGCTTCAGCAGGTTGGGACGTAGGGAGCACAACCTTGTTTCAGCCTGTGCCCGAGCCTGGATTGTGCCTCCACCTCTTGCAAAACTGCTTGTAGATCAGAAATGACTACCTTTCCTGCCTTTGGTCTTTCTATCCACAGAGCAGTGCGTTTCATAAAATAAAGAAACTGAACCCCAGAGAGGAAGCGGCCTACCCTGGGCCTGCCCCTGGCCGCTGGGTCAGAATCTGGGCCTCTGGATACAGCGGAGGCAGGCGGGGGAGGACTGGTAGGTGGAAATAGGTTGCAGAGGTGAGGGAGGGGAGCCGCACACCAGGCTCTTTCCCAGGTCACAGCATTCAGTCCCCATGGCCAGGCCATGAGAGGGAGTGGAAGCAGCATGGTTCCCCTTTCCCAGGCAAGGAAACCGAGGCAGATCTGGGCGTGAAACTGTCACACTCTTAAGCCTCCCTTGTCCTTCCTCTTCTCGCAGCCTCCAAATCTGAGCTCTGGACTGCAGCTTTCAGGTTTGGGAACTCGAGGTATCCAGGTGTTCCTGTCCCGCAGAGTCCGTTTCTAGGGACGACTGCGACTCTACTCCCAGGTGGGCCCAAACCTGAGGTGTCCCAGCCGTGCTGCTGGAGGCTTAATCTCCCCTGCACACCCCTCCACACACAGCACTCCCACTCCACAGGATCAGAACTCGGGGGTCACCGGCCTCCCCACTCCTTCATGGGGACCTGGTGACTTCTCAAAGATGGTGTACCCGAGTAGGATTCGAGGGGTGGGAAAAGCCCCCTTTCCTCCCTCCACCTCCCCTGCCTCAGGTCGGCCTGTCTCCTCCCGGGGAACACTCCGCGGCCTCCGTAGGCTCGCCTCTGCTCCGTGGAAGCTGGGATTCCTTGGGCAGGGCCTGCCTCCTTGAGACTCCAACCTCCCGATAATAAAACAGCCGCCCTGGTTGCTGGGTACTGTCAACAAAACACTCCCAACAGGCCCAGCCCTAGCTAGGGATTGAGAACAATGATCTTCCAGGGAGAGGCCCCATTTCCCAAGGCTGGTGCAGAGGGAGAAGTGGGGCTAACTGGGAGGCGGCTCCTGCTGCCTTGGTGTTTGGAGCAACTGCCAGGAAATGTGGTCTCTTCCTCAGGCCTACACGCCTCCGTCCTTCCCTCGCACTCTCAGAAGGGCGCCTGCTCGGGTGGATGGAGAGCCCCCTCTGAGCCAGTTTGCTCAAGCACACCGCAAGAGCCCTCCGAGGGGCAGGGAGGGTCCAGTGAACATCAAAATCAGCTCACAACAGCTCCAAAGCCCAGCTGCCCCTCCCCACGTGTCTGTTTGGGGTACAATCCCCATCATCCCGGGCTGGCAGGGGCTCCTCAGCAGCCCCAAGGCATCCACTCCAGTCCCTCCCCAAGCTGTTCTGTAGTTTTACCATCTTCAGTAGTTTTTTCCTGATAACAAAAGCAGAACTGGCTCATTATTAAAAAAATATTACAGACACATCTAAAGTAGAGGGTGAAAGCCATCCCAGTCCAGGTAGACAGGTAGTGATAGGTTCGCACTGCATGTACACATCTGCAATTTGCTTCTTCAAGGAGAGTTCTGAAACCAAAGCCCATCACGTCATCCCCATGTTTCAACCCCTCCTGCGGCTCTGCGCTGCTCTCAGATGAAGGACATTCTCCTTCCCTTGGCCACAAGGCCCTGTCTGCCTCTGCTGTCTGGTCCAGCACCTCCCCACTCCCAGCCACACTGTCTCTCTTTCAGGCCCTTGTCCTCCCTCTGTCCTTCCCTCCGTCACCTGCATTCTCACAGGCCTGGTCCCACCTGTGTCCCTACCTGGAACGTTAATGCACCTAGTGTGTATTTGTTCTTTCGGGTCCCAAGGTTCTTATTCAGAGAGGACTTTTCTGTTCTCCCCGACTCCCTGCCTGTGGAAAAGCCCTGCTCACTCTCATCACAGCTGCAATTACAGATTTTTGTGTAACTATTTGATGGACTTGTTCCCCCACCAATTCAAGGAGTACCGGGATCTCTTCTGTTCACTACTGTCTCCCAGGGTCTGGCACATTGTAGATGATCAATAAACACTTACTGAATAAATGGACTAATTTGCCAGTTGCTTATGTGGGCCCAGCACAATGGCAGGTACGGGGGATACTCAGTGGAATAATAAGACAAAAGCAGGTTCTCAAAGACTGGAAAGGGGTACACATCAGGGTAGGGGTGCAGGGGTTTGGGTAAATGCTAGAATGTCATTTCAAAGGGCTTCAAGGGCGTGGGTTTC
The DNA here is from genome assembly GCF_008692025.1 of Phocoena sinus. Classification (NCBI taxonomy): domain Eukaryota; kingdom Metazoa; phylum Chordata; class Mammalia; order Artiodactyla; family Phocoenidae; genus Phocoena; species Phocoena sinus. The sequence goes on along the minus strand of NC_045778.1, from coordinate 65,655,169 downwards.
GAGGTCCCTCTGAGGTATGATTAAGTCATTGCCTGATTGTCTCCTCTACTCTTCCCATTACACACAAGCCCCTGGAGAGAAGGGCCTTTGCTTCTATTTCTCCCCACTCCCTCCCTGCCTCCCTCCCCCAGCTCCCCTCTCCCTCTTAGCTCACGGCTGGGTCTACAGACAGTGTGTGTTAAAAGGACGATGGATGGATGGATGGATGGACAGATGACAGATGGACAGATAGATGGATGATGGATGGACAGATGGATGGATGGAAAGATGGATGGATGGACGAATCAAAGAGCTAAAAAAGCCAGCAAAACTTCAGATATCCCTAATCCACACTGATTTTCAAAATGAGGAAACAGAAGTCTAGACAGGTGGAGTACGTCTTTCATCATTTCCTCTCTTTGAGAACTCCCCAACAGGAGTTGATTTTCTCTCTTTAGCCTACAAACATCTTGAAATAGCCTCTAACCCAAACAAAACAAAGCACCTCTGCCCCCTCTTCCCTATGATCGTCCCCTGAGCTAGGACCCTCCTCTTTCCTTAAAGTCTTCCAAATTTCTTAGAAGACTTGCAAAGTCACCCCAGGACTTCCTCATCTCCCACTACTCCTTGACCTCTCAGCCTCTGCCTTCCATCCATGTTGCCATGGCAACTGCTGTGAAGGTGCCACTCACCAGGGACCTTCCGGGCCCTGAGCCCTTCCTGGGCCTCAGGCAGTGTTTGGCATTGTCACCAACTCTTCCTCCTGAAACCCTGAGGTCCTGCTCTGCTCTGCTCTGGGGGCCATTCTCTTCCCGTCCAGAAAACTGCTCTCTTCTGGAACCCTGAACAGCGTATCTTTCTCCCAGCACCCTCTGCCACAGATTTAACTTCAGCTCTTTTGCTCTTTCTTTGCTCTCATTCTGTAGTCTTCCAGCAATTATTGGGTTCTTTCTGTGTACCAGGCAACATGCAGGGCTCTTAGCTGCATCAGTTCCTGTAATCCTCACATCTACCCTCTGACGTGGGTATATTAGTTTCACCTGCACTTGGCAGATGGTGAAGTGGAGACCCAGGGAGGATACATAAATTGCTCCATGCCACACAGTTGATAAGTGTTGTCTTTGGGACTCAACTGAGGTCTTACTATTTCTGAGTCTATGCGCTCAGCCTCAAAGCCACAGTTTTCTGTTGTCTCACTCTCACTCAGGCCTCATCTCTCTTCTTACGACTCCTCATTAATATTTTCAGAAGTGACCTCCCCCTGGAACCCCAGACCTGCTCTTCAAAAGGCCTGATGAAATTTTTTCTTAGATGTCCTTCCAAAATCTCAAAGCCAGACTCCTCAGATCTCTGGCCAGGCTGATCTCACCAGTCCTGCACTCAGATGCCTGCAGTGGCTCCCCATTGCCCATTCATCTAGGGGGAAACTCTTCCCTGCTACCCTCAGGCTCACCTTCGATCTGGACCCCGATCCCCTCCCCCATCCTCTTCCTATGTCCTCCTGCTTCTGACTCTCTCTCTGAAAGGGTCTAATGCTCCCTGCAGTACTCTCTGCTCAGAGAGGACCTTCCATGCCCTTGACCTTCCTTCGTGCTCCCCCTTGACCACCAGAAATCCTGGTATCTAAAAAATAGACTGGCAAGAAATACACTAAACATCAAGAGTGGTTATCTCCAGATGTGTGGGATTCCAGGTGACTTTTATTTTCGCATCTGTTCAGTATTTTCCAAATTTCCAATAATGAATATGTTTTACTTTATAATGAGTAAGGAACTTGTTCAAATAATTTCAAAAAAGTATCTTATTTGCCCACCCTGCACATTTCCTCTTTAAGGCTCTTCTGCACCTTTGTTCACCTGAGGCCTCCCTAAAGGTCATGGGTGGGGCTGTCTTCCCTCCTGAGACCCAGGCATTCTCTCATGCAGTGTGATCCCCCTTGTCCCCTGCAGCCCCCTTCCCAGTTCCCTGGGTGTGCAGGGACACCCCAGAAACACAGGAGGAACAGAGTTCAGATGGACTCGTTCATAAGAGTATTCATCAAAGGAGCAAAAGACTGGAGATGCCATAAATGTCTATCAATAGGGGCCTGTTAAATAGTTCTTGGTAGTTTGGGGGCTTGCCTACAGCCACCAGAAAGGACAGAGACCCCAGCTGCCAATATGAACCAGTTTCCAAAATATGTCATTAAATAAAAAATGACTTCCAGAAAAATATATGTAGTTTGTTCACATTTACATAAAAAAATAAAAGGATAGACTCACATACACATATGTGTACTTATATATACATAGAATATTTTTGGAAGGATACTCCCAAGCTAGTAACAGCAGGGCTGCCAGGGTTATCCAGGGGACAGGAAAATTGGATTAAAGGAATCAGAGGAAGCATGAATATTATTTCTGTTCAGCTTTTAAAAATTCTTTGCATGTACCTTTAAAAAAGAAGAAAAGTCAACTTACAAACAGAATCGGAGCCCACAGCCATTAAGTAAGGGGGAGGACCCTCAGGTACCAATGGGCCTTGGTGAGGAGGGGTAGAGAGCAAACAAGACCTCCCTCCGACCCACTCCATCCCTGCAGATGGAGCTGGACCCCCTACTCCAGCAAGGGCCCTGTGCACTGAGGTCCCAAGAGATGGTCCCCAGTTGGGAGCTAAGGCTGAAAGTTGGGGAGGGATCCCTCCTGCTGACCACTCACCCCATCCCAGGAACAGGCGGGTCACCACAGGCCTGTTTGCATGGAGTGCTTTGCCACACCCTCTCGGGGCACTGCAGGGCACGGGGCAGAAGCATCAACTGACAACCAGGCAGTGACTCGGCACCTTGGTTCCTGCTCTCCCACAGGAAGAAGCAATGTCCCCTGCTGGGTGTGGTGGGCAGGATGCGGTGGGAAAGACCTGGCTTCTCCTCTGGTTAGGATGCCCTGGGCTTGGCCTGAGGCAAGGGTTCTGTGTATCATTTATCTTCTCCTGCACAGGGGTCCTCTGGGCTGGAGGTTGGGGGGTGGTCAGGGGCCAGACTGTGCACAGCCTAGCAAGCTGCTGGCCAGGGAGGGAACTGTCATCAATGATGACAATAATGTGCATTTCGTTGGAGCCTTTTAGCTAAGGTTCTCAAAGTACTGAAAAATTCAGATGCTGTTCATAGAGCAGGAATTTGGTTGGACCAAGAGCTTAGCTGCCAAAGGAAAGCGATCTAAACCCTTTCAGCATCATTCCTTCCTGCTCCCAAGCAGGGGCCCACACGCCTCCTACCTTCCTCACCTCAGACCTTGAAGTGTGGCTTTGTCCTCGCCACCTGCCTATCTATCAGCTGCTGACACTGAGAGCCATAGACAGTCTTTGCCGCTTAAGACTAGTTCAGCCATTGGCCAGAACCACCTGTGCTGGCCCCACCCTATTGGTGAGGCTGGAACCTTGAGCAGCCCACCCTATTGGTGAGGCTGGAAATGGGGGCCAAGATTCTCACTGCCGTAGCCACTCACAGGGCGAGTCCTTTCTCCCACCTGAGCCTCAGTCTCCGTATCCAATAAAAGGGCTTTGGACTTCTCTAGGGGTTACAAACCATGCTAAACAAAATTCTGGCATTTTTCAAGAGAGCTTCATGGCTTTTGCCAATGCTCAATGCAAATATAATTTCCAAGATATATTTGAAACTATGTGAAAATTTATAATAAGCAACAACATGCACATTTAGAAGGGATACGCGATTTTCACACGTTGGAACCCACTTGTGTTCACAGTGATTTTATAAGTAACACAGAAACGTGTTGGCAATTTGGACTTAGAAATTTAAACTAATGGAGTACAGCTTTTATCAGTTGTATGCACTGAGGCCCGAGCCCTGTCAAATTTTGTTTGGAAAAAGTGTTCCTCTTCTAAAAAGATCTGACAGGCATTGGGCTCGGTCACCAGAGGGAGAGGTCAGGAGAGGGATAGGACAGTGCTTTTCTGCTAAGTGACATCTGTGTCCAGCAACTGTGTTGGGGGATGGTGGTGGGCGTTCCTCAGCCGACTGTGGAACATCTTGAGATCTCAGCCCTAGTCCGAACAGTACCACTGATTGGCAGAGATTTGAGGGTCAGGCCTGGAAGTCGCCCACAGGTGATAGCTCCAGGCTGATCTGGAAGACGGAGGGTCTGCTTTCAGCACTTGGCAGAGGAAACCGAGCCTCCCAGGAGCTGCCTGGAAGCCCAGGCACCTAAGCCTGGGACCAGAAATAAACACTAAGAAGTACAGTCATGTTCCTCAAGGTTCTGATGGGCCAGGCACAGCGCTGCCACCTCCCCCGTGTGACGGCATTGCTCCTCACATCTACACAGGGAGGTTTAGTCTCATTTTACAGGCGAGGAAACTGAGGCAGAGACGGTGTGACACCCCTCAAGTCCCGCAGTGAGTGTAGTGCTGGAGTTAAACCCCAGTCCACAGTGGAGCCCGGGGACCTGCGCTTTTGATAAGCACCCAGGTGATTCAGGTGCTACTGATGCAGGTAGTCTGCAGAGAAGTCCTTCACTACCTTGTGCTGGGCTCCGGGTGTGGGGATACTGGGCTGAGGACCAAATAGTTCTGTCCAGCAGAGGCCTTACAAGCACCGCTTCTTACTGGCTTTGTATCCATGAGGTGGCCCTGGTTGAACAATGTTGTAGAGAGGTCTCTGGAACCTGGCACAAGCAAGCCCCTGCTTTTTCCTTTGCTTCCATTTCCCCATCAATACAGTGTGTGCGTGTGGGTTGACTTGATGACGTGTAGGTGCTCTTCCAGCCCCAACATCCTATAATCGATCACCAGCCTGGGTGACCTGTGAGGTCAGGGGTCGGAGTGGTTAAGGGTCTTGCTCAAGTCAGACAGCGAGTGAGCCTGGCTTCCTCAGTCCGCCGGGCTCGAGAGCCTCAGTGTCTCTGCTTTGAGCAGTGGCATCTCCAAAGCTGGGGTCACGGGAGTGGTCCACCGGGCACGAGGCGGGGACGTAGCGTCTATAGAAAAGCTAAAAACAATAGCAAAACGGAAAGTGATGCCCAGGAATTCTCAGTGACTGAAACACCCCCCTCCTGAGAGGTGGGCTGCTCTCACTGCCCGCACCTCGGTGCCACCCACTGCTAATGTGCCACCCTCGGTTACGTGAGTGACTGCCATGCAGTGAGGCTTCTCAAAGGAAGGAGATGGAGGTAAATTGGTTGGGTGGGGGTGTACCCTGTGACGTGATTCCCATCCAGCTATACCAGCTGTGACAAAGACACACAAGGGAACGTGGTCTGGGTGACTGCAGAGTTCATTTACTTAAGGCTAAAAATAGGGGCCTTCCCTGCAGCAGGTGGGTGACTGAGCAAGCCCAAGGACAGCTCCTGCTAGAGGGAAGGTGGTGCCCAGGGACCCTGGTCTCCCCCAGGGACAGAAATGTAGTTTACATTGTGCAGCTCTTCGCGGGCAAGCTCTCTCTCTCCCAGCTTCCCTCCCCCAGACTCACTGCTCAAGAGCCATGAATTACTGGTCCAGGCCAAATCAGAGCCACAAGTCTAGACGCACAAACTTGTGGTAGCTTTTCTCCCAGGATTTGAAGGCGGAGGAGAGAGAGGAGGCGTGTGTGCGTGCGTGCACCCACACCTGGCTGGTGGGAGGATAAACAGGTCATGCCGTGTCTATACTGTGGTCTGCCTTTGTCTCTGACTCCCCCTGGCCCTTACACACACATAGTGGGATTGGAGGAGGACTGCTGATTCTCTGTGCCCATGGAAATGAAAAGTGCTTCCTTCGCCCCAACCCAGACTCTTCAGGAAACCAGCGTAGTCCTGGCCTTCTAGATACATCTCTAGAGGCCCAGCAGAAGCCTCTAGAGTGAGGCATTTATTTGATGAATTCGGTCCCACCTCAGGTAGCTGAGTAGATTGATGTAATAGGAAGAGGAGGGACTGGGCACCAGGAGACTCGTTTCCAACCCTGGCTCTGCCACTCACTTGCTGTGTGACCTTAAGCAAGTTCATTTTCCTCTCTGGTCTCCAGTTTCTCTTCTGTTTATCCATTTATCTTTTTTGTCAACAAATGTATATTGAATGCCTACTGGGACAGGCAGCTGTGCACACCATGCTAGATACAGGAGAATAACATCTATGGAGGATGAAAAATGCCCAGGAAGTCTTTGCACCTCCCCCTGTCGAAAACTGGCACTATTTCTCCATGTCTTGACTCAGGGCTGACTTTGTAATTTGCTTTGGCTAACAGAATGTCAAGAAAGTCCATTTGACTTTCATTCTCATCCTCTTGGAACCCAGCTGCCACATGAGGAAGCCCAAGCTAGTCCGCTGGAAAGGTCACATGGAGGAGAACTGAGGCACCCTCACGGATACCAGTCCTGTGAGTTAACCCACGTGGAGCCCCCAGCCCTCAGCAGACTGGCTGCAAAGACTAGAGTAAGCCCAGCCAAAACCGCTGGGGGCAGAGGCAAGCCTGCCCAGCTGACCTTGCCCATGTTGTCAACCCAACCGAGAGAACTGTAAGCCATGAAATGGTTGTAGTTTTTTTTTTTTTTAATAAATTTATTTATTTTTGGCTGCACTGGGTCTTCGTTGCTGCATGCGGGCTTTCTCTAGTTGCGGAAAGTGGTGGCTTCTCTCGTTACGGAGCGCGGGCTCTAGAGCACAGGCTCAGTAGTTGTGGTGCACGGGCTTAGTTGCTCTGCGGCATTTGGGATCGTCCCAGAACAGGGCTCGAACCCGTGTTCCCTGCATTGGGAGGTGGATTCTTAACCACTGCACCATCAGGGAAGCCCAAAATGGTTGTAGTTTTAAGTCACTGTTTTGGAGTGGTTTGTTACGTAGCAAAAGGTAATGGATCCAATGAACGTTTCTTGGCCACTGCCTCTGTGCCTGGAACCATGTTGAATGTTTTACATATATCACCTCATTTGCTCCTCACATCAACACATGAGGCAGGTGTTATTATTCTAATATCCATTTTACAGATGAGAGCACTGAGGCACCAGATAAAGAAGCAACTTGGCTCAGAGCAACGAACAGGTGAATCAGGGAGCTGGGATTTGAGGCCAAGCCATCCAAGCTTCAGAGCTTGCTCCATGGAACCAAACAGACGTTCTGGTCCACACGGAGTTTACAGCCTAGTGGGGAGGGGCATGAAGCAAACACAGAGATAAATATACATAGTGTATAAATAGTGATGAGTGCTATGAAGAGAATGGGTGCTGTGTTTAGTCACAGGGAAGTCCTCTGTGCAGCGCTGGGGATGGAAAGGGAGGGGGTCGGCTGAATGAGGCTGGGGCACCTAAGGAGTTTGCACTGGAATCCTGGTTTCCCAGCTTCAGTCAGCATAGGTCACTTGGTTCCCAGGTGATTCTGTGAGAAATGAAAATTCCTGGGCCTCATTTTTTAGAGATTCTGATTTGGTTGGTCTGATTGGCTGGAGGTTGGGAGCCTGGTCATCTTTTTTTTTTTTTTAATGTGCCCTCTGGGTGATTTTTATCATCAGGGAAATCTGAGAAACAAAGCTTAGTAGAGTCACCTGAGGGGATCAAAAAATGCAGCTGCTCAGCCCTCATTCTGAGATTTTTGACTCAATTGGTCTGGGGTGGGCCCTGGAATCAGTATTTTTAAAAGCTCCTCAGGTGATTCTACAGTGCCGCCAGGGCTGAGAACTGATGCTAGAAGATTCTCCAGGGCCCCAGCCTGCTTTTCTTGATCTCTTTTGAGACACCAGGATTACCTGGTGCTGACTAAACCATCCTTTTAGTGATTCAGTACTGTGGAAGCCCAGGCCCAGAGCGGAGCCTGAGGTAAACCTGCGCTCAGAGGCTTGCCCCTGATTGAACGGACCCCTGCTCACAGACCACGCCCACCCAGATAACCTTCCCAGGGGCCCCATGGGGCTCGCCGTGGCTTCCAAGTTCCCCTTAGCTTTTGTTTTAGAGTCGAGCGTTCCTTTCATTGCTACCACCCACAAACATTTGCCTACCTCTCGGGCTGTACAAGGCAGCCCCTCTGTCTTGTTCTGTCTGACATCCAGCTCAGGGACCTCTGGTGCAGAGATTCCGCACTCTGCAGAACGACGGCATCTGTGGTGTGGTCACGAGAAGAGGTGTGTTGGTGCGTAGATGATTTCTTGTCTGGTTTCCTGCTCTTCTTCCAAATAAGGCAGGAGGGCCCCTGGGGGTTGCTCCTGATGCAGCTTGATTTAGACCAGAGAAGACAAAAGAATCCACTCTTGGCTTGGGGCCAGCCAGCCTTGGGCCTGAAGAAAGTTTGTCGGAGGTGAGGGCAGAGAGAGAATGGACCGGCCCATGACAGCGGCAGCCTCTGGGGAGCAGCGCCACGCGGCCCCAGCAGGCAGGGGTGGTGTGCTGGCAGCCGGGGTGAACTCCACCACTCAGAGCCTCGTTCTGCGTGCGGTTGTGCTCACCACGCCGAGGGTTGTTAAGAGAACTCAAAGTTCATGGCAGGGCCTGGGACCCAGCAGGCACTCTCTAGAGGCATTTTCCTTCCCCTTCTTTGGGACAGACACAGAAATGAACTTGACACGGTGGAGGAAGACAAGGCCTGTTGGGAGAGACCCCAGAGAATGTCCTTCTTTAGGGGCCGGGACAGACCCCAGTTGCTGTGGCCCATCCCCGGAGGCCCCAGATCTCTCATAAAACCTCAGGTGCTAAGAGGTCAGCCCCACCCACCTCTCCTCACAGCACAGGACCCTTGAGCGCCTCTACCAGCATAGCCTGCACCATACATGGTACAGATGGCTGCCCAGAGAAGGGGCTGGCAGTGGGGTGAGGCCTGACCAGTGAGGAAGGAATGAAGGGAATGAGGCACTGACTCAGGCTCCTACTCTAAGAAGGAAAGGACTTGTTTAGGGGTGTGGTCGGGAGGAAGCCAGGCCAGGGGGTACAGTGAGAAACAAGGGTGCTCTGGGGCCTCTTAGCTCAGGGTTAAATCATCCTGGGAAGGGGCCAGTTTAAAAAAACAATAGGGACTTCCGTGGCAGTGCAGTGGTTAAGACTTCATCTTCTAATGCAGGGGATACGGGTTCGATCCCTGGTCGGGGAGCTAAGATCCCACATGCCTCGCAGCCAAGAAACCAAAACATAAAACAGAAGCAATATTGTAACAAATTCAATAAAGACTTTAAAAATGGTCCATATCAAAAAAAAAACCTTAAAAAAGAAAGAATATGGAGAAAGTAAATCTTTAAAACAAAACAAAACAAAACAAGAAAAACAATTCCATCTGTGGTCTCTTCTTTCTTCTGATGTGTCCTTCCAGGAGCAATAGTAGGAGGCCCTAAAGGCCACATCAGGCTAAGCCCTGGGCTAAGTCCGGCTGTGGACACATCCCTCAGGAGACGGGCCAGACTTGGCATCCTGCATCCATTGGGCAGGGCCAGTGTTTGCCACTGTGCCTTGTTCTCTCTGCAGGCTTCTCTACTCCCCACCCACTCTCATCTCACCAAGCCAAGAAGGGACCATGTCTGGGACCACTTTTCCTATATAGCGCAAATGATTCTAAATAGCACAAAGGCATTTACAGGCTAGTAGCAGCTGGCCCTCTGTATCTATTTGTATGAGTCAATTTGAATGGGGGGAGGTAGGCCTCTGAGGAGGAAGTCGATGAGGCAGTAGGGGTTGGGCAGGGAGAGAAGCAAGGGGCCCAGATCTGACCTTCTGTATCACCAGAATTTTGGTTGCACATGAAAGAAAACCCAACTTTTTCTTAATGTGAAACCAGAATGTATTGGCCTGGGAACTGAAGTCCAAGGGTGTGGTTGTTCAGATGAGGTTTAATCAGGGACTCTAAACAGCATCACATCTTGTCCTGGTGCTCAGAAGACCTGTGATCTTTTGGCTCAGCTCTTCTCTGGGTAGCAGCTGAAGCACAGGCAATTCCACACCATGGGCACAAGGTGGCTGCAGAAGCTCCACGCCTCATGCCCCTGTGCCAGGACAGAGAACCAGTCCACTCCTCTGACGGCTCAAAGTTCTGGAACTGAGTTTCGCTGGCTATGATTGGCCTGACTTTGGTCACGTACCTATCCCTTAAGCAATGAGTGCGGCCAGGGGGATGGAGGATACTAATGGGGGGAGGGGGTAGTGTGATAATCTCCACCTGGATCTGAGTGTGTGGGACAGGGATGTATATAGGGGGCTTGGTCATGGTGGTGATGGGGACCGTTTCACTGGAATCACATGAACTCAGCTGAGGCGGTTACTGCAAGGGAGTAAATGGGGACAGGTTGACAAAAAACACTGACCCCCCCCCCCGCCTTACTCTCTTTAGAGGGAGAGCTGCAGGGAAAAGCTGAGTGCCTTCTTTGGGGCCTGGGTTGAAAACTGGAATACAAGTTAGAGAGAGGAGCCATCTGCCTATTTCGGCTCAGAGCACAGAACGGTTTGCTGTGGTGACTGAGGACCTGCCCCTGGGCCAGTGACAGGGTCACAGCCTGAGAAGCAGGGACCTCTTGGGTCTCAGTGAGAGAGGCCAAGTTCTTGCCTCAGTTGCCCAGCACACAGCAGACATCAGCAAGGAGGTGGAGCAGAAGAAGCATCAGCGGACTGACCATGGGCCCCTGTGTGACACCCAAGGAACCTCCAGATATGACCTCCAGATATGACCAAGTCCACTGAGGTCCCATATTGGAGAGAAGGATAGCACTCCTGGCATGGGTGCCTTTGCTGGCTATGATGGAAAGAACTTCAGATTGGGGGTCTAAGTTTTGGATCTGGCCATTGCCAGACCCCTCCTTAGCCATATGGGCAAGTTCCTTTCCCATTCTTGGCCTCAGTTTATTCCTCTGTAGAATGGGACTGATGCCTTTCACCTCAAGAGGTGATGTAGGAACCAGGTGAGGCAGGCAGCGGATGAACTGGGGACAGGCTAAAGTGCTGCCTGAGGGTCAGGCCCTGTTAACCTTCCTTAACCTGATCTCTGGAGGCCCGAGGGAGCTGCACATCTGTGCCCGGAGGCCTTCACCTGTAAGGAAAAGCGGAAAGAGGAACAAGCCCCACTTGTACCCAGTGGGAGCTGGTGGACACAGAGGCCCTGGAGGACGGCTGTCAGCCAGGGATGTGGGCAGCTCTCTGGGACACTCCCCTTCCCTCCCGCTGAGTCAGAGGAAAGGACCCAGGCTGGGCATCAGCCTTGCGGGTTCTACCAGTTATTGACAGGGGAAGAAGAGGGCTACTGGCAGAAGGCACAGCAGACACAAACAACCAACACACCCATCCCTCCACAGACAACCTCCTCCTATACCCCACATATAAATCTTCCTCCTCAGCACTGGGGGAGTGTTCCCAGGCCCCGCCTGCCCTTCCTCCTGGCCTCTCCCCAGAGCCCAAACAGCAGGGGCCTCTCGGTGGGGGCTGCATATTTCTCGGAATGAAGCTGGTCACAGGGACCCAGGCTCCTCCAGCTTGAGGAGCTCAGACCAGCCACTTCCCAAATGCTGGGTTTTCTCTGCACTCTTCGCACACCATCCTCTCCCACTTCTGGGGTCTGGCCCAGAGAGCTGGCTGTTTGAAATGTCTTCTCTCTGCCATGCTTGACCTAGTCCTCCTATTAAGCAAGTAGTCTTGGATGGAAACATTCAATATTTTCCCCAGGCAGGGTGGCTTGCTCTTACTTACAAGGGAAAGGTCATTCTGTTTGGCCAGCACTGGAGGCCCCCAGGGGTCTCAGCCCTTGCCCACAGGGAACAGTCATTATGGTGGGAAAGGCATGGGTGTGGAATCAATTAGATATGGTTTGGATCATAGCTCCTGTGCTTGTCAGCTGTGGGACTTTGGTTACTTCACTTCTCTGAGCCTCCATTTTCTTATCTGGAAACAGGATGGCAATGCCCTACAGGGTTGTTGTGAGGACCGGAGATAATTGGTACAAAGCTTGTAGTAGGTTCAGTAGATGAACCTTCCCATCCTTCCACATCTTATCACGTATCACTTTCCTATTCTGTTCTCTTCTCCAGTCAAAATGATCGACTTGTTTGCTCAGGGAGCATGAATGCGTCATCATTATCTTCGTTTCCACAGCCCTGGGAGGTGATGCCATTAAGCATGTTTGATTTAAGAGGCCATTGTGGCTCAGAGAGGGGTTAAGAGTTAAAGGGCTACCAGGAGGTAGAGCCAGGATTTGATGCCAAGTGTTCAAGAACTATGGGAACCCTGGTCCACTGGTTTCCATGGACTGTTTCTCCGCCTGGAATGTCCTTCCACCTCTTCTCCTTTCTGGATTCCATTAGTCATTCAGGGTCTCATTCCTTCCATCTCCTCCAGGACATCTTCTGAATCATTGAAGACACTTTTTGTTGCAAGTGATAGAAAATTCCATCCCAAACAGGCTTAAGAGAAGAAATGGAAGTTTGGGGTGCAAGTAACCCAAAAGCCCAGGTGATCTTATTTTAAGTAAGGTTGGATTTAGAGCTCAAATAGTGTTATCAGTATTTTCCTTCTCTCTAAGTCTTGGTTCTGCCTTCTTCTCTGAAGGCTGAAGTTTCAGGCTCTGCGTGGTAGCAAAAGGGCACAGCGGTCCAGCTTTTACATTCTTACAAGTTTCAGGCATAGTGGAAAGAGTGAGTCAATTTCTCTATAGCTCAGACTTAGTCTTGGAACTGAGACATGTCATTTCTAATTGGTTTGACATGGGTCAAGTGCCCATTCCTGAATCACTCAATATGTCCAGGGGGCTGGAGTCCATAGATTAGCTTAGACCTGAATCACCTGCACCTCCAGAGTTGCAGAGGGCTAGGCTTCACTACCCTCTAGAGGGAAACTGAGGTAGCTTATCAGGAGACAGGTGAGTGGTTGTGGATAGTAAAACAACAGATGTCTAAGCTATTGATATTGATACTTTCCCCCTTTTCTGTTCCTGCATTCCTGCTCTTCTGGTGGCCATCTCTGTTAGGCATTAAACTCCTTGAAGGTAAGGACCCTTTGTGTGACCCTGAGCTCTTTGTAGAGCACCTGGAAAAGAATGGGTGCCAATGACATGCTTTTCAATCAACTAAAGTAATTATTCTGAACTCAGTGCATCCAACCTGTGACAGTTGTATCAGTTGGGATTCCACTGAGAATAGAAACAGCCTAACTATTTCAAAGAGGAGGAGATTATGACTGGGTATTGCATGGCTTGCGGAATCGCTGGGAAGGTTGAAGACACAAACTCTAGACTGAGCATTCGGGAATGACCCCTAAGTCACACTGTAGAACTGGACCACAAAGAGAGCTGCTGCCTCTTCTGCAATGGAAAAGGACCACCAGCGACACATTCAGAAGACACCATGATCGTGGAGCCACTTTCCAGCAGCTCCAGAACCACCATGTGCCTGACATGGTCCAGGCAGGCTGGGTGCCCATGTCCCGCCTCTCACATCCACCAAACCAGCAACTAGACTCTTGAGTTCTGCTGACACTTCCGAGGTAGAACCAGGCTTGCCAGCAAAAAGAGAAATAGTTGGAAGTTCAGCCTACTTCCATTTTCCAATATGTGAATCACGTGGTCAGATGTGAATTATATCTGGAATCTAGGAGGCCTGAGAAATGTAGTTGTGCTTTTTAAATAGACTTTATTTTTTAGAGCAGTTTTAGGGTCACAGAAAAATTGAGCAGAAAGTATGGAGTTCCCATATACTCCCTGGACTCACAGATGCACAATCTCTCCCACTATCAACAGCCCAGAGTGGTATATATTTGTTACAATTGATGAACCTACTTTGACATATCATAATCACCAGAAGTCCATAGTTTACATTAGAGTTCACTCTTGGTGTTGCACATTCTATGAGTTTGCTATTTATTTATGGCTGTATTTTTTTTTTTTCTTCTTTTAGGTATATTTATTCAGGGCCAACGACATAGCCTTAAATATATTTGCTCTACTGGCATGTAATCAAAGTGCATTTATTTTTATTTATTTATTTTTTTAAATCAAGCACTCAGAATTGGTTTAGGTACCAGTTTTTTTTTTTTAACATCTTTATTGGAGTATAATTGCTTTACAATGGTGTGTTAGTTTCTGCTTTATAACAAAGTGAATCAGCTATACATATACATATATCCCCATATCTCCTTCCTCTTGCGTCTCCCACCCTCCCACCCTCCCTATCCCACCCCTCCAGGTGGTCACAGAGCACCGAGCTGATCTCCCTGTGCTATGCGGCTGCTTCCCACTAGCTATCTATTTTACATTTGGTAGTGTGTATATGTCCATGCCACTCTCTCACTTCGTCCCAGCTTACCCTTCCCCCTCCCCGTGTCCTTAAGTCCATTCTCTACATTTGCATCTTTATTCCTGTCCTGACCCTAGGTTTTTCAGAACCATTTTTTTTTTTTTAGATTCCATATACATGTGTTAGCATACGGTATTTGTTTTTGTATCGGGTCTTAGTTGCAGCCTGCGGGCTTCTCTCTAGTTGTGGCACCTGGGCTTAGTTGCCCCACATCATGTGGGATCTTAGCTCCCCGAAAAGGGATTGAACCTGCATCCCCTGCATTGGAAGGCGGATTCTTAACTACTGGACCACCAGGGAAGTCCCACACATTCTATGAGTTTTGACAAATGTATAACGATATATATTTACCATAATAGTATCATGCGGAATAATTTCACTGCCCTAAAAATCCTTTGTGCTCTGCCTATTCATCCCTCTCTCCCCGCTAACCTTTGGCAACCACTGATCTTTTCTTCTCCTCTCAGAATTCTTTTTATTATTTTCACCCCAGAGAATCCATGTTTTGAAAGACTTAATCTAAGCTAAAGTAGTTAAGGGAACAGGCCTGGATCCACAGTATCTGAGCTCAGATGCTTCCAAGCTGTGTGAGCTTGAGCAAGTTACTTCACCCCTCTGTGCCTGAGGATCTTTTGTATTAATAGTCCTACCTCATAAGATTGATGTAAGAATTAAGAGAAATTATTCACCTAAAGCTTTTGACAGTGTCTGGTATGTGGTAAAAACTCAATGAATGTTTGCTCTGATTCTTACTGATTAACTCAAAGCAAGCTTATCACAGATAACAATTTCTGTTAAGCCTTTTTCCCTCCTGACTTTTTATTTTGGAAAAGTTCAACCTACAGAAAAGTTGAAAGATTAATACAATGAGCATCTCTATACTTTTCACCTGAATTCATGAGTAATTAACATTTTGCCACATTTGCTTTCTTTCTCTCTCCTTTAGGAGGTAAGTTGCAAGCATGAAGGCCATTTATGTCTGGATACATCAGCTATTATCTCCCAGAGAACAAGGACATTCTCTGTAAGTATTATCACATTCAATAAATTTAAATTGGTGCAATAATATCATCTGGCATATATCCCATATTAAATTCTCTCCAAGTGTCCCAATAATGTCCTTTTTAATCTAGGATCTTAACAAGGAGTCACTGCCAGATGTTTTACAGAATATCATATAATTTGGACCTGTCTGACTGTCTCCTCGTGGTTAGATTTAGATGAGACAGTTTTGGGGGCAAGAATACTACATAGACGATATTCTCATTGCATCATATCGGGAAGCTCATAATGCCAGTCTTTTCCAATATTGTTGCTGTTAAGTTTGCATACTTGGCGGTATCCACCAGATTTCTCCATTTTAAATATCTATTCCCCTTTTGGAATTCTCTGGGAGCCCTAGGTTGGGAATCCCTGACCTAGTATACAAGTTTCTACCTCCATTTTCTGGATGAAGAAATTAAGGTGCAGAGAAATACCCAAAATACCCACAAAGTCAGTGACAGGACTGAGCCCAGCTCAGGGCCCAGCCCACTCCCTGCCTCTGATCGTATCTGATCAAATGTTCGGAAGGGTCTAATTCTTGAGACTTCCTTGGAAGAAGGTCTATACTTCCTTGCACATTTTTAGTCTGAGAGTCTGTTTCTGCCTAGGGATAGGCATGGAGCATCAAGAGAGAGGCCGATGAGGGGCCACAGCTATGCTCCAGACACCAGTCCTTAACACAGGGGTGAAGCGACCTTTAAAAGTCATCTAGGGCTTCCCTGGTGGTGCAGTGGTTGAGAGTCCGCCCGCTGATGCAGGGGACACGGGTTCGTGCCCCGGTCCGGGAGGATCCCACATGCCGCGGAGCGGCTGGGCCCGTGAGCCATGGCCGCTGAGCCTGCACGTCCGGAGCCTGTGCTCCGCAGCGGGAGAGGCCACAACAGTGAGAGGTCCGCGTACCGCAAAAAAAAAAAAAAAAAAAAAAAAAAAGTCATCTAGTTCAACCCCAACCTTCCAAGGAGGAAACTGAGGCCCAGAGTAATGAAATGACTTGTCTAAGGGCTCATGAGCTCGAGTTGTCTCCCAGAGAGAGTCAGGTCGGCTGCCTAGGAAGGTCTCATGGGGGCTCCTGGAAGGGGAATGGACACAGCACTCTGAAATTATCCCACGTATCAGGGTCTGCTCCCCAGTTTGCCAGAAGCAGAAACTAGGTTTGTTGAGGGCACCCAGAGGTGACTGCCGTTTTGGACCTGGTTGACATTAACCAAACACTGGAGACAAGAGTCTAAACCTGAATCCTTTGTCCTAGTGGCAATGGGACAGGCCAGCCAATCAATTTCATCGCGCCCTGGATGCTGTTCAGTACACTTTCCTTCACGTAGCCCTGGAGGCACAGTGCCACCGTTTTGTTCTTTGCATTCCTTTCCTGGACGCCCTGCAGACCAGTTCCTCTCCCCTGTCCTCTTTGACCCATTCTCTCAGAAGGGACACCATATGATTTGTTAGTCTACACTTTCTTGGTTATAATACTCATCCATCACCCCTGTCTGAGGTTTCATACAGATCACCTTTCTTCGAGTCTGAATGCTCCCAAACTATTTTGACCATATATTCCCAATAGTCTCTTGGATTGGATTTTTTCAAAAGATTCATACATTCATTCAACCAAATATTTGGGGGTCACTTGCTACATGCCAGGCTCCAGGGACACAATGGTGAACAAGATGATATGGGATTCCCAGCAGGAAAGTGATAGCACCAAACATTCATCTTATACAGAGGACTGAAGCTGGGGGGCGGGGGGAGCGTGAGGAAAGGGAGCCAGTCAGGACATCTGGGGACCAAGGAGAGGACTGTTGCTCTGAGCCAGGCAAGAGGCCGTGATGGCTAGGATAGGGCGCTGTCCATGCAGCTGGAGATAAGTGGACAGATTTGAGGAAGTAAAGTCAAGGGATTTTGCTGATGGATCAAGGCAGCATCACACACTGCTTAAGAGCAGAGACTCTGGAGCCTGACTCTACTGCTAACTAGCAAGGTACGTAATCTCTCTACGCCTCAGTTTCCTTGTCTGTAAAATGGTGATAACTCTAACTATATCATACGATTATAAAGCAAGGAGACAGAGCAGGTACGGTTTCTAGCTTTCTGGAAAGTAGGTGCTACTTGTGAGGGAGGAGATGCAAGAGGGCAGGGGGGTTTGAGGTGGAAGATGCTCCTGCCTGTTTGCGACTCTTGACTCTAAGGACCCTGGAAGCCATCTAACAGGAGCTGCTCAGCAGGCAGTAGATGTTGGGTCCCAGGCTTCAGAGAAATATCTGTGCTGGAGTTTTCCATTTCATTTTGATTTTTTCTATTCACCTTTTTAATCTGGGCTGTGTGGGTCACACTTCACAGTTGGCTTAGAGACAGTGATGGAGCTGGGGCTAGAACTCAGTCTCCTTCGCCTAAGTCCTTCTACTTCACCAAGCTGCACCCTCTACTCCAAGAGCCAACAGCTTCCATTTATCAGCTCTTCCTGTTATCAAACACTGCCGAGTGTCTACTTGGATTCTGTCACTGGACCTCATGACTCTCCAAGATAGCCGCTATTATAGATGAAGAAATGGAGGGATACCTCAGGAAGTTAAGTGGGTCATAGAGTAAATAGTAGAGGGTCTGCCCAACTTTGGACCTGTGCTATTAGAGCTTATGTTCTAGGGCTGTGCCATCCAATAGAACTTTCTGTGATGATGGAATGTTACATCTGCAGTGTCCAATATGGTAGCTACTGGCCACATGAACAGCTGAGGAACTGAACTTTTAATTTTATTCAATTTTAATTAATTTAAATTTAATGGCCGTTTGGGGCTAATGACGACTGTACTGGACAGCACTGTCTTAGTTTTTCCATAAGGCCCAGGAAATACCCAGAACTTCCTCTCATGCCTTGTCACAGTTAAGTGGTTCACAGTAAGGAACAAGGATCATCTTGAGCAAAACACAGTTTCTGCTACAGGCCCCTGAAGCAACTCAAAAATTCTAAGATGTTCTAGCCCTCAAGGGTTAACAAGACATTCCCTGCTGCCCATGGTGTTCAGAGGTACCAGATGGGAAAGTTGGATGGTTTGGGAGGTGTGAAGGCCCCTGGTGGCTTCTGAGATGGGGAAAGGAAATGACCCTCTGCAGCATCCAAGAACACCAGCCTCCAGGCAGGTATCCCAAGCAATGGGGCTATTGTCTGGTAGACAAGGAGCCTTGAAGACCTCCCAGGGGGCAGCTGGCCTCCAGCAGGGACCACTCCTGGAGGACAGTAGCTGGAAGCAAAGGGAAGAGGAAGGAGAGGACCAAATTGTGCAGGGATAGGGCATCAGGGGCAGAAGGTGAGGAGATGCTGGGATGGTGCCAGGATGCAGAAGGGCCAGGATGGAGCCCTGCAGGTGGTGCGGTTGAGTGGGGAGGGAAGGGATGTCAGCGGCTGTCAGCAGGGGGAGGTGAGGGAGGGATGCACAGACAGAGGAGTGGAGGCTCAAACAGGCTTGGGCACAAGAAGTGCCTATGAACCCTCACTGATTTAGAAGTGAAAACCCTTATTGTAAGCCAGCTGCTCGTGCAATGCAACTGTCAGCAACAGCTGAGTAACGGAAAGTAATTAAAGGCCCGAGAAGAGGCCTGTGACTGTGTAAGCAGGGCAGTCGCCTTCCCTACCGACACTTCTGTGGCTGCCACATCGCCTTAGTTATAATACTTTCCCCAGTAGGACGATTTTCTAATTACATCTAACCAGGCGCACCAAGTGCGTTTCCCACTGCATTTCATTTCTGGGCCTGTTGAACGCTGAATGAATTTTTAATCACCCCGGAAGTGTTGAGTTTAATTACCCAGATTGAGAGTGACTAGGAGAACAGGATTTAGAGGGTAACTTTGAGGTGATTCTTGGAAACAGGAACAGGTTTATTTCCGGAAGGCTGAAGGTGGGGGGGAGAGGAAAAATGTCTTGGCTCTCCAGGTAGAGCTGTCTGTGTATTTGTGAGCCCACAGTGCCCCCAGCTCTGCAGTAGGCAGGGTTGTGGTGAGAGGGAGTAGAAAATGTGGTCCCTGGAGAAACCCAAGCTTGGGTTGGAGAGAGTCTCCCCCACGCACAAAAACCAGAAGTAGAACCCAGTACAAGACCTTCTGGCCTCAGGTCCTTACTGGTGAAGTCTGCTCTCCAATTCACTCCGCACAGGGCTCTTTTTGCTACACCATCGTGTCTGTTCAAATCCAGAAGCCAGTAGTTACCCTCTTTTGCATTTTCTAGATGCCAGCTGGGAGCAGACATGGTTGCCCCCCATGACATTCGCCCTTCCTGACTGGATGTGGGTACTCTTCCCTCTGCCACATGGAAATGCCACACGCCCATTTCCCTTACCAGAGATTGATGCCATCCCACCCAATGAGGTGTGAGGGGGCGGCCACAGAGACTGGAGGGTGCCAAGTAGAGTCCTGGAGGGCAGGGACCAGGTCTGCAGCATCATTTGCGTTCCCTACAGCTTGGAGTAATGCATTTTCCACTCATGGTCTTTGACTGATTGATTGATTGAATTTTTTTTGGCTGCCCCGTGCGGCTTGCGGGATCTTAGTTCCCTGACCAGAGATTGAACCCCGGGCCCTCGGCAGTGAAAACACTGAGTCCTAACCACTGGGCCGTCAGGGACTTCCCTCCACTCATGGTCTTTGATCACTGCTCATTACTTAAACCACTCCTGCCTTGACCTGCCTGAGGCCTGTGGGGAGGACAGTCCACCAGACTAGAAGCTGCTGGAGGGCAGGGCTTCTGGCTTAGAGCCATGGCGGTTGAGGCTCACCAGGCCGTGCATTGGGGACAACCTTGGATATTCATCCCTCCACTTTATCTTCATAACATCCCATGAGATGAGATGTTATATTTGTTTAACAAATATTGATTGAGGACCTTCTATGTGCCAGACACTGTTCCAGGCGCTGGAGATGATACATTAACTTAGCAGACAAAAATCCTTGCCCCCGTGGGGCTTTCATTCTATTCATTGATTGCAAGTGTCAGAGAAACATCTCAGACTGGCATAGACAGAGAAGGACATGTTAGCCTTATATAATGAAGGCAACAGAGGATATATCTTAGGCAAGCTGGGAGCCAGGAGCTCAGGTGAAGTCATCTCACAGGGACTCTTCTCCCTCTCCTGGTTTCTTAGTTCAGCCTCTATTTTTTTTTTCTTCCTTTGCTTTACTCTCAGGCAGGCTCTTCCTGTGCGGTGACAATATAGCCACTCGAAGCTCTAGGCTTACATCCCAGGAAGCCAAAAGAGAGCCTTCCTTTTTTAATGGGTCCAGCAAAAATCCCAAACCTAACTCTCATTGGCTGGATTTAGTCACATGTACTTATCCCTGAATGCATCACTTAGTCTGGGAGAACAAGATGCTCTGATTGGCTGGGTGTAGGGCATGTGCTACACTAATGCCGGCAAGTGGGGTCATTGCCAGGTGAACCATAGGAATGGAGAATTGGGGAACAGTGGTTTCCCAAGGAGAAATCATGGGCTGGAGGAAGAGAGAATAGATTTTTTTTTTTTAATAGGAGGGAAAACTGAGCTTCAGAGATATTAAATCACTTGCCCAAGGAAGCAGCTAGTATACATCTTTAACCAGGATTTGAACTCAAGTCTCTTTGACTCCAGTGCCCGAGCTGTGAACTCAGATCCTTCACTGACCCCTTCTTCCCAGGTCGTCCCATTGGGCAGAGGCAGCCTCAGCAGCGGACGGGAGTCAATCGGACCTGGGTTAAATCGGTGCTGCCGTTGATTTTGTAAACTCTCTGGGTCTCAGTTTCCACCTTCATGAAATGGGTCTAATGACACCTACCTCACAGGGTGTCGGGGAGGATTACATGAATCAAAGCATGTAAAATTCCCTGCAAGAGTGCCTAGCTTGTGCTCAGGGGGAACTGAATGAACTTTAAAAGAATAAATCATACTGTAGGAGATAAAGAAAAGATTTTTTAGTG
Source organism: Phocoena sinus (assembly GCF_008692025.1). Taxonomy (NCBI): domain Eukaryota; kingdom Metazoa; phylum Chordata; class Mammalia; order Artiodactyla; family Phocoenidae; genus Phocoena; species Phocoena sinus. The sequence goes on along the minus strand of NC_045778.1, from coordinate 65,634,000 downwards.
GCTGAAAGGGTGACATGTCTGAATTTTCAAAGTCTCTCGGGCTCCCTCAGCTGTTAAATCCTTCCCTGAATCTCCTTTGTGCTGGGGGTGGGCAGGAAAGGAAGAGCAGGGGAAAGAGGGGAGTCAGGGGAGGGGGGAGGGCTTCTCCACTTCCCATGAGAATAAGACCCAATTTCCCATCTATTAATGTCAAGGGAAAAGGAAATCCTGCTCTAGGGCCGGAGGGAAGCCTCCACCCCATCACCCACACCAGGAATGTGCACTGGCCTACGGAGGGAAGGAGGTGGGAGCTCCTCCGCCGCCCTCCGCTCTCCGCACTCCACACCCCTCTCCTGTGATCTTCCCTCCAGGTCCTGCGAGAGGAGAGGCTGCTGGAGGGTGTCAACTGTACCTAGGCCTGTGTCCCTGTGTGAGCCATCTTGGGACCAATGCTGACATGCCTACCCACCCCGCTCATGCCCCAGCCTTTACAGCTGAGCAGAGAGTATTAGCGTGGAGGCTTAGAGGGCGGGCTCTGGAGTTTGGACGGTTTGGTTCGACTCCGCTGTTCTTCCTGTGAAGTGGCAATATGGCCTGTGGTGAACACCGTTAGTTGCTCATAGAATGCATCACCCCTGTCCCCCAGTGTGCCTCTTAGTAAACACACACACACACACACACACACACACACACCCTTCCTTGGAGTGCCAGTGTGCCCAGCCCCAAGGAATGGATTATGATTGTTCTAAGCCAAGGATTGATAAACTCTGGCCTGAGGCCAAATCGGACGGCTCCCAGTTTTTGTACGTCCCACAAGCTCAAACGGTTTTTAACATTTTCAAAATGGTTGAAAAACATCAAAAGAAAAATAATATTTTGTGACCCATGAAAATTATACAAAATCCAAGTTTGTGTCCGTAAATAAAGTTGTGTTGGCGCACAGCCACGCCCCTCTGTTTATGTAGCATCTCGGGCCGATTTCATGCCACAGAGGCTGAGTTGAGTGGTTGCAAAAGAGACTGCTCAGCCCACCAAGCCTAAAATATTTACCACCTAGCCCTTCACGGAACTTTGCCTACGCTTGGTCTAAGCCAATCATGATTTTCCCGCTCCCTTTTCCCCAGTCTTTCTTGCAGTTGGGAGTGGCCACGGGTTCCAGTGCTTTCCAAAGAGAGAACTGAGCAGAAGTATGCCGGGGAGAGCTGTCTAAAAAGCATTGCTTTTCTGAGAGCAGGGGACAGATATGGCTGGGACCTCCCCTGCTTCCTACTTCCTGCCTTAAGCGTGGGTATGTCTGGAGCCCACTCAGCCCTTTTCCTTCAGAGCTCATTTCCTGCCGAGGAACAGGAAAACCCAGGGTCAAGAGTCCAGCTGGGAGAGCTGGCTGGGTTGGCTGGGGTCCAAGAAGCGGGGAGCTCCACCCTGGGCATCTGCCTGGGAGCCTGGGCTCCTTCTCACCCAGACCAGGTTGGGCCCAGAGGGGCTACCAGTCACCTGGGCTGGACTGAGGAAGGGTCAGCCCCTCCCAAGAAGTTGTCTGATGGCTCCTGTCCTCCTGCTGCAATACGGACACCCAGAGATGGGGAGAAGGGCTGAGAATCCCTGTGGACAGCACTGCCCTGGGGCTGTCTGGGTTCCCTCTACTTCTAGCTCCTTCCCCACTAGCTGAAAGAGTGTAGGTAATCAAAAAAATGTTGAATGGTTGAGTGGATGGATGATGGGGGGAGGGAGGGAGAGAATGAAGGAAGGAAGGAAAAAATACGGTTATTAAAAGACCACACATGTGCTGACGGCAAACCTGTGAGGTCACAGGCTAGGTGTTATTATGCCCATTTAACAGAGAAGGAAACTGAGGCTTTGTAAGACTAACTGACTTTCCCAGAGTCACAGAGTTAGAAGCAGGAACCCAAACCCCAAAGCTGGTCCAAATTCCTGCACAGGCTCCTTCTGCTCACCTCCTTGGACATTACCTCCAGGCCATGCTAGGCCTGATACAGGGACACAGGCAAAGAACCTGCCATCCCCTCAGCGAAGCATGAAAGGAACTTTCACGATGTGGTTGGGGCAGCTGCCAGGAACGCCGCTTGTCTGCATCACCCAGTTCTGCTCTTGGGACCGCCAAGAATACATCATCTCCTTAGCAGGTGCTCAGTACATATTTGTAGAATGAAAGAGTTGTCTTGTGTCAGTACAAATTCCTCAACGAAAAAGTCATAGGCTACAAAATCCCAAAAAAAGCAGGTAAAATTGAGTCACGTTTCCTAGCTTCGCATGATTGGAATGTGCATTTGGGTAGCAGAATAAGCCTCCTGTCAGGCTTTACAAGCAAATGGTAATCACCACCGCGATCGATCGTAAAGAGCAGTTAGTGTGCCCACTTGTTAAGGTGTCGCTCACTACAGCAAGCACGTGATGGAAAGCGTCTCATTTAAACTTCACAGCAACCCGACAAGGTAGATATTATTGCTCTCCTCATTTTATGGTCGAGGAATCCGGGGCTCAGAGAGGTTAAATAATTTGATTAAGGCCACACAGCTAAAGGAGGGCATAGTGCGATTCAAAGCAGGTGTTTTGCCTCCAGGGAATAAGAGAGGAGGGGGCAGGAAGACTGGGGTGGGATGGGTCCACAGGCCTGGCTCGTGGGGCAAATGCCCCCTCTGTAATCTGTATGGAGCGCTGCAGGGGAGAGATAGATGCTGCTCACAGAAGCAGGAGTGGGCGGGGCCTTGTGTGCCCACAGGATGTGCTTTTCCAGCTGGCCTTTCCCTGTCCCGTGCCAGACTCAGCCCTACGGTCAACACCCAGCGCATGCGACTGTCGTGTTGGGGGAGGAGCGGGGCTGGGCTGGGTGGGCTTGACTGTGACTCTCTCCACATCAGTCTCTCGCGGAGGTGCTGCGGTTACCGCTTGCGGCCAGCTGGGACTCTATCAGGGTGCAACCTGTAGTAAACAAGCCCCCAAATGCCATCCAGGCAAGGGGGAGATGGGGAGCAGAGGGTGGCTCAGAGGGCCCCTGCCAGACCCAAGTCTCATCCGGGGCCAGGCATTCGGGGCTCCTGCGTGAGGCCCACCAGCCCACGGCAGGAAACCTTCCCTGCTTGGGGTGAAGCACACTGGAAAACATCACTGTTGGCACGTCTGACCTCTTTTTCCTGGAAGGTTCCAGGACCTCCACTGCCCCGGGCTGGTCCAGGGTATGGCTCTTCTAGCATGAGCCATGGGCCTTGGTGCCCAGAGATCAACTGTTTGGGGGCTTCTGAGCGGTGTGCATGGGTGAGTTGACCTGCATGTCTTTAACTGATCCTACTCTAAGTCTGGCAGGGCCCAATGGATGACTCGGGCTAGGTGCTCAATGAAGGTTTATTGCCCCCCTGAGTAATTGAACAGGCTCAGAACTCAGGCTAGAGGAGAAACCAGAAGAGGCATATCCCAGCCCTCAAGGGATTTAAAACCTCACTCACAGGTAATGACACAGTTAACAGAACAATTAAGTGATAAATTGTAAGGCTCTCCCAGGGTGCTCTGAGAATTTAAAACGGGGGCTGGGACACTTAGGCAGGCTTCCTGGAGGAGGTGTACTCAAGTTGGTCTGAGTGGGGATCCTGGGGGTGGGTCTGAGTGTGGAGGAGGGTCAAGATGAGCCTAGTGAGAAATGTGGTGATCTACAAGCCTTTGGAATGGGAAGGTCCTTAAATAGCTGGTCTGCTGTCCACAGGCCTTACCATAGTAACAGTCCTGGGTTACAGAGCTTTACCTGGTGCCAAGAACACTCTCAGCCAGGCACATCCTTCTTACTTACTCCCCACACCAACTCTGTGGAGGTATTATTATTGTCCCCATTTTGCAGGTGAACAAACCGAGGCCCTATCAGTTTCAGTAAACTGCCTAAAGCCCCACGGATACAGAGGGGAGAACGAATTCGACCTACTTTGTCCAATACAGTGGCCACTAGCTCTGCATGACTATTGAGCTCTTGAAATGTGGCTAATCCCAATTGAGCTGTGCCATTAGTGGAAAATAACACACTAGGTTTCAAAGACTTACTATGAAACAAACAAAAGAATATAAAACATCTAATTAAAAGCTCTTTTTAGTACTTATTACATGTTGCAATGATATTCTGGATTTATTCGGTGAAATAAAATATATTATTAAAATTAATTTCATCTGTTTCTTTTAAGTTTTTTCACATGGCTGCTAGAAAATTACAAATGACATGGACGGCTTACATAATATTTCCACTGGATGATATCCTACCAAGTGGTTGTCAGTCTCAGCCTGAACACCTCCAGAGATGGTGTATTTGTTTCCTAGGGCTGCCATAACAAAATGCCACAAACTCGGTGGCTTAAACAAGAGAAATTCCTTGTCTCGAAGTTCTGGAGGCTGGAAGTTTGAAATCAAGGTGTCAGCAGGGCTGGTTCCATATGAGACTGAGGGAGACTCTGTTCCATGCCTCTTGCCCAGGAGATTTGCTGCCAATCTCTTCTGCTCTTTGGCTTCCGCTGAATCACCCCAATCCCTGAGTTATCTTCACATGGCGTCTGTCCTCCCTGTGTGTGTCTTGGTGTCCAAATTTACCCTCTTTGTAAGGACACTAGTCATATTGGATGAGGGGCTCACCCTACTCCAGGATGACCTCATTTTAACTTATTACATCTGCGAAGACCCTATTTCCAAGGGTCACATTCTGAAGTACTGGGGATTAGGACTTCAACATAGGAATTTTGGGGGCGCACAATTCAGCTCATAACAGACAGAGAACTCCCTACCTCTCCACTAGCTCATTCCATATTTGGATCACCCTAACAATCTTCCTCTTGTGCCAGCCCATAGATCCACTAAGGATTCCTCCTTCAAATTACTTGCAGGTGCTCAGAGCACCCCTGTGAGGTGAGGTCAGGGGCCAGAGACACCCACATTTCTTTCCTAGAAGCCCAGGTGTGACTGGCCCTACCCTTGGTGAGACTACCTTTGTTAAAGATAACTGGAGAGCAGGAAGGAGAGAACTGATAAGAAGATAAAGAAGGTTAAAAATAACCTAGGGAGCAGGGGCTGCCGGGATGACCTTAGCCCTTTGCAACTTTGATTTACAAACAGCACAGCAGAGAGGTCACCTGGGCCATAAAAACCTCGTCACCTCACCAGCTGACACAGCTTTCTGTTCAGTGGCCTGGGAATTTCCAATCCTGGGGAAATACGACCATAGCACGGTGGACCACTTCTCCTTCTGTTTGTCCTGGCAGCCCTTCAGCCCCTTCCTATGAGTGGGAGGGGTTCTGGTGAGGGCTCTGTTCCTGTAAGAGGAGGGGTTGCCTTCGGAGAGCTCTGCAGTCCCTCAGTGCAGGCAGGTACCCAGGACCTGCTCAGCTCCTTGGGATAGGTATGACTCGGCAAAGTGTTTGAGCCTCTGTTTTCTCACCTGCAAAATAGGAATAAGAAGGCTCGCCCTGCCTGCCTCACCAGTTATGGCAAGGAGCAATCTAAGAGGCACGGCTGGGCCTGGGGAAGCAGGGAGGACTAAGGTGGGCACCAAGTCCCAGCAGCATCTTGATTCCCCTCCCTCGTCGCACATGAGGTCCATTCGGGGCCAGGTGTTAGGTGTGTCAGGCCCCTCACCACTCAAAGTGTGGTTCCAAGTGGGGCAGCAGCAACATCCTCTGGGAGTTTGTCAGAAATGCAGACTCTCAGGCCCCACCCCAAACCTGCTGAACCAGAGTCTGCATCTTAACAAGATCTCCAAGAGATCTGTGTGCTACTGAAATTTGAAAAGCACCACTTTAATGGGCATAGTTTTTCTTGCCCTGGGTCCGTTCCCCCTTCTTCTGCTTAAAGAGATCTTCTTTCTTTGGAAGAATCATGCCCCCGCCCCCCGCCCCATCCCACTCTAGCTCTATGTGCTTCAGTGGGGTTTATCTACTCTCTAGATCCCCAAGGGGGCATGAAAGCTGGTCCTGGCCAATCAGAGGCAACCCTGGAACTTTGGCTGGAAGAGTTGGGAAAGAGCTCTCTTTATGCAGCTGTTATGCAGCTGTAGGATGGAAGCCTGGAGCTGGGTGCCACCATCTTGGTCAGCACTATGCATAATCTAGGAATGGAGTTCCCATAGAGAGGAGTGTGTGTGTGTGTGTGTGTGTGTGTGTGTGTGTGTGTGAGAGAGAGAGAGACAGGGAGAGGAAGATTCCTGAGCACATCTTTTGAACTTCCCCCTTTGTCTAAAGCCAAACTGACTTTCTTGGCATTTCAGTCCGTATAAGCCAATCAGTTCCCTTTAGCTAAGCCAGTGTGTGATGGGTTTCTGACTCTTGCAGAGAAAGAGCCCTTCTGTCCACCGTGTTGCTGACCCGAGAGAGTAAGGCAAGGTTTGTGGCCCTGTGGAGCTTACCACCGACTACTCCAGGGGAAGATAAGAAAAGCGCCATTATGATGGTGCATGGGTACTGCCCAGATAGAGGGCAGCACAAGGGTGAGGCAGGTGGCCGAGCTTCTTAGGGAGAGGGGTCAGGAAGACTTCCTGGGGAAGATGGCACCTGAGCTGGCTGTAAAGACACATGGAGTTATAGCCAGGTGGGCAATGCAGGTGAGAGCATTCCAGGCAGAGGGAAGTGTGTGAGCCAAGGCAGAAGGCTGCACGAGGGGCTCAGGGTGGCCCAGGGGACAGGGAGAGGCCGGGTCTGGAAGACGGGGAAGGACTTTGTGGGCTGCAGTGATACGAGCTCTGTCTGCTGTCACCTCCCAGGGTGTGTCCAAAGGAACTGATGGTGATGCGACAGGGGAGGGGGCCTCAGGAGGAGAAGGGTCTTATACTGAATAAAGTTGATGCCTAAGGCTGCCATTCCTGAGGGACAAATCACACCTGCCCTCGGAAACCCGAGGGACACCCTGGTGTGATGGGCAGGGAGTTGGCATCACAGCCAGAAGATCCAGCTTGAAGTTTCAGTTCTGCCACTAATAGTTGCGTGATCTCGGTGAGTCCCTTCACTTTTCTGGTTCTCATCTGTAAAAATGGAAATTCAAAATTCCTACCTCTGAAGGGCAAGAGTGAGAATTGGGTGAGATTGATTTATCAATTAAGGAAAAATCATTTTAAATCCACAGAGCAAGCCAACCTCCAGCCTAGAAGTGACGAAGGAGGACCCTGTAGGTCAAGGTCCTGGAGGCGGGTGTATAAGAAAGCCCCTCTCTGCTGACCCCCTGAATTTCGTGCCTTCCCACCCTTTGCTCACAGAATCTGGTCTCCATCAAAGGGGCAATTCCAGGGCCTAGTTCCAAGCCTCCACCTGGCCCTACTTGGCTAATTCCAATGGCACTGCCCTCAGACCTGGGCTTCTGAGATACTGCCATCCACAGGTGCTCCCAGCCTGGGCTTTGGGCAGAAATGCAGCATCCCTGAGGTTCTGGGAAAAGAAAAGGGCAGGGGCTTCCCACCCTGGGGCCTGAAGATGTTTCGAACCACAGACGCCACCTACGGAGCACTTCCTGTGTGGGCCAGTTACTAGACTGAACAATGACACACACCAACTGATATACTCCCCAAATTCATTTTCCATCCTATAGCATCCCCATTTTAAGGGTGAAGAATGGCTCAGAGAGGTAAAGACACTTGCCTGGGGTCCCACAGCAACCAAGTGGCAAGACAAGGTCCAGAGCTGGGTGGGTCTCCTTGAAAGCCTGGCTCTGTCCTCCAAGCCACAGGGCAGCCCATGGAAATGCTCTACCATCTCAGCAAAACCCAGCAGAGGAAGGGTTGACTTTCTGGCTCCCCCTGCCCCTCCTGTCCCCCCATTTCACACTCCCTGGGCCTGAAGGACAGGACAGAGGCAGCCTGCAGAGTGGATGACCTCTGCAGGAGGTAGGTCAGGGGATGTCTGACCAGGCAGGTGACAGACAATTCCTCAGAACCCGAAGGTCTGGAGCTTTCATGGTGGAATAATGGGTGGTGGGTGACACTTCGCGTAGGGGGTCCAACCTGAACCGTCCGTCCAAAGCACACTTATGCAGCAGCCTCTACTCTCGGAGCCAGGCCTGCCCTGTCCAGCTTTCCCTGCCCTGCCCCCAGGCTTCCTGCTGGAACTCTGGGGCCATAAACCAGGCCACTTTCGGGCTTGGCTTGTGCATCAGCTTGCCTGAGCTCGTCCCTGCCTGCAGGCTGGAGGCCTCGGGACAGAGGGGACGGTGGCCAGGGGTAGAGGACAGCAGTTGGGGCCCAAGAGCACTTGTCGAGGAAAAAGCCACACTCCATTTAGTAGACCTGTAAAACGGAGGGAGAAACTCAGGGGAAATGAGTTGCCTCCAGGCTGAAGCAGGGGTTGCTTTTACCCAGCCAGGCCTCAGCTGCGTCCCCTGAGGTGGTGATCAACATGGGGTTTGCTCAGGACTGAAGGGGTTCAGGTTGAGTACGTCACCCTGTTCCCTGAGTTTCCAGAGCTCACACTGGGCTGGCAGGGGCGATGGGGGGTAGTGCGGGGCCAGACCTTGACAGAGGCCCCCTGCCCTCCAATGAGGGGCCGCTCCCCAGGGCTGCTTTCCTAGGAGCCCAGAGCACCCTCACCCCGTAGAACATGCACCCCCGACGCACTGAGAGGGAGGGGAAGGTGAGGACTCTGGGCTGCTGGGGGACGAGTGAGAGCTGTGAGGACGGTCTGTTGTCTACGTGGGTCAGGGCTGGTCCGAAAGTGGCTGGTGTTTGTGTGGGGAAGGGCGAGGGCTGGGAGTTAGCTCTGCGTCTGTGAATCTGCCGTGTGGGCACACCGCGAGTGGAAGCGAAAGAGGTGGGAGGTGTGAGTAGAGAATTAGCTCTTGCCTCTGGGAGCCATCTTGTGTGTAGATTTCATGCGGCTCTGTCAGTGGCTGGGGGTTGCCAGCGGGGAACAAGGCTGTCTTGGTGAGTCTGCTTTGTGTGTAGTGGCTGGGACTGAGGATGAGTCATCTGCTGGGTGTGTGAGTCCACGTGTGTGCCGATGTCCCGTGGGCTGGCCAGGGGAGTCCCCATGGCGGTGTGAGAGGAGGGTGTCCAGTGTGAGCCCACTGAGGGGATGGGCAAAGTGTGTCCGTGTATTTAGTCAGCGCCCATTACTGCCCCAAGAGCTGGAGTTCCCATCCCAGCGCTCAAATCGCCCTCAATTAATTCCCAGTTAATACCTGGCTACTACCCCCGCCTGGGGGAGTTGAATGTGCCCCTGTGGGTCTCTCCCCCATCCCATCGGCCTTCTCAGAGCCGAGAAAGCTACAAACCGCTTGACGGCGCAAAGCCCCTGGGTCGCATTTTTTAAGGAAAATTGCTGGTGACACTTCCATCCCCTGCTTCCAGAGAGCGGCTTTCAGCGTAGATGTGTCTTCACACCAAGGGCTGCACCTCTGAGCACCTGATTCCTCCCTGGGCACTGATGTCAGGAATCTGGGGAATATGAGAATAATAGAGCCATACGGCCCATTGTGAAAGGGGGAGGAAAACGTCAGTGCCTTTGTGTGAGGCCAAGAGGAAGTGAGGCAGCAGAGACTGGAGAACGGGAGGGCAGGCTGAGAGGGGCTTCCTGCCCAGAAACAGGGTGACTAGGTCAGTCTTTGAGGCCCCAGGGCGGGTCTGACAGTAGCACCTGGGGGAGGAGCGGGAGGGGGGGGGTCTCTAAGTTCATCTAGGAAGCCACAGCTGAAGAGGACTGGGGAGGGGGCTTCCTCTCACACGCACATCCCTTTCGTCATCCCTTTCTCCTGTCCAGGTCCTCTCACCTGTGTGCAGTTGTTAAGGCTGGAATTAAAAGGCCCACCAGCCTGTAATCTCAGTGGCTTCACAAGGAAGACATTCCCTTCCCTCCCCCTAATTCTCTCAGATCACCTAACCCATCTCCTCCAAAGACTTCACTGTTATAAATTCATTCCTTACTTGTTTAAAAAAAAAAAAAAAAGCCCCACTGGGTGACCTAAGCTGCTTCCACCCTCCAGCCCCACCCACTCCTGATGGTTGCATCCTCAGCCAGAGGTGGACCCCAGCAGAGAGGGGAGGGTCAGCTGACACGGGGGTGGGGGCAGGGGTGTGTAGCCCGGGCCTTATCTGGAGTCCAGCCACGCCTCTTAAAACACAAGCAAAGCCCCACTTGGCAGACGGGACTTCCTCCCCCAGCCCAGCTGCTGGGCTGCTGGGCAGAGAGTTGCCAAATGACTTTCTCCTCCTGAGTTCCCATGAGGGAAACTGTGAGGAAAAAGTAAATTTCCTCCCGATACGTTGTGGATTGACTCCAGGGAACTTCCCAGTGGCACGTAAAATAATCGTAACATGTATTGGGTACTTTGTGCCAAGTGCTATTAAGCAGATCTTAAAGAGAGAAGCTATGAGCAGTTCTATGCCTCAGAAGAGAGAGAGCGGGTGACCCTGCCAAGCTCACGTATACAGCAAATCCCAGGGCCGAGACTGGGGCCCAGGAGCTGACCATCGGGCCCTTGTACGTAAGCACCAGGCTACGTGCTGATTCTTAAGAGAAGGTGCGTTTGTGAAATGCAGCCTGGGAGGAGGGGGAGGGGGAGGAGGGGACAGAGGAGCATCCTGGGGGCCTGGGTGACTCATCTCAGGGAAGCTGAGCTGCAGGGCAAGCGTTTCTGGGAACGAGCTTAGCCCCAGAGTGGGCTCCCTGAGATGGTCCAGCCCGAGTCAAACCGGACACAGCGGGGTGACTCCTGGACGGAAGGAGTGAAGGTTTGGCTTGGCCTGTGGATACAAGACAGGACAGAAGAGCAAGGAAGGACCAGTATGCCTTAGCAGTGAGGGTTCAGGGCCCGGGGCTGGCAGTCGAGTAAGTGCCCTGGAGCAGCCTCCGGCCTCTGTTTCTCATGCTCCAAGTGTCCCTGGCTCTGTAGGCAAACCCAGTGTTCTAACCAGTTTCGGAGTCTGTGCTGGGCTGGAGAGCTCACTGAGGATGGGGGACCTCGGGCGGGCTGTGATCTCCAGGACCTGTCTCTGGAGGAAGAGCTGGCCAGCTCCATGGGTGATGGTGGGAAAGATCCCAGCACCGTTTTGCACTTAACAGTATCCTGAGATTCTGTCTCGTTAGTACACGGAGAGCCTGCTGATGTTTTTTCACAGCTGCATCGTATTCTGGTGTGTGGCCATCCCATAATTTATTAGCCAATCCTATCCTAGTGGACATTTAGGTTGTCGTCCGCCATGATAAACACCTGTGGGTCTATCTGTAGGATAAATTCCTGGAAGCAGAATTAACAAATCAAATAGTACAAGTCTTTATAATTTTACGACAATGTTGCCAATTAACGGTCCATAGCTTTTTGACTGATTTATCCCCTCCCAACTCACCAAACAGCGAGTGGAGGTTGGAAGAGACCCCCACCAGAGACCCATGAGGCACCTTCCCAGCAGCCTATGGGAAACCCATACCTTTTGACTCTTTCCAGAAGGTGGTGGGGATAGGACGCTTTACTCAATGATTGGCATCCAGAGACTATGTAAGACTTCAAACCTGGCTGAGTTGCCCCCTTGAGATGTGTTATGGGGAGAATAAAGACTGCTGGCGGGGCAGGGCCCAGCAGGCCGGCGATTGGGGTGGGAACAGACAGCAGCACAATGATGAGACTGGTTCTTTTCAAAACAAGTTTAAACAACACCCAGTATGATCATTCCACGAGTAACGGATGTTATAAATAGCATATCTTATTATCCTAGAATAACCAAAGAATTCTACATTTCTAAGAAGAGTTTTGAAACATAAAGCAATTATTTTTAAGGCTAGGAAAAATGAGTCCAAATAGTAACAGTAGCAGGATAGAGGCTAAAATAGAAATGGGCTTTAGAACCAGACAGACCTGAGCTGAGCCCCTCCCTACTCACACCAGCCCTTCACTTATGGCTCAGTGTCCTTGGTCCTAAAATGGGGTTCAGATCCATGTGAAGGGCCTGTGGGGGGCATGGCGGGAGCGTCAGGCAGTTGCGGGAGAGTCTGAAGCAGGGGTCCCGGCACAAGTTTCGCACTCAATGACTGGTGACCGTTATCACTGCAGGATGGTGACTTTCTGGTTAGTTTTTTCTTTTTATATTCCGGTCAGTTTGCTATAGGCGTATTATTTTTAGAATCAGAGAAAAAAGAAAAAGCCTCATGAAACAAAGGAAAGGTGAGGAGTGATACGTGACGAGTGATATGCAGGGAGCAAAGGGCAGAGAGATAGATGCTCTTTAGAAACCACGACTCTGGGCCTGGAATTTAACCTGCAGTTAACGAGGCTGAGGGAGGCAGGTGGGTGAGCCCACAGGCTTCCTTACTGAGAATTTCCTGCCTTTGAGCCCACCCACCGGTCTCCAGTGTACAGATGTCAGGGAAACCCCAGGGTAGCAAGCCCTTCCACAAACACGCCCACTCCTGGCAAGCAGGCTGACAGGGACCTGGTTGGGGCTTAGTGGAGCCCACTCCACCTTGCGCTCCACCTGCAGCTCTCCCGCTGTGGCCCTGGGCTGGGCCTCTGACATGCAGTGATGTCATCGGGTAAGGAACAAAGGCCAAGGACCCCAGAATCTGTGTTTTGTTCCACATGTCTCTGCCTCCTCTTCCTGTTCTTTTCTTCTTTTTTATTATAAATATTTTAAAGTCATTCCTTTAGATAAATTGGGCTTCATCAAAATTTAAAACTTTATGTGTCATAGGACACGATTGACAGAGTAAAAAAGCAACCCACGGAACGGGATGAAATATTTACAAACCATATATCTGAGAAGGGATTAATATCCAGAATATGTAAGAATTCCTAAACTTAACAACAATAAAACAAACAACCCAATTCAAAACTGAGCAAAGAACTTGAAGGACTTTTCTCCTAAGCCGATATTGAAATGGCCAATGAAGCCCACGAAAAGATGCTCAACATCACTAATCATTAGGGAAATGCAAATCAAAACCATAATATCACTTCACACCCATTATGGTAGCTATTCTTAAAAAAGCAGAAAACAAGTGTTGGCAGGGATGTGGAGAAATAGGAACCCTGTGCTTCCCTGATGGGAATGGGAAATGGTAAAGCCTCTATGGAAAACAGTATGGAGGTTCCTCAAAAAATTAAACATAGAATTATCGTATGATCCAGAAATTCCACTTCTGGGTATATACACAAAAGAATTGAAAGCAGGGACTCAGGTATCTGTGCACCGATGTTCATAGCAGCATTATGCACAACAGCCGAAGTGGAGGCGACTCAAATGTCCACTGACAGGTGGATAAACAAAGGTGCTGTATACATACAATGAAATAGTATTCTATCTTAAGAAGCAATGAAATTCTCATACAAGCTACAAGATAAATAAACCTTGAAGATGTTATGCTAAGTGAAATAAGCCAGACAGAAAAAAAAAGGACAAATAGGGACTTTCCTGCCGGTCCAGTGGTTAAGACTCCACACTAGCACTGCAGCGGGCGCAGGTCCGATCCCTGGTCTTGGAACTAAGATCCCACGTGCCACGCGGTGCGGCCAAAAAAAAAAGGACAAATGTGATTCCATTTGTAAGGGATACCTGAAATGGACAAATTCATAGAGACAGAAAGTAGAACGTGGTTACCAGGGGCTGGGGGAGAGGGGAAATGGGGAGTTATTTTTTTAATGGTATGAAGTTTCAGTTTGGGGTGATGAGAAAGCTCTGAAGATGTATAGTAGTGATAGCTGCACAACAGTGAGAATGGACTGATGTCACTGAACCGTACAATTAAAAATGGTTAAAATGGTAAGTTTTGTGTTATGAATATTTTACCACAATAAGAAAAATTTAATGGAAGGACCATTAAATATCTCTGAGTGTAGAGAATAGCTCCTTCATTCTATAGAGAAATAAATTGAGGCTCAGAGAGGTGAAAAAAAGAGTCATTCCTTTAAAATCATTTTTGATACCTGAAGTATAACAGGTATTCTTGAATTTAAACGCTACAGATGAAGTTGAAACCCCCTTCGGGCCACCCTCTTTACCCACATCTCCTCGCCAGGAGATAACCATTATGAAATCTCTTTGTGTGGGTTCTTTTAGATCTATTTTGGTAGGCGTACAGAAATAGAACCACTCTGTACTTACTTCGCAACTGCCCTTTATATTTGGTGCTACTTCTTGGAGCTCTTTCCACACCCGTTCATAGGAGCTACCTCACTCTTCTAAACTGCTGCACCATGGGTCGTAGTATGCACACACTACAGTTAAACATTCCCCTACTGTTGGACCCTTAGGCTGTTTTCAGTATTTGGCTATAACAGACAATTCAGCATAAATTCCTCTTTGTGCACATGCAGAAGTGTTTCTTTAGGAAAACGTCTATTTACTTTTTAAGGTTACAAGCACACATGAATGAACGTCAATAAAAAGTTGCCATTTATTAGTTCTCAGGGCATGCTAAATATTTTCCATCATAATCTCACACGTCGTTACTCCTCTAATCAACCCCACGGGGAAGTCCAGTCACTGTCCCCACTGATGAGGTAGAAGTCCAGAAAACGTGAGTCATTTGCTCCGGGTCACAGAGCTCACAAGAGAGCCCTGGGCCAAGCACAGGAGGCCTCTTAGTCTGTGTTCTCCTGGAGACCAGGACTTGGATCTCTTTCCGGCTGTGTCCCCACATCTGACATTGGTCTGGAATGTCATGGGCACTAACAAATGCTCCTTGAATATTGCTGAGCAAATGAAGGGATGGATGGCTGTGTGGAACTCTGTTGCAGTTGTTGGCGCTCCGTGGCCAGCATTTGTCCACAACCCTGCCCTGGGCCCCATCAGGAAACGGGGGTCAGGCACCACCAGTCTCTCCAATCTCACTCTCAGCTGTGCCACAGCACATCACTCAACTCCACCCACTGGAGGATGACTTCTCGACAGGGCGCCCTGGACCCCCTGCCCTGATACAGTTCCCACCCCTGGTCACCCGACCAGACCCACTGGGCCTTCAACACTCAGCCCAGCCCAGGATCTACCTTGGCTCTGATTCCTCAGGGAACTCCCAGAGCCCTTATCCTCCTGTCTTAGATACTTTCTTTTTTAAAGTTAGAGTGACCATTACCCACTTTGAAAAGGCTCCTCTGTGTGTTCAGTACAGATGAAGAAGCTGAGGTGCCGAGACGCCACATGACCCGCCCAGGGGCCTGGGCAGATGGCAGTCACACCCAGGTCCAGTGGCCTCCAAGGTCAATGCCCTTCCTGTCACGCTCCGGCAGCTTCTGAGATAAATCTGAAAGAGGCTCACTTGTTATCACATGGGAGTCGCACAGGATCTAGAGCTGGGAGAAACATTCGTTTCCTGATACCAGCTCTGCCCCCAGAACTACACAGAATCAATCCCAGCGCCCGACGTGTGGCAGGAGGCTCAAGTGCCTAAGTGGCCAAGACTGGTCATTCAGGTCCAGTGGACCCTCTCGTCTCCCGGTTCCCTGGGGCTCTGTCTTGACTTCTCCACTCTGTGGTCAACTCCCTGAGAGCCGTATCTTCTCTTAAACTCCTGTGGCCTCCCACTAACCCCCGACATGAAAAGGTGCTGATTAAACATCTATTTTACTCCTGTTTCAGTTACTTGTCCTTCAGCTGTTGATCCCAAATAAAATGGAGCCAAGCAGGCAAGGAAAAGGAGTACATCAGTTCCCTGTACAATACCCAAAGCTCTAGTCATCCTAACAACAGCATCTACCATGGCTGGGGGCCTACACCTGTGCCGGGTACTGTCCTAATAGCCATTGCTTCATTTCCTGCTCACATCAACTCCATGAAGAAGGGACTTGAGATGTGCCCTCAAGACCAATGTATCTTGGGATCTATGTGTCACAAACAGAGGTGGAGATTTCCTTCCTTTATTTAAAATTCGACCTGAGCTGCATTAACCCTTTCTCAAAAGCAACCATTTCTTCTCCCCATCACCTCTACCAAAGAGAGCAGGCAGAGAAGGCTAAGTGTTGGGTGGGGCCCTTCCCTATGCACTGTTGCAGTGTATCCCAGAACTCAGACCACTGAGCTCCACCTCACTTTCCAAGAAAGGACCCCAGAGCCACCATGGGCCTCCATCGAGAAGGGTAAGTACTTTGAGAAGGAAGAACCTTGGCTGAGACCACGACAACTTCCTGAAGAGCTTGGGTCACCAGTCCTGAAGCACTTACCGAGAGCTCATCACATACGCCCTGCACTGTGCCCATGAGGAGGGCATGCATTTGAATCAGACCCAGGCCCTGCCCACATTTGGCCACAGTCTAGTAGGGAACTCTAGTAGGGATCAGACATGTAAAACATAAAATTACAGAACAGCATAGTAAATGCACTGGTAGAAATGTGTACACATACAGCTCAAAAATAAAAAGACGTATAACTCAACTAAAAAATGGGCAAAGGACTTGAATAGACATTTCTCCAAAGAAGGTGTGCAAATGGCCAATAAGCACAGAAAAAGATGCTCAACACCATTAGTCATTAGAGAAATGCAAATCAAAACCACAATGAGGTACTACTTCATACCCAGTAGGATGACTATAATCTAAAAGGCAGATAATAACAAGTGCTGGAAGGGTGTGGAGAAATTAGAACCCTCATACACTGCTGGTGGGAATGCAAAATGGTGCAGCCAGTTTGGAATAGTTTGGCAGTTCCTCAAAATGTTAAACATAGAATTACTATATGATCCAGCAATTCCACTCCTAGGTATACACCCAAAAGAACGGAAAACATATGTTCACACAAAAACTTGTACACAAATGTTCTTAGCAGCATTATCCAGAATAACCCCAAAGTGAAAACAACCCAAATGTTGATCAAGTGATGAACGAATAAGTAATATATGGTATGTCCACACAATGGAATATTATTTAGCCATAAAAATGAATGGAGTGCGTTCAACTGATAATAGTGAAGCATTTCAGTGTAAGTTTTCATTTTTTTCTGTGTGGGGGAATGTAAAGCAATTAATTTCTTAAAAATGAAAATTATAAAAGCATGAAGTGAACATTATGAGTAAGGGAAATTTCTGAAAAGAAACAGACCCTAAGACTTTAAATTGAAAATGTATTCTCTTTTTCTCCATAAAAATGGGGTTTAATATTAACAATATCTGTTTATCTAATTTCTTTTTTTGTTTGTTTTTGGCTGTGCCACATGGCATGCGGGATCCTAGTTCCCTGACCAGGGATCAAACTCGTGCCCCCTGTACTGGAAGCATGGAGTCCTAACCACAGAACCACCAGGGAATTCCTGTTTATCCAATTTCTATTTTTTTTTTTTTTTTTGTAGTACGCGGGCCTCTCACTGCCGTGGCCTCTCCCATTGCGGGGCACAGGCTCCGGACGCGCAGGCCCAGCGGCCATGGCTCACGGGCCCAGCCGCTCCGCGGCACGCGGGATCCTCCCGGACCGGGGCACGAACCCGCGCCCCCTGAACTGGAAGGCGGACTCTCAACCACTGCGCCACCAGGGAAGCCCTCTATTTTTTTTTAACACATATCATCTTTCCATTGTATTCTTTTTTATATACTTCCAGTTGATTTAAAAGAAACAACAACCCACAAAGATAAATAAGTGAGAGCGCTAGGAATATTAGAGGATTATCTAGGAAGATGACATTTTATTTTTTTAACTGAATCTTTCACATAAACCCTTCATTCTGATGATGTTAAGTGAAGTTGGTAAATATGCTGAGAATTTATTATTCCTCCTATTCCTCTTATGACCAAAGAGGTACAGTGGAAGTCATCCATTGTATTAGTCCTAGGAAATGCAATCTTTTAAAAAAAGTCTTTGAAGCGTTCTTATCCTGACTTCCTCTATCATTTCCTGCCCTTAAGTTCCAAGAAAAGGTGGGTACAGAAACACATGGGAAAATGTGATGGTGAACTAGTATTTACAAAAACAAGAGCACATATTCAAAACAGATTCTAGTCTCTTCAGATTGTAAATATTTTCTGTGAATTAAAATTGTAATGCTTATTTGTAATTCTGCCAATCTTTACATACAGTGAAAAAAACTATATGGAAACTGATTGAATCATCTCAGTAAGAATGGATTAAAAAGTGTGAGACGGATATAAAATTTATTTAAACTTGATACTCAATTTGTTTAGTATATACCTATGACTTGCTAAATAAATCTAGAGTAATTCAGTTTGAATAAGAAGCTATTGTTTTTCTATTGTATAATAACTATCTTATTTTGAAAAATAGCTTGGTCAAATGATAAAATATATTGTTATCTTAAAAAAAAAGTACTGGATATATGCTACAACATGGATGATCCTTGAAAACATTATGCTAAGTGAAAGAAGCTAGACACAAAAGGCCACATATTGTATGATTCCATTTACGTATATGAAATGTCCAGAATAGGCAACTCCATAGGAGAGAAAGTAGATTAATGGTTGCCAGGGACTGGGGAGAGAAGAGAAAGGGAAGTGACTGCTAGTGGGTGTGGGG
The DNA here is from genome assembly GCF_008692025.1 of Phocoena sinus. NCBI lineage: Eukaryota > Metazoa > Chordata > Mammalia > Artiodactyla > Phocoenidae > Phocoena > Phocoena sinus. The sequence goes on along the minus strand of NC_045778.1, from coordinate 65,615,619 downwards.
TTTATTGTGGGGTAATGAAAATATTCTGGACTTAGCAGTGATGTTTGCACAGTTTTGTAAATGTGCTAAAAGCACTGAATTGTACATTTCAAAAGAGTGACCGTCATTGTGTGTGAGTTATATCTCAATAAAAAGAAATAAAGAGAAATATACAACAGTATGGATGTAAGCAACGCACAGAAAGGGAAGCAGGGTATGGGTAGTTAAACCTCTGTGGGGAGGTTTCCAAGAGAGAGGGCATCACCTGAGCCTGGTTTTAAAGGACCAATGGGATTCATCAAACAGACTGAGTGGGAATTAAGGGCTGTTTCTAGGCAGAGGGAACAGCACGTGCAAAGGCCCAGCAAGAAGACAGTAAATAAAGTGGAGTACTCTGCTAACTTCAAGTCTTCTAGTCATTATGGGTATAAACCTCGGTGCACAAACTCAGAAGTCATTTTCTTAGAAGTAGAATTAATTTCTGATTCTGAGCCCCATTCCTCCAGGCTACAGAAAATGTCATCCCCATCATTCCTTGTGTTTCTAGGTTTGTGAGAAAGTGGGTCCAGACACATGCTAGAGACAAGGTGGGGATGGAACGGAGGGTGGGAGATGAGAAGCAGGAATGTTTGGCCTCCCAAATCCAAGAGATCTAAGAGGACAGCCAGGAAGAGCAGATGGAAATGGAAGCACATGGAGCGGCAGGCTGGTCTGTGTTCCTTTGCCCCTTGTCGGGTTTGGGGGCTGGAGCCATTTAAAGGGTCAGTGGTAGCAGGGACAGGCGATAGCCGCCTGTAGAACTGACAGCTAGGAATTGCAGGTGGCAGGTAGGGGTGTGGTCTTGGGGAAGGGGAGCTTCCTTGGGTGGAAGAGAGGATCTAGAAGGCTGTAGCTGAAGCAGAGTGAGAGCTGGGGGCCTATTGGGAATCGATCCCCAAACTGTTCCCACACGTGAGTGATGGTGAGTGGGGGAGAGCTGAGGGAACCAGGAGGTGAAAACGGTTGCAGGGTCCGCTGGCCTGGTCACCAACTTTGCTTTGTGGAGAGGATGTTTATTTAAGGAAAATCACTATGTTTACTCAAAGCTTTGAGCTGCAGCCCTCAGGGGTGGAATTATCAGTGAAAGCTGGGCTATTAATCAACTGTGGGACCTGGTGACAGGCCTTCTTCTCCCTTCCAGAGAGTGGGAGGGACAAAGGAGAGAGGGAGGAAGGGACAGAATGGGGCTGGAGGGGAGCAGAGGGTAGCGTTTCCATGGCTCAGCAGTCATGGGACAAAGCTGGACGGAAATCACACTCTGGGATGCTCCCTGGCCAAGGCCAGGTTGCCTGGAAAGGAAGGACAAACTTCCTGGATGGACACTGGATGCTGAGCCCTGGGGAGGAGGGCAGGGGTGGGGGTCATGGTGTTGCTGGAGCAGTAGGGTCTCTCCAGCCCATCGGCCAAGACCTTGAATGAAGCCTGAACAGAGCATGCCCCCCAGGGACACGTGCTAGATGCAAGGCTGAGCAGCAACTCGGTAACTAACTTCCCGCTCGCTCTCAAGTCTGTGCGGCCAGTCTGATGAAGAGAGGGGTGTGTGCCTTCTCCTGACTGGTGGGCAGGCCGGGCAGGTGGGGTAGGAGCTTATGGGGGTGCTGGGTGGGCAGTGCACAGGCTTGAGAGCTTACCTGGGAGGAACTGGGGAAGTCACCAGCAGCTGTGGGGCTGGGAGGGCAGCTGGTCCAGAGAAAGGAGAGAGTACAGATGGATGAGGGAGGTGCTTGGCACATGTGCCTGGGCCTTGGGCACTTGAGGCCTCCCAGGAGCACAGCCGGCGGGAAGTCTCTTTATAGTGGACTCAGGCCAGAGCAGGGCCACTCTTGTTGGGCATCTGGACCACAGTTTGGGAGCAACTGCCCTGTGAGAACTGAGGGAAGAAAAGAAGGGAGGGAGGGAGGGAGGATCTTTCCTAATGATGGCATCAGTGGTACCTACCTCATCAAGGTGTTGGTGAGAAAGTACAGGTAAAGCACCTGGCCCAGGACCCACTAAGTGCTCAGTGAATGTCCCTAGCGTTATCATTTGACTACTTTGCTTACATCCCTCTTCCCTCATCTACCTTCACTCACATGTGTGTCTCCTCCTTCCCTCCCCCGCTCCTTCCCTCCACACAGGCTGTAGAACCACCAGTTATGGGAACATCCAACTTGCTGTCCTGGGTTCACAGGACCTAAGGACTCCTTTCTACCACTTGCTAGCTGTGTGATCTTGAGCTCCCTACTTAACTTCTCTGTGCCTCAATTTCCTGATTTGCAAAAGGAAGATAATAAGTAGCATAAGGATGAAATGATCTAACACACATAAAGTGCTTAGTACAGGGCCTGGCCTAGACTAAATGCTAAATGGAAGTTACAGCTGCTGTGCTGGGGGGATCGTCTGTGCTCTTGCTCCAGGGAGAGGCTGTCCGTGTGCAGATCTGTCAGGCTGGGGCCCTCGGGCCACAGGCAGCCTGTAGGGTCTAGAGCAGAGGAAACACCAGCTCCCACGGAAGCTGGGGACAGACCTACGTGAGGACTCCCCATGATGGTAGACCCTGTGTCCCAGCTCTGGGTTGGTGTGGGTGGGAAGCAGAGGCCTACAGCTCCCTCCATCCTTCCTGAGCTCCGTGGCCGATCCCTGTCTGTCCGTGAAAGGTCAAGCCAGGTGACTTCTCCAGATAGCAAGCCCCCATAAAGCAGTTTGTTTGTTTGCTTGTTTAAATTGAAGTATAGTTGCTGTACAATATTACATAAGTTACAGGTATACAATATAGTGATTCACAGTTTTTAAAGGTTGTACTCCATTTATAGTTATTACAGAATATTGGCCTATATTCCCTGTTTACAATATATCCTTACAGATTTTTTCTTTTGGCCATGCCTCGAAGCATGCAGGATCTTAGTTCCCCGACCAGGGATCGAACCCATCCCCCCTGCAGTGGAAGCTCGGAGTCCTAACCCCTGGACTGCCAGGAAATTCCCTCCCTGTAGATTATTTTATACCTAATAGTTTGTACCTCTTACTGCTCTATCTTTGTATTGCCCCTCCCCCCACCACCAGTAACTACTAGTTTGTTCTCTGTATCCGTGAGTCTGCTTCTTTTTTTGTTATATTCACTAGTTTGTAGTATTTTTTAGATTCCACATGTAAGTGATATCATACAATATTTGTCTTTCTCTGTCTGACTTATTTCTTTTAGCATAATGCCCTCCAAGTCCGTCCACGTCTCTGCAAATGGCAAAATTTCGTTCTTTTTATGGCGGAGTAGTATTCCATTGTATATACGTGCCACATCTGTTGATGACCATTCAGTTTGCTTCCATATCTTGGCAATTGTAAATAAGGTTACTATGAACACGGAAGTGCGTGTATCTTTTCAAATTAATGTTCTTGTTTTTTTCAGATAGGTAACCAGGGGTGGAATTGCTGGGTCATATGGTAGTTCTATTTTTAGTTTTCTGAGAAACATCCATACTTTCTTTCTACAGTGGCTGCACCAGTTTACACTTCTGCCAACATTGTAGGAGGGTTCCCTTTTCTCCACATCCTCACCATCATCTGTTATTTGTGTTCTTTTTGATGACGGCCATTCTGACAGGTGTGAGGTGATGCCTCGTTGTGGTTTTAATTTGCATTTTCCTGATAGTCATCAGATGTTGAGCATCTTTTAAGCAGTTTCTTATAAGAATACAAAAAGGCAATCTAGAACCCTACTAGGCCCCTCTGTGCTATCTTAAAAACCATACAAATGTCACAAAACAGGGCTAAGCATCAGGTCAGATATCCTTTGAGGAAGAAGAGCACTGGAGGCTGTTCCTTTTAAGGGAGGGGGTACCTTCCAAGGAGCCTTCTGTAGTGGTGAGTTGGCAGGTGGCAGGTGTGGGAGGCTGGACATCTGGGCCCATCTAGCTGGGGAGGGGATGAAGGAAGAGGCCTGAGTTGCTGGAGGGGGTTGCTGGGAAAGGGCCTCGGGGTGATTGCCCACAAGATCTTTGCAGAGTGAAGCTGCCCCGGCGTTCAAGTCGTGCCCTTCTCCACCCTCCTCTTCGCTGCTGGAAGTCAGGGAGGCTGCCCTGTGTCCCGGCTACAGGATCCAGCGTACAGCCAGCTACAAGCCCCAGTCCACTGGCCTCTCCTGCCAGCTCTGGGGGCCCCAGTGGACTGGAAAGACCTGGCTGTAGGCCCTCACATACCTGTGGTCGTTACATGGGCGCTTCTCGTCCATTACCACGGTGGACCCTCCCCCCCACTCTGTGCTGGACACACCCCTCACTGGCACCCTGGACTCCAGAGGGTTGAAATTTCCCAAGGTGTCTAATGTTCCCTCTGGCTTCTGGGCCTCTGCGTGGGCTGCCCCCCCGTCTGGAATAAAGCTTTCTAGCCAGTGTCTGCTGACCAACTCTTTCTCATCCTTCAACCCTCAAACCAAATGTCACCACCACTGGGTGACATTTCCTGTCCCCAGGCGGCTGGTGCTTCCTCCTCGCGCTTCCCCGCACCCTACTTCAATCTTGATTTCAGGATCCATCACCTGGATAATACATGAGGAGCCTACCTTAGTTTCCACCCAAATCGAGCCTAAGTAAGGACTTGGGTACAGGTAATTTAGCCGAAGGTGATCCTGGGGGTAAGGGATGGGGAAAGGGGCATGGGAAGGAGGGGGTGTGTGATCAAGGTGGTCCTCTGTGGGAACTGGAGGCTCAGCTCCCTGGAACCACCTGAGATGTCTTCAGAAGGCCAGCCAGAACTGTCTGCCCCGGGGAAGGAGGCCCTGCATTTACCCACTGGCTCCATCCTTCACTGGTGGTTAGTTGCTCTGGGGGAATGAACTTCTGCTCATTGCCAGCCTACCCTGTCTTGCGGACCCAGCAGGTGCCCGCAGGTGGGAGAGAGCCCTGGGGCAGGCAGTAGGGAGGCAAGCTGTGATGCTGTTGGGCTTGCCAGGTACTGTCCAATGCACCTGTGGCTGAAAGCAGCCCAGGGGGGTGGGGGATGTGGGACGGGCACCAGGGACATCCCTGCAGAACTCCTGGAGGGTGGAACCATGTTCTGCTCATCTTGCTGTTCTTGGCAAGAGCTTAGTAAATGTGGAATGACCAAGACATCGGGGTACAGACAGCCTAGGTGACCCTGCCATGGCTGGGGACTCTAGCTGAGAACGATAGTCTCCTGACTGTCCCTCTATGGGACTGGGGAGTTTCCTCCCTGGGGCCCACCCCTTTCCTACTTCTTAGCATAGAGAATCTTCAGAAACTAGGTTCTACTGGTTGAAGGGACAGGAAGATCCCTGTCTGATCTCCAGGGATCAGACACAAGAGGGCAGTGGAATTGCTGGATCATAGCATAAGCCCCAGCTGTTTTTAATTATGGTATCTTTTCATGCAAGAGTTAAATTTTAGGAAGAGTGTCCGAGTGGCCTTATCAAATCATGTGAACATCCATTGGCCAGGAAAGGGTGGGGCACTTTGGTGGACAGTCCCACAAGACAATCCGATGGAGAGGGGGTATTCCTCAAAGCAAAATCAAGGCGCTGTCGCCAGCAGAAGCGCTGGATGAGGGCAGCCTAAAACTACAGGCTGTAAAATTGGGAATAATAGCTAAGCTCTCCATGCCACAGAGTTGAGTGGCTTCCACAAAATCATGTGTATGGCAGGACTTTGAAACCTATGAGATAGCATCAGATAGAAGTTCCTTGTGAGACCACAGAACGTAGCTGGAAAGAAAGGAGCTGACCATGGTGCCAGGATGCAGCCAGATCTTTCTCTGAGTGTTGTACAAACTACACATGCTTATCCCCACCCTTCACCAGGAGCCACCTCTCAATTGTGATAACTAACTGAGCCATATCCTCATGACCAGCTTGTCCCTCAGCCATGCGTGTGTTCATTCCATTAATTTCTTCTTTGGACACTATTAACCGGATTTTGGGGGTCTCCAAAATAAGACCTCCTCCAAGAAGCGAACAGCAGTCATAAATGAGTAACTATTTCTGTAGCAGTAAAGTGTAATGGCTTCTAGAACACAGGCAGCACAAGGCATTCTGGTGCTGCGGAGGAGAGAGGAGTCTGCTCTTTCTTTTTTTCGATAAGAAGTCAGTCCAACCTCAATGCAAGTCTTACTCCGAGTGAAGGATAGAGGGAAGGGAGGTTGGGTGAAAGCAACCCCGACTATTTAAGGAAAACCTGGCAAGGCTGCTGGGGGTCCTTGGCCAAAGCCAGCAGTCACAGGAGTCCATCGTCTTCCAGGCACGGCCTGCACTGCACCCCTGCCGCCCTGTCGCTGACTGAGTGCAGCCCGCGGGAAGCGTGGCCTCAGCAGTGATGCATTTCAGAACACAGCAGCTGGAGCCCCCAGCTAAGTACACTTCCCATAGCTGGAGGTCTGTGAGGCTCATTCTCACTGGCCTCCCCAGAGCACTGGACTCTACAAATTGCACCTTCAATGTGATGTTTAAGCAAAGATTGTTTTCTGCACTTGCAAACTGTTTGGGGTGTATCTCAACCTCTCAGCTGGGCTGTGAGTTGCTCAGGGCAAGGGTGGCACCATAATTCTCCCTCCACGCATTCATTTATTGATCCATCAGTCCATTTACTTTTTTCAACATACACTGACTGGAGTACCCACTGTCCTGAGCACTAAGAGGGTGAGCAAGGGGGGCCTCAGGAGCTCAGAGGAGAGAGAGACATGAAATAACTAATGACACAGTAGACAGGGAGTTTCTAAGTAAAGGTCAGTGAGTTTCTATTTCCCCTTTCCCCACACCAGGAGGGGCTTTTCTCTGAAAGGGCAGCTGTCTCCGGGGCACAGCTCCTGCCTGTGGATGTGAGTCAGCCCAGGGTCGGGAAGAATACTCAGCTCTGCAGGACCAGTGATGACATAGGTGTCATGCCACTACCCTAGGGCCCTCCCTCGGGGACAAGAAAAGAGGTCACCAAGGGCAGCCTTTGAAGGAGAAACACCCTCATTGCTTCCTGCTCCCAGGAGCCTCTCAGTGTGCTCCATGAAATGCTGAGAAATTGAGTCTCTTTTCCTGAATGTCTTTTAGAAGTGGTCTCCTCTCTCTTCCCATAAAGGAATAAATAAAACGTTAAACTGGAGACAGGAGAGAGGAGGCAGATGGGGCGGCAACAAACATTAAGGTTTTGCCTCCCACCATGTCAGGTCTGAGCTAAGCGCTTTCCAGGCAGGCTCTGGGTGAATTCCACCCCCGCCCAGCTTGGGTCCCCATTTTACAGAGGAGGAAACTGAGGTTCAGAGATGGTAAGGAACTTGCCCAAGGTCACACCACTGGTAAGTGGTGGAGTTGAAACCTGACCCCAGAGCCTGTGCTCTTAACCACCCACCTCACTGCCCGTGAGATGCCTCCCTCTGTGGTTTCTCTTCCAACTCAGCAGGTGGAGTGTGACGTCAGCCATTGGCAGGAGGTGGGACTTGTAAGCTAGCGGGACATAGAATCTGGACAGAGCCTCCCTGCCTGCCGTGTGTAGCTGGAGATCAGTTAGTGTTCATACACAGCATTCCTTGGTGTCCATAGGCTGTGGAGACAATGGCAGAATTGGGGTGCTGACAACCAACAGAAGTTGTTATGCGTCAGACCCCCTTGCTGTTATGTATATATAGGGTAAATATGGCTCCAAACCCCGTAGAAAGCTCTGACCTCGTTTTATCTTCAAACTGAGGCACAGAGTGTTTGGCTGGCTTGTCTGAGGCCACGCAATTTGGCGGGCTCTGCGGCAGACTTTAAGGAGCCCTTTCCTTCTCTCTTGCAGACGCCCAGTGCTCTCTTCTTTTGCCTCTTTTCAAAAATACCCTTTGCAAAGAACTGGAAGTTGGGTGATATTAAGTGTTAAAACTATGATAACTGCCACTCACTGCTTCTGCTATTATCTATCAACTATAAAGTGCTTATTGTATGCAAGGCATACAGGTGTCATCAAACCCCCTAGTAAGGGTTTACAGTGTTATCATGTGGAGGTGGATGGTGTCCAAAGCCTATGAGAGGTGAAGAGCTCCAACGGTACAATTTCAGGCGTCAGATGGGATGGTTGCTTTTAAGCTGCAGGCTCGTCAACTTCTGTAACTATGTCCAGGTCTTACAGTTCAGACTCGACTGGATAGACCCATGGGAGAAAGGTGAGGGAGGCTTTTGAGAACACTTGTCAGGTCTGGCTTCCAAATAGTAATTCTGAGCAGCTTCGTAAGCAGACTTCCCTTCCTGGGTTGCTTTGACCCCTGCCCTGTCCAGTCACCTCTCCTGATGTCTTGATCCTTGAGGGAATGGTCCACTTCTAGGGCTACCAGCTTCACAGCCCTCGGTCTGCTGAGTTCTGCCAGGCCTGGCCCCTGGGGAAGACCAAGGAGCCCTGGGGTGTGTACAAGCTGCGGCCTCTGGACCCAGGTTCATGGTTGTCAAAGAGTGAGTGACCTAAGAGGGAAAGAAGAGCCCAGAACATGGGCTCTTGAGGCATGGAGGCAAGGAGCAGCCAGAGAGGAGGGAGCCCAGCAGAGGAGGCCTGGGCTGTGCCCTGGGGTGTGGGCCCATCCATCTGAAGGCAGCCCAGCCCTAAAGGCCAGGGCTTGGAGAGGGCTCAGCTGCCAACAGTCTCCATGTGGAGAGCCTCAGCCTCCTCCCAGGGCTCCTGCACCAGCGTCTGCTCAGTCTGGCCCTGCCCACTCCCTTGGGTTCCAAGTGCAGTGGTGGTACTATTCACAAGCTGACTTCTGTTTTCTTTCTGAAGCCAAAAAAGACATCAAGCTGTCAGAGAGGCTTTTCCAGCACAGCTCTGGCTGGGTGGAAGTGCTAGGAGAGAGTATTTTATCTCTTTGCTCCACACGGAAATGGCCAAACCTAAGATTTTAATTCATCTTTGGAGTAGAAAAGTGGGGTCCACCCTCAGGGATGGCAAAGAGGCTTAGCTTTCCAAACAGGGGAGAGGTCACCCTCCAAAGCGCTAGCATCATTTCCCCTAAAGAACAGGACGGCTTTGAGTCAGAGTCACAAACATCTGTCATTGTATCTTGAGCACCTGTGTGTATGGTGGCGAGAGAAGCAGAGAAGAGCTGGGAGTCACCAGCAATAGGGACTAACGTTTATTACGTGCTCACTGCCTTCCAGGCAGTCTGTTGGGCCTTTACACCAATCACCTCATTTAATCCTCACAGCACGAGGACGGTATTGTCATCATTCCAGGCCTTCCTTCTCTATAGGTGATGACACCGAGCTCAGAGGTCTTATAGCTGGTGAGTGGCAGAGCTGGGATTTGAACTCTGGTCTGGCTTCAGAACCTGAGCTCTTAAGCCCTGAACCCAGAGTCCTCACAGTGGATTCTAGGAACCACCTGCCTGGGGATTTCCCAGGTTGCCTGATAAAAAGGCAGAGTCTTGGGTCCTGTCCTGGTTTGTGGGATCAGAACCTCAGGGAATAAATGGGGCCCGGAAGCTGTGATTTCGACAGTCTCTCCAGATGGTTCTGATGTGCGCAGTGTGGAACCCCTGGCACCGTGCTGCACTGCCCACTTAGCGGAGGCCCCGAGGCAGGGGGGCCCCGAGTAGCAGTGCGTGATGCACTAAGGTGTTTGGAGTTGCTTCAGTGAGCAAGGGCATCCTTTGGAGGCTCCCCCAGGCCCTGCTGGCTGTCCTCTCCCTCTGCCTGTTAGTTACAGCCTAACCAGTTAGCTTTCCAGCCCCAGGCCTGAGCTGTTTCTATTATTTCAGCCCAAGTTCTTGCCGGGACGGTGTCTCACTCATCCCGAGGACACCTCAGCTTCCAACTTCCCTAATCCCTCCATCATTGAGAAGCTGCCCCCAGAAGTCTCCTTTCTGACCCTTTCCGCAAACCTCATGTTGACCTGCCCACACTCTCTGCACTGCTCTTCCAACCAGCTCACTAGCCTGGGCTGACGCTTCCCTCGAGTTTGGGCTGGTAATTTCCTGGGTGGCAGTGTTAGGTGCTGCAGCCATCTTCCGAAGCACACTTAGAAATAGAGAAGCGGGGCATGTGAATGATGCCAAGTGACACACGACAAGCCAGGCAGGCCTTCCTGACTCACTGAGGCAGCAGCAGGTGGGCTTTGGGACACGGTGGAGCAGAACGATCCCTCCCGTCCTGGAAATGCCAGCAGGTAGGGTAGGGGGAGGATGTTGCTAAGACCTGGGACTCATCTGCCCCTCCTCAGACTCCAAAACCTGCCCCTGTCCCCAAAATCACCCTGGGAAATGTATGGGACCCACTTACCCTGAGCCCTGGCAACTCGACTGGCCTTCACGACTGCCCTCAATGTTATTTTTAAACTGACTTCACCCGTGTGGGGTGAGGACCACATTTGCCAGGACAATTCCACTAATAGGGCTGGTCCCAAGCAGGAGAGGAAGGTGACAAACTCCCCTTCCCAGCACCTTGAAGAGCCTCTTTGCTGGACAGCCTTCCCTTGCGTGAGCCTGGGAGAAAGAAGCTGGGTCTGCCCCGCAGGTGAACGCCATGCAACCCGTCTGCAGACTGATCTGCCTTCGCTCCCTCCTCTCTTGACTCACCTGCTTGGCCATGTGATGGCATCTGGATGGCATCTCCAGGCCAGGAGGGAAGGCAGCTCCAGAGGCTGTAGAGTTATTATCAGAGATGGAGGCTTCTAGGCGGCCGGAAGCAGCCCAGATCTCTTTCCCTCCACCAGCTGAGTCTCCTTTCTTCTCCCACCAAGACACCTCCTCCTCATGTCCTCCAGGAGAAGGGCAGCACAGATGGACAAGCGCGCCATCTGTTTGGCGATGGCTGGTCCAGACAGCAAGTCCTGTTCTTTCTCCATCTGGCTTTCTCGGTGAACTTTCCACTGAGCTCCTTCCAACCCTGTCGGCAGCTCTCCTTCCAGGAGGAGCCGGTGCCAGCGAGAGCAGAATAATTGCCTCTTGTGTTGTGCATGCTGAGCCTTCATTAACACATCCCCAGAGTGGCATTTGCAGCCCCCTGTCACAGCAACCCGCCATTGAATAGCGCACAATGCATCACCCCGAGATTCTCCACTGCCTCGAAAGAGCCAATTAGCCCTGTGTTTCTGCAAGCAGCATTGGCTCATTCGGAAAGTCACGTCACTGGCACTGAGGAGTGGAGTTTTCTCTGTGGCCTTGCTCACTTAATGGCACACGTACGTGAGCTGGCCCAGTCACTCTCCATTTTTCTTATCTTTGGCGCAAGGAAGCAATGCTTCTAATCCACGGAGGGCACGGAAGGAAGAGTATGAGGAGGAAGGGGGCACATGCAGAAATCAGGAGAGCTGCGTTTTAGTAACGGCCTTGCCAGTGGTTAGGTGTGTGACCTTGAGCAAAACGACATTTCCAAATGTCATTTTCTTCACTTACAAAATAAGGGGGAGGGGCATTGACACAGGGGCTCCTAGAATCTTAGAGCTCATCTAGCGTACGCATTTCACAGATAAGCAAACTGAGGCGCAGAGTGGCCACTCAACTCACCCAAGGTCATGTAGCCAGGTGGTGCTAAGACTTGAGGCCTCAGTTCAGGCTTTCTGCCTCCTGGTCTGGGGTGGGACTGATGAAAGAAGGAAGCATTTCAGGAGAGAAAGACACAGTGAAGGAGATCCCACTCCCTGTTCCTGTGGGGAACTATGGAAGGATGACTTGTCCTTCACGTTCAAGATTCTAGGGCTTAAAGTGAGGGCTCTCACCCAGGGCCATTTTGCCCCTTGGGGATATTTGGCAAATGTCTGGAGACATTTTTGGTTGTTACCTCTGGGGCAGGAGGAAAGGCAGGGAGCATCTAGCGGGTAGAGTCCAGGATGCCACAAGCACAGGACAGAGAGTGATCCAGCCCAAAATGTCAGTAGTGCTGAAGTTGGGGTCCCAGTAGGACACCAGCCCCCTTCTCTACTGCCACCTTTCCTGGAATTTAAAAAATTCTCACTTCCTTACCTGTAGCCTCAAAGGATCTGTCTTTTTGCTGATTTTGTTATTGATGCTGAATTTTAAAACGATTTTTTTCTTGAACATAAAAATCATCCATGCTTACGATAGAGACTTTAGAGTATTCCGAAAGGTACAAAAATAAATAAATAAAAATCAATCCCACCACACAGAGGTAACTAGTAAGAATATTTTGATATTTGGTATTTTTCCTGTATTACCTGAGATTCACTGAGTACAATCTGTTTTCCCCTGTTCCGTGGCTTTTCTCAGCAATCCTCTTTGGCCCCTCCCCCCACCCCCACTGCCACCTGTTGAAACCCTATCCAACCTCCAAAGTCTCTTCAAAGAGCAACTTATCCAGCACGCATGGCAAATCACTCAGGACTCCACCTGAATGGGATGTGAACTCTCCCTTCTCTGTACCCCTACAGCACTTCTGTCTCATGAATGTCAATTTTAACACTTTTTTTTCTTTGTATTCCAGTTCTGTGCAAATGGCTTGAGGGTGGGGACTACATTTTAGTCTATTGAATGTGTGTCCCCTCCTCTTCTGTCTCAGTCACACAAACACATACACACACTATGGCACAAGCACAGCACCTAAGATGGGCCTGTTGTGGCTCCTCTCCTCACATCACCGTCTTCTTCCTTCCAGACTAAATAACTATCCTTTGGTTCTTAGTCACAGAGAACATTTCAGTCAGTGGCTTTTGTTGCTCCATCATTTGGGATTATTCAGGTCCTCTTCTTTCCGATGGCATGAACCTTGGAGACATTTAGTATTATAATAAAAATTAAAGGCTTTAACTTAAAGGGTACCTACTTTGTGCCAGGCATTGGGATAGATGCTTATGTAAATTTCCTGATTCAACCAAAACTATGGATGGGTATTATTGATGCCTTTATCCAACGTGAACACTGAGGCTTAGCGAGGCCTGGGAGCTTGCCCAGGGTCACGCGATGGATGAGAGGAGGTGTGGGATTTAACCCATGGCCACCTGGCTCCATGGCTACGTGAGCTTCCTTGAAGTTTCTCAAGCCCTGTGCAGTAGGTCTGTCCCTGCCCACCTCTGTTTTTACAGTGAGAGGCAGCAAGGCCAATACATCAGTGCCTGTGGTCTGGGGGGTCCCAAGGAAGGCATCTTCCTAAAAGGAAGTCACAGAGCCCAACCCAGCTCCTTGGCATGGGAACCTCTGGCCTGCTGGGTGAGCCGCTAGGGAGCCTGGTGGACGGCTGTGTACAATCCAAGGTCCTAGGAGGTTGAGCGTCCCCTGGCTTAATGAGCAGCCTATGGGCAGCAGCATTCAGAAGTCTAGCCCCTTGGTCTGTTGCTTCCCTATGCCTTGTGCTAGGTGTATCACGGGGGAGGTGGCGACGGGTGGCTTAGCCTGCAAACAGACACCTGGTGCTGGAGGATCGGTGTCCTCCTTTTTGGCAGGGAGCTAATGAGCTGGCATGAGCAGGGGAGGTCACACCTCTCCTTGGCCATCCCTTCCTTCTCAGTCAGGCTTCGCCCTGCTCTCCAAACTTCTGAAGTTGTTTCTCCTACTTCTGAGGGAGTCTCATTTTTTCCTGGTGTGGCCTACCAGGCTCTAGATCACATTAGCTTTGTCTCAAGCCCAGTTCGGACAACAAAGTGATCTTGAGCAAGTCACTTGCCTTCTCAGAGCCTCAGCTTCTCCATCTATAAAATGGGAAGAATGATACCCACCCTCAAAGGGCTGGATGAGGAATAGATGTGCTTTGAAGAGAAATTGACATGCTGTAGGTGCTCAAATCTCTCTCTCCTCCTTCCTGGTAGATTTTGGGAGATGATGGGAGGGTGGTTGGAAAACATATGGGAGAGGAAAATGGGTTGGAATGGGGAGGGTGGGAGGGGGAGGCAAGGAGTGGTCCATTCCCTCCTGTTTGTTTTTCCACCTGGGGCCCTGGTGGAGGGGAATCCTTCTGCTGGTTGCAGGCAACATTGCTCAAACACACTCAGTCATTTGTGCTGATTAAACCCGTGTCCCAGACCTCTGTGTGGGCTCAAAATCAGTTTCACTCCATTTCCATGAGGCAACCAAGCACAGTGGTTAGAGCAGGCTCTGGGCTGCCAGGTATACTGGCTCCACCCCTGTGTGGCCTTGGGCAAGTTCCCCCCCATTTTTTTTTTTTTGGTCGTGCCACACGGCTTGTGGGGTCTTAGTTCCCTGACCATGGATGGAACCTGGGCCCACGGCAGTGAAAGTGTGGAGTCCTAACCACTGGACCACCAGGGAATTCCCAAGTTTTCCCAATTTTAGGACCTCAGTTTTCTCATCTGTAAAATGGGGATATTAATATCTGATTGGGTTGCCTGAGATGATGAGATTAGACCCTGCATGGGTTGTGATTGGCTCAGAGCCTGGTCTATGGGACATGCTTTAAGAGGCTAGCTACCATTGTTCATTTCTGTTGTTGTTGTTGTAATCATTCTAGCCACAGACTGTGTCCTTAACTGGGCTGCCTGTCTTGGAGACATGCTCATTGGGAGAGTGTGGCTGGTTCATCAGAGGGCCCCTGGTCCATACCTGGCAAGCCGCAGCATCCGATGGGTGAGCCAGCTGGGTCAGCTTCATAGCTGAGGACCAGCAGCCCAGGTGTCAGTAGAGGCTGCATTCCAGCAACATTCCTCCTTGGCAGAAACTTCAAAACCAGAAGAAGATATCACTCAGGCAGATTCGGAAGGCACTCCAGGATGGCAAACCTGAGGCTTCCGCTGCAAACTCGACCCGATGATAGCCTGGAGTGCCACAAGATGTACGGACTGGGTTCCTGGCCATCTAGAAGCAGAGGACGTGTGGGGGAGAGGCCGGGGCCGAGGATGGAGGCTGGTGGTGACCCCACTCCACCCCAGGTCTCGCACAAAGCCCTGGAAGACAGAACTCTGGTTCTTTCCACAGGATGTCCTAGGCACGGAACTCCGGAAGCTGTGACTTCCGCCTTGTGAGGCGGTGGCCTGGGGTGCGGCTGGGGCTTGGCTCATCTTTCTGACTCTTGGCCTTTCCTGGGAGGATGGCAATTCCTGGACCCTCCGTGTCTGATGGGCAGGTGGGGAGAGGCTGGATCCTTCAGCTGGGGACACTCTCGGGGGTCCTTGTCGTGGACCTGACCGCATGCAAGGTCTGCAGAAGGGAGCTGAGAAGGACCCTAGGGGAGGTCCCAGTGGAAGGGGAAGGAGGGCAGGCATGCAACCAAAGTAGACAAAGTCCACGGATTGGCAAAATAGCATCCTGCCTCAGAGCACGGAACCACCCTAAGGCAGGTGAGAAGTGGCTGCTGGAATCCAGACCAGAGATAAGGGACCTGGCACTGCAGCATATCTGGGGAAGAAGCAGGGAAGCAAGATGCAAAGGTAGGAGCATCCACAGGCCTCTGTGGCTGCTGAACAAGATGGACAGGGAGACTGAAGCCTGGAGTGCTGGCGGGTCCCAGAGATGAGTACTGTCATCCCAGAGACAGTGCAGCCAGAGGTAGGGGAAGGGGCTCAGAAGGAGGGGGGGGGCATGAATACACGCTGAGCACCTACTATGTGCCAGGTACTATGCTAAGTCATGTTCCTTTAATCCTCCAAACACCTCTCTGAGGTGGGCGTTAAAGTCGCCCCCAGACAGGAAAGGGAGGCCCAGAGAGCATCAGTGATGTCCCAGTTCTCAGGCCTCTGACTTTTCACACTGTGCCCACTGCTTGTTTATCTTCCACCGTCTTCAGGCAAACCAGACCTGTGTGAGGAGAGCCTATGCCTTCTCTGACCTCACAGAAATTCTGCCGTCAGCTGCTGCAGACAGCCCTGCCTCACGTGGCTTGCAGATCTTCTCAGCTATTTGCTTATTTTCACTCAGGCAAGAACTTCAAAGGAGCATCATTCCTGGAGGATTTGCTCATCGATGTGTGTCATGGTCTAGCCACCGAGCCTGTGAGCAGGAAGGAAATGGGCAGGTTCAGAGATCAAACATCTGTCCTGGGTGCGTCTTGTCAAGCTGGGGAGCTGGGACTTCTGTGACCCACGTGGAGATGGGGCTTCCCTCCTACCTGGAGGGTTTGGCCACCCCTCAGATGGCCTGAAGCCTGGACCGTGGGACCCACCCTGCATTGTGGGTGGGAGAAGAGGTGGGCAGGAGGGACTTCCAAGGCGGGGATGAGCTTTAGCTGCTCCACCCTCTGGCAGGGCCAGCTCTTCTTGCCACCCTGGAGGAGGTGCCCTGCTGGGTGCTGCACACTACCTGTGCCACCCAGTTATGCCTCACGAAGACTTAAGTCGTTGTCCCCGAGAAGATGATCAAAGGGCTCAGAGCAAGCGCTCCTTGCTGGGCCAGTTGAGCTCAGTGCTGTTTCAGTGACCTTCTGGCCTGAGTCACACAGTCAGGAAGGTGTTGAACTGAGATTCAAGCAGGTCTCAGGAGCGACCACGTCACTCTCCAGTCCTGCAAGCAGCGTTTGTGTCTCTTACAAAATCTGTACTTGTTGGAAGCTCAGTTCCTTTCAGGTGTTGCTTTTTTTCTGTTTCTTGGCTTTTTTTAGGCCTGGGGGTAGGGGTGGGAGACCGACGGTAGATATGTTCTATTTTGCACAACCGACTTGCCTGCACGTCATCCAAATACCAAGTTCCGTTTTCAGAGGAAGTGAGAGGTGTCCAATTCGGTCATGAAGAACACAGCTGGGCTGCCTGAAACAAAACGCAGTGGCTACTCTGAAGGAGATGTTGGGCTGGTATAGGGTTGAGTCACAGCAGACGCTGCTCCCAGGTCGAAAATACTGGGCCATTGTCTCAGGGAGCTTGGTCCCTCATTCAGGTCATTTCCAGCCAACTCCCTGGAAACCACATTAAAGGAAAAGAGAAAGGAAAGGAAAGGAAAAGAACCAGAAATCAGGGTGGCTAAGCTTCCAAGTAAGAGGAGAGCTGGCCAGTCCGAGCAGCACCTGGTGTCTGAGTGCCACCGGCATGGCCTGTGCACAAGCCCACTGGGTCATCTCAGCCTTGGCTACATTCCAGATCCAGGAGTGAATCCAGGTTGTATGATGTCCAAAGACTTACAATATAGGAGCGCTCCTTAATAAAAAGAATACAAAACTATGAAAACAAAGTTCAGTACCAAGTGAATATTTCTTCAGCTTGGGGGTAGGGGCAGGGATCACAGCACATTGCTGACGCCCTGCAGATTCGGGTCTGTTACTTCAGTGACCTCTTTAGGAAGTTTATCAGAAGTGTTCATGCAGAAATGTTTCCTGTTTATAACCGGCTTCTCTCCCTGCCTAGAACACTCCCAGCATCTCTCTGCTCTCACAGGGCCCTGGAAGCTCACGTCTTATGGGCTTTACAGTAAGTGCACCTCTAATGAGAACTCAGAGTTGACAACCCAACAATCATGAAAACTGTGGGTGCAGAGACGTCACCCAGCACAGGTGTTCTTAATCCTTTTGGGGCCCTGGTCCTATCTGAGAATCGAATGAGAGCTGTGGACCCTCTGCAGAAAAATGCACAACACTCATGACCACTAAAATTTACATACAATTTACATACAACTCCAGGGATTCTGGGATCCCCTTAAAGCTACCCGTGCATCCCAGGCAGGGCGCCCGTGACCTAATGTGATCCATTCGTTTCACAGATGAGACAGCAGATACCCATAGGGGTGAGTGACTTGTTCAAGATCCCACAGTCAGCTGGGAGCAGCGTCAGGAGTGTGCTCTCCGGCACTGGACAGAGAGTGGGGTCTCCAAGGAAGGAGACCCCAAGTTAGGGCCCTTCCGAGGGTCTTTCTCATGTCTCCTGGCTTCTTTCCTAGACATATATTTTTGCCTAGTATAACTCAGAGAGAGCAGAAATGATGGCATTGAAACATGAACACAGGAGGATAAAAGGCTGTAGGGTCTGGGTTAACCGCCACTGTCAGTCATCCCACTGAGTTCACTTCCCTCGAGAATTTGGATAAATTCAGGTCAGAGCTGCAGGTATGCAACCCTCAAGTGTCATAGTAAAGCAGTTCACCGATCTCTCCATTCAGAAGCGTGCAGTCTTAATGTACCGTGATGAGAAACTGTTATTTTATGATCTTTTCATTAAAAGCTTGATTAAAAAAAAAAAGCAGTGAAAAATATAAAGTTGAAGAACAGCAAGCAAACAACGTGCAAGTCTCCCGAGAAAGAACTAGGGGCTGCTCTGTTTGGTACCTGGAGCCCCGGGGAAATTCCAGGAAAAGTCACACCTGATCCGGGCCTGCCTGAGCCCCTGTTTCTTTCTCATCCCACTCTCTCCCCTTATACCCAATTGGTCGTTGCCGGCCTAAGCCGTGTGCTTTGCAGGTGTGGTTTCTTCTGCCTGCAATGGCCCGCCCCTCACCTCCACCCTCCAGCCTCAGCAGCCCACCCACGGCAAAGCTGCACAGCTGCCTCAACACTTCCTCTGAGCACCCAGCTAACTTAGGTCTCCTGGTAGCCGCCCACTCTCGGCCCCTGGCTCTTCTCTTTCAGAGCACACAGTGTCACTTAGGGCTCTGTATTTGTTTCAGCTCCAGGTCCCCCCACTTGACATTAAGCTCCGTGTGAGCAGCGTCTGGGCCCTTGTTGTCTCTGGGCCCTTGGCCTGGCATATAGAGATTCTCCATAATCACTTGCTCATTTAAATGAATGGTGGCATCTGCTGGTTTGGACTGGGGCACGTAGAACAAGCACCTATTTGCTAGTTCATTTTTGGGAGCCTGGCCAGGCCTGCCTGCACCTGGGAGCTTGCTTAAGCCTCTCCCTCCAGGCACAAAGGGATGCGGGCCGGTGGTTGGAACGGTGAATGGTGCCCAGCCCCTCAGGGCAGACCAGCCAAGCAGGCACAGTGGTGCTGTGGTACAAGCCAGGCTGCGTGTGTCTTTTTTTTTTTTTTTTTTTTGGTTTTTTTTTCGGTACGCGGGCCCCCCACCGCTGTGGCCTCTCCCGTCCACATGGGATCCTCCCGGACCAGGGCACGAACCTGCGTCCCCCGCATCGGCAGGCGGGCTCCCAACCACTGCACCACCAGGGAAGCCTGCATGTGTCTTTGAAGTACGTTCTGGTGCTCCATCCTCTTCTCAGGAGTTTTGAGCTGTGAAGGTCCCCAAGCCCCCAGCCGACCAGCTCACCAGCAATTGTGCCAGGGGCTGCGTGCTGAGGTCATGGGCAGATGGCGGAGGCGGACGCCCCCTGAGGGGGCTGTTGCACTCTGAGAATGATTAAGAAACTCAGAAACAGTTCCCTCTCCTGCCTTCTGGGCTCACCTCCAGATCGTGGAGCTATCTTGAGAGGGCAGCCTGTTATTCATACCCAAGTATTTTTTGCTTTCATTCCATTTAATCTGGGGAGAAGCATACTCTTTTTTTCCACTTAACACCCACGACTTCGTGACTGATGCTGTATGTGATGCCTCCCAAGGGCTGAGGAGCCTTGATCAGTTCTTCTTTCTTCTTCTTCTCCATATTGGGCCAGTGAGGTGGGTAGGGGAAGGATTTATGTGACAGAGAAGCACTGAAGTACAGCCTGTTTCTCTCCTGCCAGACTCTCTGCCTGGAGAGCAGGGGCTGTGAGTGGAGAGGGCTGGTACCGATTGCAGACAAACTTCCGTCAGCAGGTAATTTCTCTTCCCCCTCCCATCTCCCCAGCAGCTGGGGGTGGGGTGGCAGGAGGCCGGGGACAGGTGAATTCGCCTCCGCAGGTGGGTGCCTGCTCCAGTGTGCTCTTAAACACACACCCACACAGCGGCCTCCTTCCTTCCCCCCTCTCTCCCCCACCCTCAGACGAAATAATCAGTATGAAGTTCTGTGTCTCCAGATAAGATGCCAGATACTTAATTTTCTTGCACCAATCACATTTGCAAAGGGATGAGAAACAAGCCACGATAGGATATTTAGACAGCTGAACAAAGCTGATTGGTGCTGATAAGGTGGGGTTCAATGCTGCAGCTACTGACTTGCCCATCATTCTGATCCTCTCCAGTCAGTCACGGTGTGGCTTTCAGCAGAGTCCTGCAGCCTTAGTGGATAGAAGACATCCTCAGGGCTGGGTGACTAGTCTCTGGGCGTCATGACAGGATCCCAACAGCTTCTCTCCCTTTCTTACTCAGCTGGTGACGCTGTCTTTGATCACAGCATCATGGCTTTAGGACTTTGTCTCTGTTCCAGAAAAGCATTTACACTTACTGTGTCACAGCTTCCCTGACCTCCCAAGGCCAGTGCATCAAAAGAGAGTCACCATCTTGTGAATGGTGTTCTTCTGCTCCCAGATGACTGGCAGGGTGTGTGGGGCTGTCAGGAAAATGGTAGGAACTGTCTGAGCAGAGAGAAACAGCTGGCTCTTCTTACAGCATCGAGCACTGGGCCTGCATCATAGCAGGTGGTTCCGCATACAGCCTCTGGCAGGTACTGCCCGGCTTTGAACACAGGCTCTGCCACTTGCTAGTTATGCAAGCTTGGGCATGCTACTTGATCTCTCTGTCCCTGTTTCCTCATCTATAAAATGGGAATAATAATAATAATAATAGGACTTCCCTGGTGGTGCAGTGGTTAAGAATCCACCTGCCAATGCAGGGGACACGGGTTCGAGCCCTGGTCTGGGAAGATCCCACATGCCGCAGAGCAACTAAGCTCTAGAGCCCGTAAGCAACGAAGCTCTAGAGCCCGCAACTAAATTACTGAGCCCGCGAGCCACAACTACTGAAGCCCACGCACCTAGAGCCCGTGCTCTGCCACAAGAGAAGCCACCACAAGCAGAAGCCTGCGCACCTCAGCGAAGAGTAGCCCCCACTCACTGCAACTAGAGAAAGCCTGCACACAGCAACGAAGACCCAACACAGCCATAAATAAATAAATACATTTATAAAGAAAAAAATAATAATGAAGAGTTGCTATGTGTAAAGAAGCTAAAATACTGCCTGGCACATAACAGGCACCACATAAGTGTTTGCTATAATTATGACTAGAAAGATAGTTACTCCAAGGAATTGAAAATTACTTTTAACCAGAAGCTGTGGGTTTCCTTATCTTGGAGGCATTCACCTCCATCCCCACAAGGTCCTCCCACACACATGGAGCCATCTATTGCAGAGGTTGGCATGATTTTTCTGTAAAGGGACAAGTAGTAAATACTTTAGTGACTGCAGGTCACACAGTTTTTGTTACAACTACTCAACTCTACAGTTGTAGCATAGACAATTATGTAAACAAATGAATGAAGTTCCGTTCTAATAAAACTTTATTTATAAAATCAGGAGGCTGGTCATATTTAGCCTGCAGGCCATAATTTGCCTGCCCTGATCTACTGGGATTCTACCATCTTACAAGACTCCCCTCTAATTGTGCCTCTTCTAAAAACGCTGCCGGCTCACTGACGTGATATTTCACTTTTCTCTCCTTGGACTTCCAAAACACTGAGTTTGGAGGGAGATTAGTATCCTGGAAGCGATAGGCAGGAAATCTGGGTTTAAGCTCTGCCCTGCTTCATAACTTTGAGCAAGGCACTTAATATCTCTGGAGCCTCAGTTTACTCATCTGCAAAACAGGTATAAAATGTTTTGCCTTAGGGTGATGTGAAGATTAAATAGACCGATGCACAGGGATGTGACTTGCATTACACAGTGGAAAGGGATCTTCATGGTATCCCTGGTGCCCAGCCCAGTGCTCAGTGCTTGTTCAGTGTTGACTGCACCAAATCCCGATGGTGGTATTCAATATAGATTTTTATATCAGATATATTGGCACATGTCTATACGTGTACTAATCTCCAGATACAGCACTCAAGTGACACAGGCCCAGTAGAGAAAGGACAGCATTTCCTGGGGCAGAATCATCAGAGTGCTTGTTGACTTGAGGTATAGGTTGGAGTCACAGAGTCATGGATTGTCATAACAGAGAGTAAGGCTTCTAAAGGCTCATATGGCTTGAAATCTGTATTAGTTTCCTGGGGCTGATGCAAAAATTCACCACAAATTTGGTGGCTTAAAGCAACAGAAATTTATTCTCTCAGTCCTGAAGGCAAGAAGTCTGAAATCAAGGTGTCAGCAGGGTCACATCCCTTACAAAGGTTGTAGGGAAGAATTTGTTTCTTGCCCCTTCTACTTTCTCATGGTTGCTGGCATTCCTTGGCTTGTAGCCACATCACTCCAGTTTTTGCCTCCACCTTCACATCACATTCTACACTTCTTTGTCTCTTTTCTTCTTCTGTCTTTTATAAGGATGCTCGTCTTTTTATTTATTTATTTATGGCTGCGTTGTGTCCTCGTTGCTGCACGCAGGCTTTCTCTAGTCGCGGTGAGCGGGGGCTACTCTTCATTGCAGTGTGCGGGCTTCTCATTGTGGTGGCTTCTCTTGTGGCAGAGCATGGGCTGTAGGCCCGCGGGCTTCAGCAGTTGTGGCTCATGGGCTCTAGAGCACAGGCTCAGTAGTTGTGGCACACAGGCTTAGTTGCTCTGTGGCATGTGGGATCTTCCCAGACCAGGGCTCGAACCCGTGTCCCCTGCATTGGCAGGTGGATTCTTAACCACTGTGCCACCAGGGAAGTCTGGTTGCTTGTCTTTTAACTTAGGACCTGCTTGGGTAATCCAGGATGATCTTATCTCAAGATCCTTAACTTAATTACATCTGCAATTAATTACATCTGACCCTTTTCCCAAATAAGGTCAAAATCATAGCCTCCAAGGATTTAGATGTGGACTTATCTTTTAGGGGCCACTATTCAACCCACCACAGTATCTTTTTTTTTTTGCTGTACACGGGCCTCTCACCGCCGTGGCCTCTCCCGTTGCAGAGCACAGGCTCCGGACGTGCAGGCTCAGCGGCCATGGCTCAAGGGCTTAGCCGCTCTGCGGCACGTGGGATCTTCTCGGACCGGGGCAGGAACCTGTGTCCCCTGCATCGGCAGGCGGACTCTCAACCACTGCGCCACCGGGGAAGCCCTCTAGATTCATATTTCAAATTGCATTCCAGAAAAAGCATCAGCAAAGACATTCGACCTTACCCAATCCTACATAGTAACTACTCTCTCTGGGCTTTGATGGCCACCTTCATCAACGGACAAGAATATTACAGGTATCTGTTATGGAACCAGGGTTAAGCTATGAGGAGCCTGCAGTATACTTGGGGCAACCAAATTGTATCCATGAAACAAAACAAACAATAAAGAATGGAATCCATTAAATCAGCAAACATTTATTGAGCACCTATTATGTGACAGCTAGTGCCCTAGATGATGGAAATTATACATTGGTGAACAACACAGGAACAGTCCTTGCTCTCACACAACTTATAATCTGGAGGGTCCGGACTAGGATGCAGCACTTCATTCCTATAGTGAAGTTGAGAGAGAGAAGAGACCCACCGAGACCAGGTGGATAGGGGTCTCAAGAAGGAAGATGACCCAGAAATAGACCTTGAAAAAGGAGTGAGGACTAGAGGAAAAGGGGTGGGTGGGCATGGAGGCTTGTGCCTCATTGCCTCCAGCTGTCTTATGGAGGGCAGAAGTGAAAAAGGCTGGGGAGGCTCCATCATGAAAGACCAGGGCAGCCTTGAGCACTGGCCTGGCAGGGGAGGTCATATTTATTTGCTTTAGAAAACTAGAGACTCATAAAATTTTACGAGCAAGGAAAGGCCAATGCAAGTCACTTAGGAAGAGCAGAAGGCTCTGGATGGGTCAAGCCTGGGGCCAGAGGCCAGCCATGCTCAGTGTTGTAAATCTCCTCCCGCTTCACAGACAAGGTGTGGCAGCTTGACTTGGTGGCAGGCCTTACGCTATCTGGCACCTGGTGTCCTGAACCCCTGTCCCATGCCCTCCTCCATCTACCGTCTCTTCCTGATGCCCAGCACTGACCCTTCAGTAAGCTCCAAGCTTTTCTGAGACGTTGCCATTGCTTCCTGGGGCCCTGGGGTGAACGGATCCTAGTCGCTCTGGTCCTGAGATGCATTAACTTCATGCTTTATTGTTAATTGTCCAGGCCATGTGTTCCTGAGCCAGTTTTCTGGGAATTTCTTCTGTTCCACTACAATGTGCTCCCCAGGGGAGGGTGAATACCTAGTGATTGACCAGGTCTGTGTCCTTTTTGGCTATTAATATGCCTCTCTGGTTAGAATAGGGGTGCAGTGGAGGAGGCCTCCTTCCATTCCCTGTCTGACCAGAGCTGGAGGAGGGAAAAGATGTGGGGAACCCTGAAGGGATTATGGGGAGACCCTTGTATGCAGAGAATCCCTCTTCCAACCCAGCTTAGCTCAGGCTGCTATAGAAGATTACTGTAGACTGGGAGGCTTAAACAACACACATTTATTTCTCACAGTTCTGGAGGCCAGCAGCTCAAGATCAGGGTGCCGGCATGGTGGGGTTGTGGTGAGGACCCTCGTCCAGGCTGCAGGTGCCAACTTCGCATTGTGTCCATACGTGGTGGACAGAGAGTAAGCTCTCTGGGGTCTCTTATAAGGGCACTAATCCCATTCAGGAGCAGTCTACGCTCATGACCAAATTATTTCCCCAAAGCCCCACCTCCCCAAACCATCACATTAGGGGTTGGGATTTCAACACATGTACACAAACATTCAATCCATTGCAATCCATAACACCAACGATGAGGTCCACTTCTGAGTCACAGGCCCACTGGGTGGAAGTGAGAGGAGGCTGGTTTATTTAGAGTCTTCACAGAACACAGAAAGAGACTTTTCTAATCTCTTTCCTTTCCTGTAAATCGGACCTCACAATGTAGCCCCTACTCCCACGGGCAAGATGATTGTCCAAGAACAAGGTCACTGGGACTGCCACGTGGTGACCCATGCGCTGGGGCTTTCCTGGGCTTTCAGTGCAGTGAGAAAGAGCGACATCCACCGACCCTGAGCGCAGGGACCCAGGTGAGTCACCAGAATGAGAGGGGGGCTTGAGATCCATCCCCAGACCACTCCCCTCATAGAGCAGAGAGGGCCAGTGATATGCAGGACCACACGCCAGGGGCTGGGGTCAGAGCAGGCTCAGCTCCAGATCTCCTGCACCTGGACTGGAGCTCCTCGACTACTTTGCCAGGCCTCCAAGAGGTGGTCTGTCCTTCTGGAAGGTGATTTTCACCAGTGGAGGTGGTTTCAGCTTGCTATTACTTAGCACATCTCTGTTTTATTTAAAAATAGCAAAGTTCCTGTATGGGTGAGAAAAATCGATGGATCCATTTAAACCTCAAACAAAAACAATTCAGGCAAGACTACAAACATTTAGAAAAACTTGTCCTGGGAAGACTGTTCTCCCTACACAACTAAATATTAATACTGTCAAGGGTCAGAGTTGAGATGCAAAATAGAGAAACCAAGGACAATCTCACCAAACGGCCTTTATCTCAAGAGGGAATGGAGTCAGGAGTTTAAACAGAGTGGGGAGGTGAAGAAAGCTTACCAGAGGGAGTGCAAAAGGGGACTTACTGCGGACAAGTAAATGGGCCCACAGAAGCTGGGAAGTCCTCCTTTGCCTACACATGGTGGGCACTTGGAATACAGTGGTGAAGGAAAGAATGATGGTACAAAAGCGCCTGATCCCTGAGGTGACCTCTGGAAGTCCAACTCATTCACAGAGACTGGAAATTATGAATAAACTAGATGCCACATGGTATCGTCATATGCCCCATGCTGTAACACCTGGGGCCCTCTATTCATGCTGTCTTTCTCCTGACATGCTTCTCCCTGCCATCTCAGCCTGATGACATCCTATCCATCCTTTCATTCATTCACTCCCTCCCTCACCGATCAATATGTAGTGAGCACTCAAATTGTGCCAGGAGCTGGAGATACAGCTTGAATAAGACAGAGTAACTGCCCTCTCCCAGCTCCTGTTTGGGAAATGGTGGAGGTCAGGAGGTGAGGAGAGGGGAGAAGGCAGATATCAGTTAATAGTTAATTGTACAGGTAATTATTACAAGACAGTCGAGGTAAGTGCAAGGAAGCAGAAGAAGTACAGGGCATTCCGAGCATGTGATGGGATCCAGCCTAGACTGGGGCAGTCAGGAAGGGCTTTCTTGGGGAAGTGACATTTGGGTGGAGCTCTGGAGGCTGAGTGTGAATTAATTAATAGGAGGCAGGCGTCATGGCAGGAAGAGGGGCCAGAATGTGTGCAGATCTGAGGGGCATGGCTTGTTTGAGGACATGAAAGGAAGATGTGGAGAGCGGGGCCCACTGGGGCCCAGTGAAGCAGTGGAGGCATGCGAGTGGGTATCCACTCAAGACTGAGAGTCATTTCTTGAGGCTGTTTACTTCAGAGAGAGAGAAAGGAAGGAGAGAATTAAGGTGCTAAAAATGAAAAGTTAATATGTCACACAGGAGCTGAAGGTCAGAGTCAGATAAGGTGTAATGGAGAAGGACCATGAAAGGCATAGGGAGTAAGGGGGCGCGGAGCTCGGAGGGCTAAAGGAGATATATATTCTACCCAAAGGCATTTACATTTAAAATGTTAAAGCCTGTTACTGACCAAGCAAAGCAAAATCTGAGAGTCAACACAGTTTTGGGTACTATTGTGGGGGAACAATGAATGTGCAGGAGGGAGCTGGGAACTGCTTGGCGGCAGAGCCAGAAAAAGAGCCAAGGGCGCCCCCTGGTCCTGGTTCCTCCCTGTGGCTGTCAGATTGTCTGCTCTACACCCACGCCCCTTGTGGCCCCCGCCAGCTTGCCTAGTGGGGCTCACCTGCCCCCAGAGTTACCCCACTCTCCCTAAAAGCAGAATGGAGGGCAGGATGGTGACTGCTGATTTGCATGAAAGGTGAGATGGGGAAAGGACCCTGAGCAGCCAGCCTTAGCTCAGGAGGGCCTGTCCAGGGGTTGCAAGCACTGCTGGGTTCCCCTGAGCTCAGTGAGGCTGGCAAGTGAAGATGTGAGGATAGGATGGAGCTGGGAAAATAAACAGAAGGAAGATGTAGAAGGGAGTTAAAATAGATGTGTAAGCTGAGAAAATAAGATTGCAGAACTGACACACTCATTGATTATTTCAGCGTGAACTACCTGGCACAATTTTGGATCGTCTGCAGCCCGTTATGGCTCTTTCAAAGCTTGAGGGTAGGGGAGTTTATTTGGGCCCTCCTTCACTTTCCCTTTGTGACAGTAAAGGCATGGCTGAGCTTTTCTTAAATGCAATCATGTTTGATCAGAAAACAATAATTGCTTTTTCTTCTCTTTGATTTAAATGTCCTTCCACATATTGTAGGGTTTTCTACACCTGATCTCAGTCGTGCAGAGGAAAGACGTTCAGCC
The DNA here is from genome assembly GCF_008692025.1 of Phocoena sinus. Lineage (NCBI taxonomy): Eukaryota > Metazoa > Chordata > Mammalia > Artiodactyla > Phocoenidae > Phocoena > Phocoena sinus. The sequence goes on along the minus strand of NC_045778.1, from coordinate 65,588,472 downwards.
TTTTTGTGTTTGCTTTCCCTGTAACTCTGATTAAGAACTACATTCATTCTTTATAGGGCAAACCTCTTTACTTGACAGGAAGAAGAGTTTTCTTGGGTCTCATAAGGGAAGAAACATTTTAAAAGTTCATTTCAATACATAAACACTCTTCTTGCCACACACATACATCTAATTGCTTGTTTCTATCACCCCGTAAAACAGAAGGTGGAGAAATCCCTTAAAGGGAACTCAGCTCTCTGAGCCAGAAGTTTGAAATGACAGGCTCATGAACAGTAAGTCCTGAGTGTGATGAAAATGTGTAGTTTCTTGCTGGCCCAGTGTCTATGTCACTTAATGCCAGAATAGCATGGGGTTTATGTTCAGATATCCACTCTTTTCCTCTCAGTCCAAGGGGTTCCAGTGGAGTTGATGTTGACCTGAGTCTCAGAACTGGGACATCAGGACTGGGGCAACCAGGGAATCACATTCTCTGGCTGGTTCAGGGACAGCCACCTGACTGGCCAATCAGCATCAAGGAGACTCAATTACAGCTACTAGGAAAGAGGATTCTTTCTTGTTGTGTGAAAGCTGAAGGGAAGCTGAAGCTTGGGCTGCTATGGCATCTTGTCCCCGCAAGGGGTAGACCTCTGAGAACAGAGCTAATACACCAGAAGGCGAAGCCAAGACAGAGGAACTGAGTCCTGGGACATCATCTGAGCATTCGAATCCAGTGGTTCCTAAAGCCAGCTCTACACTATGGACTTGTACGTGAGACAATATATTTCCAGTTTTCCCCTGAGTTATTCTGAATTAGGTGTTCTCAATCTTCTGGGTATCACCTATCCAAGCATAAAGCAAAGTGGCTGGTTCCAGCACATGATTCCAGTAGAATCTGCCCCATTACTTTACAGTCACACCTTATACCTGTATAATGTTTTTGACTTCTTCTTTTAAAAAATATTTATTTATTTTATTTTATTTTATTTATTTGGCTCTATCAGGTCTTAGTTGCAGCACATGGCATCTTTCACTGTGGCCCGGGCTTGTCATTGTGGCACGTGGGTTTCTCTCTAGTTGTGGCATGAGGGTTTTCTCTCTCTAGTTGCAGTGCAAGGGCTCCAGGGCGCGTGGGCTCTGTAGTTTGAGGCAGGCGGGCTCTAGTTGAGGCACGAGCTCAGTAATGTGGCCCACGAGCTTAGTTGCCCTGCGGCACGTGGGATATTAGTCTCCCCACCAGGGATCGAACTTGCGCCCCCTGCATTGGAAGGTGGATTCTTTACCACTGAACCACCAGGGAAGTCCCTAAAATTTATTTTTAGAAAAATTTAAATTAAAACTTTGTTTTTAAATTTAAAAAATGTTTTTAGCTTCTTAAAGTACCTTGACCAATGTGTTACTGCATTGCGTGCAAACCATTCTTCTGGGAGTTTTCCCACATCACCTCCACATGACAAGAAGCTCTCTCAAGGGGGCAGGGTAGTAGACAGAAGAGCCCTGTTTTCCCAGCAGGCCTGCAGAAGACCCCTCCCTTCCCACATCCTCTTTTCTTGAAAGGAAAGTTAAGCATTTTAATAACTCTCCAGGGAAACTCAGTCCAGAGAAGGACAGTTGAAACGGAGAGGTCCTTATTTCACTGCAGCCTTGTAACAGACAAAAATCAGGAAAAATCCCAGGTGTCCCCCAGTTGGAATCTCTATACAGTGGAGTAGTATGACGCCTTTAACAAGGCAGAGCTAAATGTCCAATTGCCAAGAACTCTCAAGTAAAAAGGCAAACATTGTATGCAGCATGCCATTGTTTAGGTTTTTAAAAAGACCAAGGCTATCTATACATGTAATCTTGCATATGCAGACTGTCTTTGGCAGAAACTAGTGACATTGTTGCCTCTGGAGAGTGGGCTGGGGAGGCTGGAGACAGGAATGAGAGCATGAGACATTTTTTCCCTTTACCCCCCTTTTTACCTTTTGAATTTTGTATAATGCACATGTTTTACCTATTTTATATTTTTTAATTAGACTAACTTGAAAAAAAAAGCAATATAACAATTAAAAGCTATAAACACGTACCCACTTCAGTGTGAAGCCACCACAGAGCTCTGAGCTGATTTGTAACTTGGCTTCTTCCAAAAGCTGAGGCTGGGGCTTGTTCTACTAGGATGCTGATTAGGGATGGTGGGCAGATTGGGAGTCAATTTTGAGAGATCTCGGAAGGAACAAAACCACAAGACCTATTGGAGCAATTAGGCAAAATTAAAATGAGATCTTTGGGGTGGGATTGAAAGACATGGTTAAGGAGTAGAACTATGGGGGGCCTGCAGCTGGAAAGGAAAAGAGGAGGCTGGTTATTCCCTGGAGGAAAAGGTAGGTCCTCGGTCCTCATTCAATGTCTTAACATTTCCTTGTGTGTCTCTACCCAGTCAGTCTGGGCTATGTCCACAGAGGTTAGAACCATGACTGCTTCATTCTCTAATGCTTCTGGGGGACCCTATTCTGGACGAGTATATGGCTTGAAATACAATTGAGAGAAAAACCATTAAAAAATGTACCAAACTCAAGGGGAGTGAACAGAGGAATGAAGGATGTAAGAACTTAAGAATCTCATGGGCCCCATACCATCACCAGGCCCCAGAGGAGGTGGCTCCAGGAACACAGGGTCCACACCAGGGAACAGCAACAGCAGCTGGGGAAACACTTTGAGAAGGGCAGACAGCCTACAAGCAACAGGAGGCCTAACAACTCAATCTGAACCAGCCCCTGTGGTTCAAGAACCAGCAGGTCGAATGCTGTCAACAAGAGTGACACAACACCACAGCATTGGACTCCCGTGGCCCAAGACCCTTTCAAGAACCCTCTCTCACTCCCACAGCATCTGGGCGTCAAGCAGGGACTCTGAAGACAGAAATGACTGCAGCACGAAATGTTACTGAATTTGTAGGAGAGTCTGACCCTGAAATGTCCTGAGATGTCCCGACAGAGGGTGCATCCTATGCGCTTTGCCGACGTCATTGTCTAAAGCTGTGGCTTGATGGGCTCTGCTGCTGTTTACTGTTTCATAGTGTAAAGAGCACAGCATCTACTTTTCCAGTCCACTGTTGGTCGTCATATGGCTTGTTTCCACTTTGCAACCATCACAAATCATGCTGCTTTCGTCATCGGGTTTGTGCACAAGTTGTCGTTACTTCCTAGGACTAGGACTTGGAGTGGAATTGTGGCTCACGAATCCAGCTTTTTAGGCTCAGCTTTAGTGAATGCTGCCAAAGAGTGTTCCAAAGGCTTTGGCTGGTTTACGCTCCCGCCAGAGAGCTCCCGCTGCTGAGCGCCCTCATCAACATTTGGAATTATGAAGCTTTGTTTCTGTTGATCTGGTGGCTCTGTGGCTTTCATTGTGGCTTTAATATTCTTTCCCCTGGTGATAGTGAGGTTGACCACTCCGCACGTGCTCACCAGGCATAAGGATTTCTAATGTAAATATCTGTTCACGTTTTGGGCCCATTTTTTTTTTTTTTTTTTTTTTTTTTGCGGTATGCGGGCCTCTCACTGTTGTGGCCTCTCCCGTTGCGGAGCACAGGCTCCGGACACGCAGGCTCAGCGGCCATGGCTCACGGGCCTAGCTGCTCCCCGGCATGTGGGATCTTCCCGGACCGGGGCACGAACCCGTGTCCCCTGCATCGGCAGGCGGACTCTCAACCACTGCGCTACCAGGGAAGCCCTTGGGCCCATTTTTATTTGAATTGAGTCTTATAACTCCTTTAACAATTACTGTGCTGCAAACATTTTTTTTTCTCCATTCTGGGGCTAGTTTCTCCGTATGTGTCTTTTCATGAACAGAATGCCTCGGTTTTAACATTGTCTATTTCATTGCTTCTCAGACTATCTAATGGTGATGAACCAGTTTTGTTTTGTTTTCTGTCAGTGGCAAATAGATATCCTCTAAAATAAAATAAGATTGATATAAATTTAAAAATGTTTTAGAAACATTAAAAGTACTAAAACAATTGTCCTTCTCTGTCACTTTGACTTTTAATACTCTGCTAGATTTTCTTCAATGAAGCACCTGTACTGAGCCAGACACATTGAGACACTTGACAGACGCCTTAGAGTCTAAAATGGAGAGGGTAAATATATCACACTGTCCTGGAGTGCTGAAAATCGAGCATGACAGAAAAAAAAAATTGAGCTACCAGACATGAAAAAGAGGAACACTAGAAAACTAGTGTAATGACAAAATGTCCTCAGGCAGAAAAGTCTGGAAACAACCGGATTAAGAACAGAATCTGTTCTTCCCTAGCATATTTCTTGCCACATGAGTGGTCTACCAGAATCAAAAACAGGGAACACAGTGATCCTACTTGTTTACATGCCATCACCCAGGAGGCTCTATGGGGTTATCATTTTGAGGAAGAAGTCTGCTAGTGTCCAAGTTTGGAAATGAAAGTAAATTAATTTTAGATAAGGCGAAATCTTCTATTCCACTTGTTCACAGAATTCTTCACTAAAGTTTTGGTTTCACATCATCCAACGTCAATTAATTTGCCTAGATGGTATCTGGAATATTCTCTAAACTTTCAAGCTTTGTGGGAGTAAACTCAGGGTGGCCTATTTCAAACACATCCCTTTAAACATCATAGTACCCATTAACTTTTTGTTGAGATCATTTCTAAATGGGTCACCCTTCCGGGCCAACTTTCCCATGATCAGAGATAAAGAAAAAGACAGCCAGAGAGACAGAGATAGAAAAAGAGAGTGCACTCTGTCAGTTGTGTCCTCATGTACAAGAATTACTTGCTCATTTTTCTCGATCTCCTTTCCACTAGACTCTGATCTGGCAGATAAGCGGCATCAAATTATAATTGAAAGTGGTGAGTCTTTCCTGACTCACTTCAGTTTTCCACACTGGCCCACTTTCAGTTGCTGGGCAATAAAGGTATAGAGATGGGAAGAATTTCATAGTCCACTAGGATCATGAATGCTCAGATTGTGCATGAACGTTTGCATGAGTGTTTGAATGTGTCGGTGCTGAGTGTGTGTGTGTGTGTGTGTATTGCTCTGTGTATCAGTTGAGTATGTATGTGTATCAAGTGTATGTACTTGTATATATTGAGTATGTGTGTTGTGCTTGTATGTTGTGTGTGTTGAGGGTGTGTGTTGAGTGTCTATGTGCATTAAATATCTGGGTGTTGAGGGTATATGTGCATAGATTGTGTGTGTAAGTGTGTGTATGTGTGATTGCGTGTGTGTGCCTGCAGGTGTGCCTGTGATAGGGATGTGCGTGGCAAGGACACCAGGAGGATAAAAACACACTCGCCTTAGGTCACATGTGTTGCATCAGGAATCCAAAGGGCTGCTTCCAGAGCCTGATTTCTTTTGTGTGATTTGCAGCTTGGCCCAAATGAAACAACAGCAGAGACCAGCTACTATTTATTTGGAGGAGATGACTTTGAGTAGTCTGGAAAAGCAGAGGTTGGTCTCTGTCCCCAGCCCACACTGTGATCTCATGGTTGGTATCTTCTTAGTCATCTCTTTCTTCACTGAGACTCATAGCCCACTTTTCTTCCCTTTCAAGTGAAAAACTAAACCTTAATTATCCAGAGAGAATCACTGGATGGGATACAATTCACCAAGAAAGTGTGTGCAGGGTTAGTGTTGGAGGGAAGGTGATGACAACAGATTGACCATCAAGAAATCAGCTCACGGGCTTGCTTTTCCCGTTACCTATGTGACAGGTATAATCTAGACCCTCAACTAGGGGGAAAGCTCTTCAAAACCTGGAATTTTCTCTTCATTTCCCTGCCCAGCTCCCTTCCTACCTCTCCCACTTGGCACTATTAAGCTCTTAATAATAACAGTGATAAACACAGGGCACCTGCTCTGCACAAGGCCCAGTGCTGAAGCTTCACTCCAGTTGACACATGATTGGACCTCTGCCTTCTCAGCTCCCACCCTTCCCTCTCTGTGCTCTAGCCATACCAGCCTTTTTTTCTGTTTCTTGAACCCATTAAGCTTGTCCCCATCTCAGGGCCTTTGCTCTTGCAGTTTCCCACACCTAAAAGCCTTTGCCTCTAACTCTCAGCAGGGTCAACTCTGTCAGATGCTGCTGAAAGGCTACGTAAGTTCAGAAGAGAACAGTTATCACTGGACTGGGGCAATGCAGACAATACTGGTCATCTTGACAGATGTGGCTCTCTGTGGCTTAGGGGTGGCTTACAGAAGCCCAGATTCAACCATAGACTGAATAAGCAGAGATGGTAATTACAAAAACTTTGCCATGAAGGGAAGCAGAAAAATAAGGTGATGTCAGGAGAGAGATATGGGGTCAAGGAGGGTTTTTTTGTGTTTGCTTGTTTTTTTTTTTTTTGCGGTACGCGGGCCTCTCACTGTTGTGGAGCACAGGCTCCGGACGCGCAGGCTCAGCGGCCATAGGCTCACAGGCCCAGCCGCTCCGCAGCATGTAGGATCTTCCCGGATCGGGGCACGAACCCGTGTCCCCTGCATCAGCAGGCGGACTCTCAACCACTACGCCATCAGGGAAGCCCTGCCTGTTTCCTTTTAAGTCAAGATAGAAGAGAGCATGTCTCTATACAGATGGACATGACACAGGTCTCTGGCACAGGGCCCAGATACAGGGGAGAGAGAGGATAATTTCTGGGAAGAGACGTTTTGGAGAGGAGCAAAGTGAAAACGGGTTCTGAAAGAAAAATTGTCGATTGCTAGGCAATACTGAGTTTGCTCAGTAAATTTAAGGATTGCAAAATCCTATGAGGTAGATATTGTTATTCTTCTTATTTTACAGAGGAGGAATCTAAGGGCCAGAGGTGGAAAGTAACTTGCCCAAGACCACACTGCCAGCAAGCAGAGGAGTTGGGGTTTGAAGCAAAATTCTGACTCCTGATTAATTACAGGATCCAAGTGCAAGATTCTGAAGGATGAAAAGTCAGCTCCTTAAATCAGAGAAAAGCCTGAGGGTAGCAGAGATACACCTAAAACCCAAGGCTCACATTCAGGTGCTACAGAATGGAAGAGCTCCAATGATTTATAAATAGAAAAATGTTCTAGATTTTGTGTAGTTGCCCCAAAATGCATCTGTTAGCAATGTTCTGTTTCTCAACTGAGAGGTAAACACTCAGGTATTTGTTCTGAACAACATTTCTGATCTGTGTGTTTTTCTGAATGTGTGTTACATGTCACAACAAAAGGTTTAGGAATAAAACAGAACTGCCTTATTGATGGTACATGATATGTGACCATCTCTCCTGAAAATGTGGCCTCAGTTAGTTCCCAAACCTGACCTGTCATCAGAACCACCTGGGGGAACTTCTAAAATAAAGATTCCCACCCAACACCAGGGACTCAGAATTCCCTGGCCCAGGGCCCAGAGCTTACATCATCAGCAAGCTCCCCGTACCTCTTAACGCTCAGCCAAGTTTGGGAACCGCAGGCCTCAAGTACACCAGTTCAGTTAAAATCAATGTTTTCTGCAATGTTGTTTCCTGTGGTCTTTGGAGATGCTCAAAATACGTCTCATGCCAGACAGAAGGCTGGTTAATTCAACAATGTCATATGCTCCCCTTCCTGCCCTACACCCTGAACTTGACCCTATCCCTTATCTTCCTTCCGATCTTTCCATTGCTTTGCACCATGGAAATAAGAAAATATATGCAAATACAACGTGTTATAAGAAAAATCCTTTAGCTTAAACACCAAATGATCATAAAACTGATCACATCTCTTCCTTCCCTTTAGTATTCCTCTCTCTTGATACCTCCTGGGGAAAGACCTCATGCTACCCTGAGAAGAGAGCGCTTTATAGGGACATCAGAGCCATAGGAAGAGGCACTTACGCCTATGTAGGAATCAACCAGCCTCTTACCTGAAATGAACACAGCAGCGATTTGGTGGTACACCTGCGGGAAAGAGAAAGTTCTCCAGGCTCATCTCTAATCTAGAGCCAGTTGAGAAACCATTGCATGATCGTGGCCACTGCTAGAAGGGAAGGAAGGGCAGAAGAGCTAAGATGGGAGTTGATGTCTTAACAGAAGGTGAGAGGCTGAGGCGGCAAACAACCAGCCTGCGTTTGTGATCAAGAATCACAGAGGCCCTGGACTTCCCCAGTGGTCCAGTGGTTAGGACTTTGATCTTCCACTGCAGGGGGCATAGGTTCAACCCCTGGTCAGGGGACTAAGATCCTATATGCTGTGTGGCACGGCCGAAAAACGAAGAAAAAAAAGTATAATAGAAATATATTTTTAAAAAAACCACACAATCACAGGGGCCCTAAAGAAGCCTGCTCTGAAAGTATCATTTTCCTTCAATCTCTAACCTAGAAAGAACACAATCAAAATACAGTTCCAGTTGCTGTCCTTCCCTGGGGACGAAAAAAGAAGAAGAGAAAGAAAGAAACAGGAGTTTGGGACTTGCTTTGCAATTTGAATCTCAGGAATGCAAAAGAAACAGCAGTCACTGCCTTCTGAGCAAAGATGCTCTGTCGAAACTTGACTCATCCTTGACAATTTACCGTGTCCCCCTCCTTCCTCCTTCCTTGTGACACAGAGGAGTGAGGTGAGTAATGCTCTGCGTAGTGAGAGAAAAATAGATCCCCAAATGCCTTCCATTATGCTAAAGGCCTCTTGTCACCAGCTGTGGTGGCATGGGTGTGGTCACCATACATTACTCCCAGAACTTCTGACTCCCTCTCTCCAGGGCTATTTGTGGTTCTAAAGTGCAACAAGCAGGGACTAAAAACTGACAAGCACAGAGAAGTCTAAAGGCCTTGCTGGGGTCTTGTGAGAGCCACAGTGGCCAAGAGCCCTTGGGGGCAGGGGTCCCCAAGGCCACACAAAAGGAAAATGGTCAGACCCACTTTCGGCTGCCTGACCCTGCCCTGCTCCTTCCCCACAGACATAAGAACGCCTCTTCTTCCCCAGAGTAAAAACACCTAATATTTAGCGAGTGCCTGTTATATGTCAGGCACTGAGCAAAGCATTTTCCATGGGTTATGTAAACGAATTTGCCTGTGTGCCTATGCACACACACGTGTACAAACACACATGTGTACACACACACACACATACCCTGAGGTGGGTACTAACAGTATTTTCTTTCACAGAAAGGAAAACTAAGGCTCAGGAAATTTCAGTAACTGGGCCAGGACTTCCCTGGTGGCACAGTGGTTAAGAATCCGCCTGCCAATGCAGGGGTCACGGGTTTGAGCCCTGGTCTGGGAAGATCCCACATGCCAAGGAGCAACTAAGTCCATATGCCACAACTACTGAGCCCACATGCCACAACTACTGAAACCTGTGCGCCTAGAGCCTGTGCTCCACAACAAGAGAAGTCACCACAATGAGAAGCCCATGCACCTCAACGAAGAGTAGCCCCTGCTCGTCGCAACTAGAGAAAGCCCGCATGCAGCAACGAAGACCCAACACAGCCAAAACAAACAAACAAACAAAAACTGGCCCAGAGTTACCTGGTTAATGCAGGACACAGACCAGGTAATCTTCAGAAACAAACACAACAATATCATATTTTCTGCTTGACTAGCAAAATGCAGTTATTGGAATAATGAACAAGAGGAGTATAGGAAAAAATGTTTGTTTCATTTAATTTGTTTCATAGACTCTCCAGGTTTAATCCCAGAGATAGGAATACTGATTGATAACATTCCAGATGTCCTAGAAGCATTTTTTTTTTAAACTAAACTTTTTCTAAAAGGAGGAAATAGGGATGTGGTCATTGCAGAGCCAGTGGCTTGTTAATAATGCAGCAGTGGGTACAAATCACAAGTAAGTGTGTGAAGTTTCTTCCCCTACAAAACTTAAAAAAAAAAAAATTAAAAGCCTCCATCTTCTCCTATGCAGCTTTTTTTTTTTTAAGATTTTTTTTGATGTGGACCATTTTTAAAGTCTTTATTGAATTTGGTACAATATTGCTTCTGTTTTATGTTTTGGTTTTCTGGCCGTGAGGCATGTGGGATCTTAGCTCCCTGACCAGGGATCGAACCTGCACCCCCTGCATTGGAAGGTGAAGTTTTAACTGCTGGACTGCCAGGAAGTCCCATATGCAGTTTTAAATATATGGATTAGTTCCAATATATCAGAAACATATTTTCCCCTTCTGGATTTGACCACATTATCTTCCTACCCAGCTGGAATCATGCTAGGCATGATTTGTCTCAATGGCATTTTCTTATTCAGCTAATTGATTTTTTAAAATAACAATACTGCTTGAACATCCAGCCGCCTAATTACTAAGGAGGAACGCAAAAAAGGCCCAGCTCCCTCTCTGCCAAGTTCAGCAAGGTTTCAGGCTGATTTCAGCAGCACAGGTGCCCTACTTCAAACGGAGGAAACCACATGTGGAACCATGTCAGGTAGAAGGGACCTTGGAGGGCATCTGGCTCAATCCTCTTCATTTACAGGTGAGGGGACCTGAGTTCCAAAGAGGTTAGGTGGCTTGCCTATTATCACACAGCTAGTCACCTCCAGGCTGGAGCTAAAGCCCAGGCATCCTGATTCCTTATCTATTTTTAAAAATTAACTTGAAGCATACATACAGAAAAGTGTACATATTATAACTGTGCAGCTTGAATAATTATTGTTAAGTGAATACATCCATGCAGCTGATGCCGAAAACTTGGCCTTTGTGCACTGGTGCCGAATCGAATCTTGGAGACAAGAGTTTTGGATGAAGTAGAAAAGAATAGCTTTATTGCTTTGCCAGGCAAAGGGGGACACGGCGGGCTCCTGCCCTCGAAAACTGTGTGTCCCAACCCGGGAGGATTTGGTGAGGAGTTTTATAGCAATAGTTCAAGGGTGGGGTTGCTGATAAGGTTAGGGTGTGTGCAGAGCTTGCACTCTAATCTGGTCTCAGGTAATACTTTGATGAGTTTCTCTGGTTCCTTTAATCTGGTCTCTGGTGGTCTTCTGAAGAATGCTGACACCTTCCATTTGTTCAGGTTTGTTCTATAAAGAGCTTAAAGATATGTGTATCACTTGAGGAGGAACCAGGACCCTGCCCCAAGGCTGCACTACTGTTTCTGGGCTGTTCCTCCCTTGTCTCTGCATCCCCTCCCTTCCCTGATTAGCAACTGTTGGAATCTTCCCTTTGGAACTCAGGGAAGGTCAGGGAGGCTGGGGTCTGTTCCCTACAAACAAGGAACGGGGGAAACAGAAAGGCTTCCAGGCCTGGGAGTCCCACAGGGTCCTGCTCGGTTCCACAACCAGCACCCAGGTCAAGAAACAGACTATCTCTAGCACCCCAGAAACCCCCCTGATTCTCTCCCTCCATTCACTACAAACTCTCTCCTTCTCAAGGGTAGCCACAATCCTGACTTCTTACACGATAGTTTACTTTGGCTTGGCCGATGTCCTTTCAATAAAGAACTGTTTTATGTGGATTTTAGCTATTCAGAGCTAAAAAACAAATCTGCTTTCTTGGAGTGCATTAAATGGTGTATTAAGAAAGCATATCCCAGGACTTCCCCAGCAGTCCAGTGGTTAAGACTCTGCGCTTCCACTGCAGGGGGCACAGGTTTGACCCCTGGTTAGGGAACTAAGATTCCACATGCGGGTTAGCCAAAAAAAAAGCATATCCCCAAAGGACACCCCCATACCCGTTAAGGAGTATGGGGTCTTCCTTGGGAGTGAGGGAAATGTTAGGGAACTAGATAGAGGTGATGGTTGCACAACATGGTGGTGTACTTAATGCTACCGAATTGTTCACTCTAAAATGGTTAACTTTATGTTACGTGAATTTTACCTCAATAAAAGAAAGTCATCACTTAAGCTATGTGCATTTCATTGTATGTAAACTAAAAATAAACTTTAAAAATATTTGACTCTTGGGGAAAAAAAGAAGACAGGCTATCCCTAACAAAGGCTTGTCAGTACATTCCACATGTCTAGAACTGGCCAGCAAGCCTTAGAGCACCACCTGGGTGTTTTCCTCTGGCTTTATTCTCTTTGCTTTCACCCTTATCCCTCCACTGAAAGGTCCCTTAACAGGGTCATCTTGCCAAAGCCAACAGTCGGTGCTCTGTCCTCATTTTAGTCAACCTCTGGGCAGCATTCAACTTAGATGACATCTGTCTTGTTCTTGAAACATTTATCTAGGCTTCTGTAACATCGTGTTTGTCTGGTTTTCTTCTTACCTCACTGGCCTTTCTTCATTCTCCTTTGCTCCTTATCTCCTCCTCTGAATGGTGCAGAGCCCAGGGCTCTGTTTTTGACCATCTGTCTTCTCTTCTTTAGTTGGGTGAACTCATCTAGTCTATCTATATGTCTATGACTTGCACATAAACATCTCCAGACTAAACATCTCCCCTGAACTCCAGATATGGCTAGCCAACTGCTCCCTTGGCATCTTTACTTGGATGTCTCACACGGCTGAGACAGAACTATGGATCCTTTCCTACCCCAAATCTCCCCAATGTGGCTTTCTCATTTTTGTAAATGGCACCATAATCCACCTAGCTACTCAGGCTAAAACTTAGTCATCATATTGAATCATCTCTTTCCCTCATAACTCACTTCTAATCCATTCATACATCCTATTGGCTTTGCCTCCAAAATGTATCCTAAATACAATTACCTTTCTCCATTTCCATCTCTGCTGCTCCAACCCTAGTTCACAGCCCCTCCATCATCTTTTGCCTGGACCATTGTATTATCTCCTAATAGGTCTTTCTTACTTCCCTTTTGTCTTCCTTTAGTCCAAACTTCACCCGACAATAAGAATAATGTTTTTAAAAGGTAAGTCAGGTTCTGATAGCACTCCAGTGAATGCCCATTGCATCCAGAATAAAATCCAAACTCTCACAAGGTCAAGGGGTCTGTCCCAAACTAGTCCCTTTTTAGTCTCACTTCCCTCCACTTGTCCCATCACTTGGGACACTCCAGCCACCCTCACCTTCTTTCCATCCCCTGAACAGGTCAGTCTTGTTCCTGTCTGAGGGCCTTTATATTTGCTCTTCTTTCTGCTGGGAGCATTCTTCCCCAATCTTTGAACAGCTGTCTCTTCTTAACATTATGACTTCAGCTCAAATGTCACCGTCTCCTCCAAGAGACCTTCCCTGGTTACCCTCACTAAAAATGGCCTCTCCTACTCACGATCCTATTTAATCTTCTTGATAGCTCTTATCTATACCTAAACTTTTCTTATTTATTGTTGACTTGTTTAATGGCTGTCTCCTCCTGCTAGAAGGCAAATTTCTTGAGGGCAAGGACTCTATTTTATTCAAGGCTGTATCCCTAGTGCTCAGAACAGTATTTGGCAATAGAAAGCACAACATAAGTTGACTGGCTGGATCTCATCAACTCACCTGAAAAGATGGGGAAGCAAAGTTATTTATCATAATATGGTCTCTATTATTTATCATTTCAATGATAAATAATAAGTCACAAGTAACAGAAATCCAATTCAGGTTGTCTTAATTATAACAGAAAAGGCTAGGTCTGTCTTCAGGCACAGCTGTTTCCAGAGACTCAAATTATATCATCCGAATAATTGTCTTTCAATCTCTCCCTCCCTCTTCCTCCCTTAGCTCTCTTTGCCTCTGGGTTGGTTCCATTTGCAGGCAAGTCCTCTCCATGAAGTGGCTCCTGCCAGCTCTGTGGTTACATTCTACATTGTACAGCTCAGGAGCCCCAGCAGAAAGAGAACTGCCTCTTCCCAGGAGTCCCAGCAAAAATCTCAGAATTGACTTTCATTGAACCAACTTGGGTCATGTGCCTTCCCTGAACCAATCACTGTGTCTAGAGGGATGGAGTATGCTAATTAGTCAAACCAAGTCACTCATGCACTCCTAGATGGGAGAGTGTGATTGGGAGTTGGCATCACCTGAGAGCCAAGGAGGAGTGGTCTCCCAAAGGAAACTGCAGTGCTATCACCAGGGGAAGAGATGCAAGCTGTGGGAGGAGAAAAGATGTCCATTACAATGGTCTTTTTGTTTCAGAGAACTGAAATTTTTGCCAGTTCCAGAAGAACCTACAATTTTAGAGCGTAAGGATGAAGAACTGTCTGATCGCCGCCATCTTACATGACAGCCTGGTGAGCTCATTCACCCACTGAACGTTTACACAGCACTGACCACAGCTTATCTCACAAGGTCTATGTGACACTTTCTATCCCGGCAGGGGTTATGCTTTGTCAGTCTCCTGTCTGTGAGCTGGTGCTGAGTTTAATTACTAAGACCTGACCTCAGAACCTTAGCGTCAATGTCCTTGACTCTTATTTCCCTGGTGTCAGGCTTCAGTGACACCTGCTCCCTGAAGCCCTCATCTCCGTAGGTCTAGAGTGTTTACCTTTGCTTTGCATCATCATTAATCTTTCTGATTTTGCCCCTCAACTCATTTTGCTGGACTGCTCCTTCCTACATGATCCCTCTGAATTTGTTTTCTGACCAGCTAGCTGAATCATTAGGCCTGTTGCTGCCCAAAATCTGCTTTCACACCAATCATTTCCCTCACCAGGTGGTTCCTTCCTTAATCTTCAGTGATGGCTGCATTCACCCTCACCAGCGTTCACTACCCCAGGAAATGAATGAGGTCATCCTATAACATACACAAAGAATACATCTAAGGTGGTCTTAAACGAGAGTCTATCCTATACTAAAATATCTCTAAGGAAGGCCAATCCCCACTTTAAACTGGCACTGGACAATCTCTAAGGGGAAGACATCCTCCCTTTGCCTGCATTCACACAGAGGGAAGAATCGGAGATGAGCCGATCGCTACCTCTTGTGGTTACCTTTCACATACTCACAGATTGATACTCAGTAGGTCATTGGTTTCCCTTCTCCAAATTCCATTCATTTATTAAAATTACATTTTCCTAACCCTTTCAGATTGTTACTCCCCATTTGGTCCTCCGCAATTACCTGTCTTTTGCTCTGAGGCTGAGGTATAGTGATAAGAGCACTGTAGTTTTTCCTCTAAATCATAAACTTGGAAACAAAGTATTCTTCATGATTCCACTTGTCATTTCCTTTTTCTTTAACTTCAGAAAGTCACTCTGGGGCTTCCCTGGTGGCACAGTGGTTAAGAACCCACCTGCCAATTCAGGGAGCACGGGTTCGAGGCCTGGTCCAGGAAGATTCCACATGCCGCAGAGCAACTAAGCCCATGTGCCACAACTACTGAGCCTGCTCACCTAGAGCCCGTGCTCCACAAGAGAAGCCACCGCAATGAGAAGCCCATGCACCGCAACAAAGAATAGCCCCCACTCGCCGCAACTAGAGAAAGCCTGCACACAGCAACAAAGACCCAATGCAACCAAAAATAAATAAATTAATTAATTAAAAAAGAAAAGAAAGTCACTCTTGTGGTCAGGTGAATTCCTGAGCAGTGACCCTTTGGCACAAGTGTTCCTCTTCTAACTAAGATGGTTGAACCCATCTCCTTACAAAGTGGAAACATACAGCTTGTTTCTGTAGAGAAGCTGCTAACCTGACCCACAAATGCAGTTTTATTCCCACCAGAATACAAAATGATCCATGATGACAGGGACTTTGTTTAGTTACTATATCTCCAGTATTTGGCATATATAGGCACTCCTATGTGCTTATTCATTCACTCATTCAACAAATGCTTATTGAGCATTTACTAAAGAAGGCATTGCTCCAGGTGATACTTGGGATCGAAGGAATGAAAACAAGTATACCTGGGAAGATATTTCAGCTACAAGTAACAGAACCATTTTAAACAACTAGGTATCTATTGTTTCACGTAAGTGGAAGTCCAAATTTCGATCAACTCAGGTTTGTTGTCCCACCATTAAGGATCCAGGATTTTTCACAGTTTCATCCTAAACTTTTTTCTCCCCTCTGGAAAATACAGAGGGGAGGGAGAGAGAAAGACCATAGGGTGGCTGCTAGTAACAACTAAGGTAATAGCGGAAGAAAGAGTAAAGAGGAAGACCCTTCCCAAAGTCTTCAGCATTCCTCTTGCTTCTCAATGGCCAGAATTGGGTCACACACCCATTCCTGAACCATGGACTTAGCCTCAGACCGTTCAGCCCCTCAACACACAGTGAGGATGGGGTGGGCTTCCTCTGAAGTAAGGGGACTGTGTTGAGGAGGGGTGGCCCTCTGAACATACAGAGGTTCTGTTAGAAAGGAAGGGAGTTGGGTCTAAGGGCTAAAGGTGGGGCTAGGGAGCAGCCATAGCATTCACTTCAAGTCATAATTTGTAATGAAAGTCTATAGTTTTTTTTTTGAAAAAGTGCCTGTCCACATATTAGCTCATGTAATCCTTACAATGATGGCAAAGTGGTAGTTCTCATTCCAGGGGTAAATCAGAATCACCTAAGTAGTGAGTCTGATTCAGAAACTCTGTTGTGAGACCCAGACATTTGTAATTCCTAAAAGCTGCACAGGTGATTCTGATGCCCAGTCAACATTGCACACCAGTGCTATAAGTAAAGCACCAGCACCCCATAGGTGTGAGAATAAGAATTCAGCACAATCTCTACCCTGGAAATCAACTAAATGCCAATTAAGACATTCTGACATATGTGCCAGAGGAGTTTAGGGGAGGAAAAGCTCCCTCTAAGTCAATAAATTGGGGAAGGTTACTGGGAGAGAGTGGGACCTCCAAAGATGAATAAGACTTGAATAGAGAACACGGGGAGCATTGTAGCCAGAAGGGCACAGCATGAGCTGGGGTGGAACAAGATGGAACACTTGTCAAATTCATGTGTCATGTTTGTCAGAGGACAGGCTGATCTCTGGTTTGTTGCCATATTAGTACATGACAAAGGGAAGTTTTCACATTTTTAGAGTTTTCTCATCTTGAACCAGTGATTGAAGAAACTGAGGTTTGTTTCCAGAACTGGGTGAATCAGTGCTATCTGATATTCCTGATACTTTGCTGAAACTATTCACCAAGCTTCCTCTTTGAGCACAAAGGGGATTTTAAGAGGCAACGATTGGGGCTTTCATATATTTGTGTTTGAAAAATCAGAATAATTGGGTGGAAAAACCCTATGAGATCACCTTTCTGCTCTACCCAACCTGTTGTGAGGTGGGGGGGGGGTGGGGTATACAATGATCTTCTTAGAGAAGCAGACATTTCGATCCCTTCTCAAAGCAAACTAAGATAAACCCAATAAAATCCAGCCAGGCTGCAGAAGTGATTAGGAGGAAGATTAGAAACAACCTGAAGAATATGGAGAAAGTTTGTAAGTTGACTGGTAATTGGATTACCTTTAAAGATTCAACTAGTGACATATTCAGAGTAGAGTTTCTTTTATTTGTTAACTCCAGGCAAGAGGCTTGGCAGTTTACTGATAGCACAGAAGGTGAGTCATGCTGCACTGGCTCACTCAGCCAGGCTTGGACAAATATCACCCACTCACTTTGATGGATGCACCTCATGCATAGATGTATGTGGACATATATTGATTTTTAAAAAAACGCTATCATTACTCACTGTTTGTAACAACTTATTTTCCTTCTTTTTTATACCTTTGTTGTTACTACTTCTGTTGCATCTAACTTGCATTTTAGTGAACTCTAAAGGGGTCTCCTGCATGCTAAAGGAGTTTCTCAGAAATAGGGAGTTGGCAACAGACTTGCCATATGTGTCTTGGGCTGGATGCTCTTGAGGAACATTCCTCTCCCAGGTTTCAAGAGCCTTTCCTATGTTATTATTCAATGGGTTCAGGGTGAGAACTCTGGGTAGGAGAGGTATTTACAGAATGTCTTAATGTGGTAATTAGCTTCGGCAATGAAATAAACAGAGTATGTGTATACTTTTCAGGTAGGTGTCACACTATAAATTTTACCAGAGAATGGTTACTGTCTGGGAGCTCCTAGAAAGAGAACACCAGGCCACAGAAGAGAGGACTGGCATAAGCCAGTGAGGTTAGAGGTAAGAGCTGGCTCACCTGGTTCCAGCCCTGCACCCAACCACGTTGGAAGAGAGAAGATGGAGCAGAAGCAAGAGCAGGAATGTGAGGGAGGGCAGCTCAGGTAGGGGCGACGCAGTAGGGGAGGCATCCCTACAGAGTTAAAGATGACTCACCCCTGTTCAGCTGGGTGAGCCAAATCTTTCTGCAGGTTCTATCTTTCCTAGTTTGAGCTGGTCTAAGTTCAGAGAGAACCATTTCCCTAGTGTCAATGCCATAGTCTTCTCTTCGTGGTGGATCTGAAATCAAAAATGCTGATGAGCCGAAAGTGATTACAAGCAAAAGATAATATTTTGGAGAAATTTGGAACTTGTTTTGGCAAATGAATTGCTTAAACCCATTCTAGATAGACATAAGGAGGCCTACGAAATCAAGGTTAGAAGCAAAGACCCAAGGAATATAAATGATGGGCATGAATACTATTCCACAAAAAGTGATTTAAAAAGTAAATAAGGGTAGTCAATCACGTATAACTGGAGAGAGTACAAAACCAATTTCACTAAAAAAGACCACTCTCCTAGTTTAAGTCAGCTGGCCTACCCATGTGCTAGCGATCATACAAAGAGGTGTTCACCTAAGGAGGTGAAACACTTAGCTCAAGTTATCCTCTTCGTAGGAAAATAAGCCCCAATATGCCTCAGTACCCTCAGGTCTCCTTACCTAAGCATGTGTACAAATTTTCTCTCCTTGGGCTGATGAGAATTGGGGCTTAAAAGAATGATTCTGGCAGCTGAAAGAAGAGCAGGATGACAATGTAGTAGCCTTCCAAGCTCTAAATGGTAAGGGATTGAACTAAGACAGCAGCTGTGAGGGGGAAAGAGATTTGGTATAATAAATGGAGTTGGTGTCCTACTGAGGTAGAGAAGAAAGGAAACGATGAGCCCAGAGGGACTCCAGGCTTCCCTCAGGAGAATATGGCAGGTGACATCATTTCTTGAAAAAGGAAATATAAGAAATGAAGGGACACTGGAGAAAAGAAGATAAATTCCATTTTAGACATGTGGGTGATCAGTGGCTAATCTGGCTAATGGTCAATTGATACTTAAAAATGTTTTCTCAGTTAAAAATGTATTGGCTCTGAGTAGAGGGACTACAACTGTTTTGTGCATTATTTTATTCCAGGGCCTAGCACACAGTAGGTGCTCTGTATTTTTAAGAATCTTTTGCTCTTAGCAGTTTGAGTATTATGTATGGTTTGTTTGTTTGTTTGTTTTTGTGGTACGCGGGCCTCTCACTGTTGTGGCCTCTCCCGTTGCGAAGCACAGGCTCCGGACGCGCAGGCTCAGCAGCCATGGCTCACGGGCCCAGCCGCTCCGCGGCATGTGGGATCTTCCCGGACCGGGTCACGAACCCGTGTCCGCTGCATCGGCAGGCGGACTCTCAACCACTGCGCCACCAGGGAAGCCCTGTTTTTTAAATTTACTTACTCTGCTTGGCATTTACTAAGCTACGTGAATCTGTAATTTCAAGTCTTTCATCAAATTTGGAAAAATGTTAACTGCTATTTTCTAAAAATTTTTTAATGAATTATTTTCTCTCTCATCTTCTTTGGGGGGTGACAATTACAACCATGTTAGAACTTTTGATATTGACACAGAGGTCATTGAGGCTCTATTAAATTTTTTCAATATTTTTTCTCTCTTCAGTTTTTGATCACTTCTCTTGATCTATTTTCAAGTTCACTGACTCTTTCTTCTAACATTTCCAGTCACCTGTTAATCTTATTGAGTGAGTTTTTATTTCAGATACTGTATTTTTCACATCCAGAATTTTTGGTTCCTTTTTATAGTTTCTGTTCCTCTGCTGAGGTTTCCTGTCTATTCATTCATTATGAGTATATCTTTGTTTATGTCCTTGAACAGTTAAAATAGCTAGTTTAAAATAATTGTCTCCTAATCCCAACTTCTGCATCATTGATTGTCTTTTCTCTTGAACATGGTTCCACTTTTATGTTTCTTTGATTGTCTCTAATTTTAGATTGTGCTTGCACAATGTGAATGATATATTGTAGAGACTATGGTTTCTGTTATGTTCCTCTCACATAACATAACATATGGCACAGACATAGAAAACAAACTTATGGTTACCAAAGGGTAAAGGGGGTGGGGGAGGGATAAATTAGGAGTTTGGGATTAGCAGATACAAACTACTATATATAAAATAGATAAACAACAAGTTCCTACTGTATAGCACAGGGAATTATATTCAATATCCTATAGTAAACCATGATGGAAAATAATATATTTATAACTGAATCACTTTGCTGTACACCAGAAACTAACACAACATTGTAAATCAAATATACTTCAATAAAAAAAATTTTAAGTCCCTCTCCCACAAAAAAAAGAGTTAACTTAGTTAGACTATGTTTTTCTCCTCTGTGGTGGGCAAGGGTTGAAATTTCTATTCAGTTCTTTCATCATTAGCTGGATTGATTGAAGTCTGCCTCACATGAGTATTGCTCAGAGATCAGCCAGAGGTTTGGGAAAACTTAATGCACAGAATTTGGAGGTTCTCTTCTGTTGTTTTCTCTTTTCTAGGATACCTCCATGACCACTAACATTTTCCAGTTGCTGTGATAGCTTCAAACTCTGTCTTCTAATTCCTCAAACCAGTTCACCAAAACTGTGGGTTTCTGTCCACATTCTAAAAGCCTCAGCATGGAGTTGACTGGAGCTTGCCCTCAGGCAGAAGAAATCATTTTTAAAAACAAACAGAAAACTCATCTAGTGCCATTCCCTCCTTCTAAGCGTCAACTCTTCTCTACTTTCTAGTTTGGTTACTCTTTAATGTCTTTAGATAATCTCCCAGAGTTTATAATTATTATTTGCAAAAGGGTCAATCCAATATAAACTACCTGCTGTTAACAGACCTGGAATTCCAGGTGCCCAATAAATATTTGTTAAACAAATTCAAGCACCCACTTTATACTTCCATGCTGATCTCTAACAGACACCATACACTTAACCTAGCCCCAATTAAACTAAACCCTTTATTTCCTCTCTCTCTCTCTCTCTCACTCTCACCTCCAGCAAACCTGCTCCTCTCCAAGTCTACTTTATTTATTTCATATACATATGAGATACATACATATCATATACACATAATATGTACGATATGACTAAAATGACTGTCATCCACAAAGTCACCAAGGCTCTTCTACTTCTCAAAACCAGAGAGCCACTCTGCAGTTCTCACCTCACCTGATCTTCACAATATTTGACACCTTTTTTATGGAAACTCTTCTTGTGACTTCTGTGACATTATTCTATCTTGGATTTCCTTCCTTTGGCTGCTGGGACTTTGGTCTATTTTACAGACTCTTGTTCTACCACCCAGCCTGTGAATGCTAGTGTTCCTTCCTCATCCAAGTTTTCTTCTCACTCTCTTCTATTCAAGTAGCTTCAACGTTCACTTAACAAATATTTGTTGAACACCTATTCCATGCCAGGCTCTTTTCTCAGTGCTAGGTCCTTGCCCTAGCACTGCTCTTTTCTCAGACAAGGCCTTGCTCTCATGCAGCTTACATTCTAGTGAGGGGAGATATCTATCTCTGTATCATCTATATATCTATCTATTCAACTGCTTTTGTGGCATTTCCACTTGAATGTATAATAGACCTTTCAAACTCAACATGTCCCAAACTGGAACACTCCCACCTCAGAGTCTTTGCATTTGCTGTTCCCTCTGCATGGAATGATCTACCAGATGTCCGCATGGCTCACAATTCTTACTCCCTTCAAATATCTGCCCCAAAGTCAATTTTTCAGTGAGGCTTTCCTGACTATTTGCTGTAAAATGAATACAACCTATGCCCTCCATTTGCACTACCCATCCCCTTACTCTCCTTTATTTTTCTCCATGGAACTTATCACCATGTAAATACTACAGATCTAACTTTTCAACTGTTGATGTCAGTCTCCCCTCAGTAGATAAAGCCAACTTGCTCTCCAACGTGGATAAAACAATACCCATCAATTGTGCGTGAGTGGTTTTTTTTTCATTCAAAATTTTAAATTTTCTCCCATTTGATAAGTTTTTGTTGATATATCTCTGATTATTCATAAGTTTGAGTATTCTTCATATGTTTATTGGCTATTTGGTGTCATTTTGTAAATTGTTTGTTCATATCTTCTCTTCCCCATTCTTTTCACTTTTCTGTTGGGTTATTTGTTTGTTTTCTTAATGATATGAAGGATTTTTAAAAAATATTCTGGTTACTTCTTTTTGCAAATACCTTCTTGTGGTCTGTTGCTTGTTTTTAACTTCGTAATGATGCTTTTGGTTGTATGCATGATTTGAATTTTAATATAGTCCTATTTTTTCGATCTTTTCAAGGATGAATTAACACAAATTATTTTTAGGTGTATGTGCTGGAGGAAGAAGTTATCAAAGGAAATTCTTGCCAAATGACCTTTCTTTCCTCTGTAAGGTAAAAGAAGTCAACTCTCATAGATAGCTGTAGAGTCCCTGAGCTTCCTCCTTTAGCCAACATATATAAATTGAGTCCTACAACAAACGCCTAGATCTGGGAGTTGGCCAGGGTGGGGGCAGGGAGGCAGGAGATGAGATGGGATTTCATACATTGAACCCTGCCTTACTAGAGCTTACCATCAGAGGACTAATTTGGTTAGATGGTGTAGCCTTGATATACTTCAGTAGAAACTCAGAGGAAGGAGAGATGGGGTAATATTGAGTAATTGTCTATGGACTGGATTAATCAGAGAAGATCATATGTCAGCTTTCTTGACCTCCTATAAACTAAGAATCACAGAATCTCAGGGCTCAGATAAGGAAATGGAGGCTGGCCAAAGTTAAGGTCTTCCTGCTGAAGGTCTCACAGCTAGTAGGAGGCAGAATCCACACTAGAACTACAGATCCTAGGTCCAGTGTGCTGTTTTACCTGTCAGTCAAGCAAGTTGTCATGTCTTCCTTTGGTCATAAAATAGAGATCTGAGAGCAATGCAAAAGAAAAATGGAGTAAGACAAGACAGAGCATCAGTTACGACCAAAAAAAGCCCACCACCATTTAACCCGGGCTCACAAACTGTTAGAAGCAACTATTATATTCACATCAACTTGTTTGTCTTATAAGGATACAAGAAATATGTTATCATTTTTTTTTAGATGGGACAGAAAAAAGGAAAGTGACTTAACTCAGGGCACTTTACAAGTCACAGCAAAAATGAGAGTAAACAAACATGGGCTCTGTGTTCAATAGTTTTCTCTTCATAAACCGTAAGACGAATGGCCACATATATCTATAGATTGTAGTCACTTTCTTGTCTCAGTTACATGAGTTTTGTTCTTCCACTGTCAGGTTAATTGGTTCTATTCACTCTGCCTGTGGAGAAAGTATCAAATTAGGCACCTAATCAGTAACACTGAAAACAAAATAAACCAGAGATACATTGATTGCTCATAATCAAGCAATTACAGTCATGTTTTTCCTATCTATGTACTTACCAGCAAACAGGAATGTAAAAATCACTTTCAACTGCCTGAAAAGAGACATGTCATTAATTAGGATTAATCAGAAATTCTCTCCACCAAGAAAATGCTTCAAAACATTAACTCCTTATATGTTACTGTAGTAATAACCTTATGAGGCAACTGATATCATATGCCCATGTGTCAGAAAAATATTATAATGCTAATTACAAGAAATCTTTAGGATATTCTCCAAAGTCAAATATAATGTTCACTGCTGTCAAAAGTTTGCTTTTGATAGCAAACTCCATGTGTCTCAAGGAGACCGAATTCTACTAGTGCCAGGCACACCTAGCCAAATATTGACGATGCAAAGAAGAACAGGATGTAATCACTGCGCCTTAGATATGATGTCTAGAGTAGCTCCATTCTAAACCCCCAATAGCCCAGGGTGTTCGTTACTAGATATAAAACACTAAAGGAGCAGAAATGGGAAACAAGGAGTTCTGTGCAAGCTGGTGAGCAGTCACCAAAGTCTCATCAGAACTGGGTCATTAAAGATATTCTTCCAAGCAGGAAAGTGGGGAAAGGCATGTGATGTAGAACAGACACTAGGGGCAAAGCAGTAATGCATGAAAGAACAGGGTAGGTTCATACGTGGAGAGTATGGTCAGTGCTCAGGCTGACAAGCAGGTTGTGGCCATATCACTAATGGCCTTATATGGTGGGCTAACAAACGGGATTTTGACAAGTAGGTGTGAGTATTCTTGGATTGGTGTTTCCAGAAGATCAATCTGGCAGCCAAGTGTGGAAGATGCATCTCAGGGAAGGATTCCCATTCTTAGGCTACTGCATCAGGCTAGGTGAGAAATGCTGGCAGCTTGGTCTGCAGCACGGGGATGGAGAAGAGGGAATACATCCAAAAGACATTTAGTGAGTAGAATTAGTCAAACTACTATAAGGGAGAAAAGTGATTCCTTTAGCTGAAACTGGAAAAAAAGAATAAGAAGGGCATCAGTATCACAGAATACAAAAGAACACAAAATCAGGCAAAAATAGAAAGTTTAAAAAACTTCTTGGGACTTCCCTGGTGGTGCAGTCGTTAAGAATCCACCTGCCAATGCAGGGGATGTGGGTTCAAGCCCTGGTCCGGGAAGATCCCACATGCCGTGGAGCAACTAAGCCCGTGCGCCACAACTACTGAGCCTGTGCTCTAGAGCCCGTGAGCCACAACTACTGAAGCCCGTGTGCCTAGAGCCTGTGCTCTGCAGTAAGAGAAGCCAGAGCAATGAGAAGCCCGTGCACTGCAACAAAGAGTAGCCCTTGCTCACTGCAACTAGAGAAAGCCCACATGCAGCAACGCAGACCCAAAACAGCCAAAAATAAATAAATAAATTAAAAAAACCCTTATTTATAAACAGTTGATCATGCATTTTCTGCCTGCAAAGAGGCTATTTTCAGAACATATCATTTATTCCTCCTTAAAAAAAAAACTTACCTTAATGGCTTTTCTTTTTATAAAATTTGCCCTATTTGCTTTTGATGTGCCAGAGTAAATAATCACCAATTGTGCCAAAAATTTTTGGAGCATCCTTCAACAATGGAAATGCTTACTCTTTGTACCTGAGATGCTTAAGCATAAACAAGCTCTCCTACAGCATTATATATATATATGTATATGTATATATCAGAAATCAATTAGAAACAAACACCTGCAGGAAGTGCTGAGACATTTTTCCATTAGCTTTTTTTTTTTTTTTTTTTTTATGCGTTACGCGGGCCTCTCACTGCTGTGGCCTCTCCCGTTGCGGAGGACAGGCTCCGGACGCGCAGGCCCAGCGGCCATGGCCCGCGGGCCCAGCCGCTCCGCGGCACGTGGGATCCTCCCAGACCGGGGCACGAACCCGCGTCCCCTGCATCGGCAGGCGGACTCTCAACCACTGCGCCACCAGGGAAGCCCCCTTCCATTAGCTTTTAACACAAGGAAAACAAGATGAGAAGGTGACATTGTTTCATGGTTTCTAAAATGGGTAGCTTCTGCAAGAGAGGCAGCATCAGAGGTGCCAAAAACAGGGGTGCCATGGGGAAAGTATGCCTTCTTCCCTACTGTGGATGCTAGGTGCCCTACCCAGATTCCCTCTTCAGGACTGAGGTGCTTGTTCTCCCAGAGGGAGGGAGTGTTGGTGGCTGAGTTTACAGCTGAATTGATCTTAGCCCCCTTCACAGGGGCAGCCCATATCTATTGGCTGATTATTCGGTTTTGGGTGGGTATAAAGCCCTGGCTCCCTTGACTTCAGGTGGGGAGCATCTCTGAAGGGCCATCTCAGCTCCAGAGCTCCTACAGGACTGGCTGAGGCCTTTGTTGCAACTGTGTTGCAGCTCCTTCTTTCTCCCTCTGCCCCATCCTGCTCCTGTTACCTCTCGCAGGTGATGTTCCCAAGGGTATACCCCAATAAACCTCTTGCACACAAATCTGAGTCCTTTTCCCAGGAACCCCAACCCATTACACCTACCAGGACCACAAAGAGCCCTTCGTGATCACTAATTACAGAGAATGAAGGTGTCCCTATAGAAGCATGTATGTATTAAATGTACTGGGTCTTGAACGAGATGAACCACACTTCCTACTTATGTTTCAGCTTATGTTCTAAAACTGACAACAGAGAGATGTTGTAAACAGAACACGGTGATCTAAAGGAATTTGGATATAAAGTTATTTTATTAAAAAATTATAGCAAGTACAATGTGTATATTAAAACCAAGAACAGGAGTTGAGCATAGATGAATAGCAGGCCTTCGTCACTTGGATAATATAAACCATAGTTTTTTTGGCTGTTTGTTTTTCCCTGTCTTTTCCCCAACAGATCTGTTCGGCAATGTTCCTTCACTAAGGCTCCATCACTGGGGTAGGCGGGGGGAGGGAAATCGGACATCAAAAGATACCTGTGTCCCTACTGCCACCTAATGGTTCTTTGAGCATTGAGGTCTCCATTGCGTAGTTCTTTTTTTCCCAACTGCTGACACTATACCAATAAATTGGCTAAATGTGACTATATCAAACTATGGACCACTAGTCTTACTGTGGCAAAACTCTGGGGCTCATTCTGGCTTCTGCAAAAAGTCATGTTAACTGTCTCCTTTTTCCTCTTTACATTTGGGAATATATATCCCCCTACTCCCCATGGTTGTTTGTTATAATATGTATCCTTTTAAAAAAAGATTGTTTTATTATTTATCCACTGCGCAATAAAAGTGATGTGGAATGTACCAGGCTTTTCCTGCTTTTTATGCAATAAGCTTTTTCTAAGATAAATAAACAGGCAACATGAATATGGGAGGGGGAAACCCAGATAAGGAGGGTACTTTCAGGGGCTATGATGCAGATGAATTCAATTAACTCTGGGTGTAAAAGACCATCTTAAGACTACTGATGGAGGCTGTTATACAAGAAAGCCAAACAGAGAAAACATTTGCAAATGAAGCAACTGACAAAGGATTAATCTCCAAAATTTACAAGCAGCTCATGCAGCTCAATAACAAAAAAACAAACAACCCCATCCAAAAATGGGCAGAAGACCTAAATAGACATTTCTCCAAAGAAGATATACAGAATGCCAACAAACACATGAAAGAATGCTCAACATCATTAATCATTAGAGAAATGCAAATCAAAACTACAATGAGATATCATCTCACACCAGTCAGAATGGCCATCATCAAAAAATCTAGAAACAATAAATGCTGGAGAGGGTGTGGAGAAAAGGGGACACTCTTGCACTGCTGGTGGGAATGTGAATTGGTTCAGCCACTGTGGAGAACAGTATGGAGGTTCCTTAAAAAACTACAAATAGAATTACCATATGACCCAGCAATCCCACTACTTGGCATATACCCTGAGAAAACCAAAATTCAAAAAGAGTCATGTACCAAAATGTTCATTGCAGCTCTATTTACAATAGCCAGGACATGGAAACAACCTAAGCGCCCATCATCGGATGAATGGATAAAGAAGATGTGGCACATATACACAATGGAATATTACTCAGCCTTAAAAAGAAATGAAATTGAGCTATTTGTAATGAGATGGATAGACCTAGAGTCTGTCATACAGAGTGACAGAAAGTAAGTCAGAAAGAAAAAGACAAATACCGTATGCTAACACATATATATGGAATTTAAGGGAAAAAAATGTCATGAAGAACCTAGGGGTAAGATAGGAATAAAGACGCAGACCTACTGGAGAACGGACTTGAGGGTATGGGGAGGGGGAGGGGTGAGTTTTGACAGGGCGAGAGAGAGTCATGGACATATACACACTAACAAACGTAGTAAGGTAGATAGCTGGGGGGAAGCAGCCGCAAGGCACAGGGATATTAGCTCGGTGCTTTGTGACAGCCTGGAAGGGTGGGATGGGGAGAGTGGGAGGGAGGGAGACGCAAGAGGGAAGACATATGGGAACATATGTATATGTATAGCTGATTCACTCTGTTATAAAGCAGAAACTAACACACCATTGTAAAGCAATTATACCCCAATAAAGATGTTTAAAAAAAAAAAAAAAAAAAAAGAAAGCCAAACAGAACCAAAAAATGAAAAATGCTCTTGTCACCACATCAGAGGGCAAGGCCCACTGCACTCTCTCTTGCATGTGGGGAAGTCAAAGTAATTTTTTCTCATGCTTTCCTTCCTGGCCTTCAAAGAGCTCCTGTGACTACTTCAACCTCCACTGCCCACATCTTCCTGCTAAGCCTTGACCCATCTGGCTTTCTGTGGCTTTTGGTTTATGACAATCACATAAGCTTTTATAATCTCCTATATTACTTTTGAGCTTGTTAAACTACTGCTAGCTCCTAGATTTCTCCTCAGCTATCTGCTGCCTTTCCTCACCATTCCCTGCCAACATGCACAACACCAGCCAAAACTATTCTAACTAGTCTATGAACACTTTTCTCCATCTTTTTCCTTTGAAAATTCCGAGACATAATTTTTCAACAAAAAGTTGAAAGATTAGTACAATGAGCAAACACATGCATCCTCCACAATGACTGTTAAATATTTTGCCACGTTTTAATTCTTTCTCTCTCCATATATGTGTGTGTGTGTACATACACACAATGAATTTAGCAAAATTTTATATAATTTTTTGGCAGAACTATTTGAAAGTTAAGTCATAGATGTAATGGCACTTCATCCCTAAATACCTGAATAGGACATTCTCCTAAGTAAGTTAAGAAAGTTTCACACCTAATAAAACTAACCATGATTCAGTATCATCAGATATCCAGTCCATACTGATATTTCCCAAAGTGTCCTCAAATTTTCTTTTATAGCTTTATTTTTCCAAACCAAAACCCAATCAGGATTTGCCCATTGCATTCAATTGTTATATCTTTTACCCCACTCTTTTTAATGACACTGACCTTCTGAAGAATTTAGGCCAGTTTTCTTATGTCCCACATTAAGGGCTGGATCTGATTCTACCCTCAGGGTCATTTTACTTGTTCCTCTACCCCTGTATTTCCTATAAACTGGAAGTTGGGTCAAAAGGCTTGATTATATTTAAGTTAAGCATCTTTGGCAAGGTTCCTTCATAGGTAACGCCGTTACTTCACGTTGCATCAAATCAAGAGGCCTCTAAAGTCAGGTTATTCTACCATTAGTGGTGCTAAGTGTGAGCACTAGGCTAAGTTGGTGACTGCTGAATTTCTTCATTGTAAGGTATATTTTCCCCTTTATAATTAATATGTGGAGTGATACTCTGACACTGTGCGAACATCCTCCTTTTCGCTACCTCCTTTTCCAAGATGGATTTTAGCTTCTCTTGATGACCTTTGCCTGAATTATTGGGGACTGAACAAGGTGATTTTTCCAATTCCATAATTCCATCTATGTTTATCAGCTGGCATTCATCTATAAAGAAAAAAAATCCTTTCCCCAACCCTTGATTTTGAGTATCACTCTGCACTTATGGATTTTTAAAATGTATTTAATGATGTGACAATCTATCACAGTCATTATTCTTTTTGGTGCCGTGATTGACTCATATTTAGCCAGTGGAGTCCCCTCAAGCTGGGTTATGTGAACTTTTGACTTGATCCTGTTAGTTTTGGGGCACTTCCCTGTTTTCTGGCAAGATGTTCCAGGCTCACCTTTGTACTATTGTACTTTCTGGGCCTAAGACCCAAAAGCAACCATTTCCCCCAAGAAATACTGTTTCTTTTGTGGAGAATTGTATTTAAATATCAAGATACGGGCACCCTCCACTGGGGTAACATTACTTCTAAGATATATGTGTATATATATTTTTTTTTTCCAAAATTCAAATTTAACATCAGAGGGCTTTTCCCCAAAAAACTTCTATTTAAAATTTTTTCTTTCCTCTTATTAGAGTTTTAACTAACAAAATTTATTAATAATTCACTTTATCTAGAGTAGACATAAAATTTTAAAATTACATTACTAATAGTACTGTTAGAAATAAATCTGTGATGTTTGAGATTTTTTGTTTTTGTTCTTTCTGCCCTCAGAATACACCCCACTAAGAATGTAGGAGTACTATTAAACACCACTTTCAAATAGATCTAAAGAACTTTGATGACTCTGCCATTTCTAATCCTTGTAGAGCCTAGATTATCATTTTTCAAACTAATCCTTTTTTCTTTTTTTAGTGGTACACATGAAATATACAATAGCTGAAAATGTGCATCCTAAGACTAGAAAGGCAATGCAGATTTCAGTGAACAAATCAGGATTGCTATGACTGGTGAGCACCTGCATCGGTCAGCATTCATTTAAGGTTGTTTTTCCATCAAACTTAAGTGGATGATATAACCTAAGAGTCATCTCAGGATATATTTTCAAGGTACTGTACCCCAAAACACTCAATAGGCAGAAAAAGCCAGTAGCTTGCCCTGCAACAAATCTCCATGCAAACATTCAAAACACCTATTATGACTAAAAAGGTCAAAAGGCATAGATAGTTATTTTGACTATGTACACATCTCTAATTCATTACCTTAGGCATTTGTACAGATATCAAAAAAGGTAGGCAAATCTGGGGCTACTTTTAGTCAAGAAGGAATACAATAAAAGCTAAGCTAAAGAATGCAATCTCCCATTTAACCAACATGTACTAGTTTATTCTATACTTTTATGCTCTGCAGTGAGTTGGTACATTTCCAAAGGCAGTGGCTATACTTTAATTATCTTCAGTAGTGAAAGGAAATAGCTGCATATATGACAATGTGGAGTCTTTAAATTTTATGTACTTACTGAGTTCAATAAAATAAATACCAGCTTTAAAGAACTAGAGGTTTTAGATACTGTTCTTTTTGAAGATAAACTCGATTAAATTTGAGTGAGAATATTTTAAGATTTTGACACTTCAAAGGAAGTGGTAAGTTAGAACGCCTATTTGAAGGAACACTCTTAGTCAAAGCTTGTACTTGCTCCAGCTTTGTCTTTAAAAGCACACAGAATCACAGTGAAAAATAAATGAATACATGTAGTGTTTATAATGGTGTCTGGTACACACAACTGTTATCTCTTTGTGAGAACTAGTAACATTCGGTATAACTTTTCTTTCCAAATATAATCTATGTTGCACACAGAGAGAGATTAAAAGCAATCCTGAAAACAAAAGCTATCAGAAAACTATACTGAAGCTTATAAATATTTTCCTATTTTCTGATCTTGGGGGTTCATTAAGAGTTCTTATTTGAGAAATTTTTAAACAGCTGTAAAGTTTACTTTACATTCATGGAAGATCCTCCTGGCATTAGTTCTTAAAATACACAATTGAAATTAGAGTTGTCAAATACTACATTGTGTTTTTAATAGATTTCTACTATATTAAAGAAAAGTACATCCTCTCTGGTTTGTCTTCCCTCTTAATTCTAGCTACACACTGCTGCCCTCTGCAGCATTTTCCATTCTTGCAAGCTGACTGCCACTCTTAATCATCACAAACCCACCTTAGAGGAGGGCTTTCTTAAGGGTCCAGCTACAGACCCCAATCCTCCAGGGAACGTTCTTTCCTGGCATTCACATAGCCTCTTCGTGTCTCAGGCCTTTATCTTTTTTTTTAACTAGTTTTTTTTTAATTGGAAAAAATTATATACGTATGGTTAAAGGGATAAAAAGGATTATTAGTGAAAACATGTGGCTTCCACTCCAAATCTCTACATAGATTCGTGAATCCGTCCATAAATGGTATATATTATTACAACACGCATTTCTTTTTAAACATAAGTGGATGTAGTCACACCACTGTTTATCATTCAAGATTGTAACTTGGAGATTATCCCCCTTCAGGCGGTATTAACCTATATAACTTAATTAAAACCAGTAAGTGCTAACAAAATAGGTTCTTCTTTTCTTTTTCACGGTACGCATGGCCTTTATTGTTTGCTACAGGAAGTGGAAGAGGCGGAGATGCGACAGCTCCGGCTCCTGGGGCGACTCCACAGATTGGGTCATCGCCCTCGAAAAGTCCAATTAATCTACTCTCGAGTAGGTTCTGCCACAATCTAATCAGCTTTTTGTTGCCACTAAGACTTTTATTATTCTGTGAATCGGTGGTTCTCAAACTTTACCAGACATTGGTATCACCTACAAGGCTTGTTGAAACAGGTTGCTGAGGCCATCCTCAGAGTTTCTGACTCAAAGGTGTGAGGTGGGTGTTGAGAAACCGTATTTATAGTAAATTATTTTTGCAATAAATTACAAATTACTGTAAAAAAATAAATACCACGCAAGGCTGATGCTACCGGGACCACACTCAGAGAACCAACCGGTAGTATGAATGCTGTATTAAACCCCGTTCCTCCCACCACCCAGCACTCTGGGAACCTCAAGAAGTGCCCAACGGCACAGAGCCCTGAAGTAACTGCCCAACTGACCCCCACTCCGAGCCGGAACTAAGATAAAACGAACCTACATCCGGCGCCTGGCGCATACTAGTACGTCATTTCCTTCCTACGAAACCCTGCCCACTTTACTTCCCTAACGTGATTAAGGGCCGGCGGCCTAGAGGGAGCTGGGAATCACGTGAGCCGAGCGACGTCGTGCGAGGATTTTTAACCTCTCGCGAGACTTTACCCGCCTCCTCTATTCCTCCTTCCAGTGCCCGGCTTTAGTCCTCTCCCGCTCGCCGCTGACCGAGGTATTCTTTTCCAGACCAAGTCGCCTAGTTGTCGCCGCGGAGCTTTTGCTTGCTGCTGCCGCTGTCGCAACCACCACTGGGCTGCTTTGTCGCGACCCCGTCCCGCCGCCACGCCCCCAGCCCCACACAAGGTAACAAACGCGATGAGGGAGAGAGTAAGGCCTCGCCGGGCTTCGGCCTCCCCCTAGTTGAAGCGGAGGCCTGAGGCCGAGGAGCGGGCCGCGCTGGAGAGGCCCGGGCGCCGGCCGGAGTGTCAGGAGCGCCGGCCTCCTCTTCCACCCAGAGTTGAGCCCTGAGCGGCCTCGGACGGGGTTGGGATAGCCGCGGGAACCCAGCGGGTGGGGTTGGCATTTTAAGGACGCTCCGGGCCCTTCCGAGCCTGTTTGCGGGTGGGGCTCCGGCTCCGGGCGCCTCCGCTGGGTTCGTGTTTTCGGTTTCCCTGGAAGCTGTTTGAATTTCGAGGTCTGAAATGGTCGAGCAAGTTGTGGCGGACTTTGAGGTGTTGAGTGACCGAGGGGGAGCAGCCTGGCTTGCTCTAACCCTTTTGGAGTCCTTCCAGGCTGTGGTTGGACGGGGATTGTAAAACAGACGGGTCCTCGGAAACCCCGTATGTTTGCTAATAAAGCGAGAAAGAATTCTCTCCTACTTTACTTTCAGGAGAAGAATGAGCCAGATTGGTGAAAGACACGTTCCTTAGATTGCCTAAATAGGAGAGTATCAGTGCTGTTTCTTTCATTGCAGAAAATGCATCGTCAGTATTTAAGTGACTGGGTTTTTGCTCTGGATAAGAGTTTCTAAACGCATTCATACTAATTGAATAGCTCTTGTGGAGGGCTATTTGTGTAGTTAATCCAAAATTAGTTGGAATTGGTTTTGGAGGTATTTTTTAGTGCTTAAAAATCAGAAGCCTCAACTCTTTCAACAGTTTAGTGCCTTTTTTTTTTTTTGGTGACAATATAACAATCCTGTTAATTGAGCCTAACACAGTGCCTTCCCTGTTACAGGACTTCAAAGAAAATTAGAAGTTCTTCTTTTTCCTCTTACCTCTTGTTTTCTGTTTCTATATGGAATTTGTCTGACATGTTTATAATCATCAGAATACTTGAAGTTTGTGTTTGGCTCACAGCTTTTCTCTGAATTGAAAGTAAAGGTAGTAGTGATAAATGACGTTGCAGTGAGTTATAATAATGAGTTGGGAGCAAAATTGGTTAGGGTTGATTCAGGCAGACAGGGAAAATTATTTTTTATGGTTTGGTTCTTTTTGTTCCGTTTTCATGACCTTACTCTTTTTATTTTCTTCAGATGTCAGAGGATCTAGCAAAGCAACTGGCAAGCTACAAAGCTCAACTCCAGCAAGTTGAAGCTGCGCTGTCTGGAAATGGAGAAAACGAAGATTTGCTAAAATTAAAGAAAGATTTGCAAGTAAGTATGAGGGGACACTTACAGTTACATTGCTTGAAAAGAATATTTTTGTGTTTTACAAATGATCTATTGTTAAGAATCCGTGGGTATCCAGAACACCATTTGGAGGGAGTGTTTCACCCCTTGTGCGTACAAGTGTGTACGTACATAGGCATACATGGCTTCTAGGAGTAGGGTTGCTTCCTCAGTTTGTGTACATCAAAATGATTGAAGCATTGTTCTTTGTTAACGTCAACCTTGTATGCTCATATAATTTTAAAAAATAAGAGTTAACATTAGAAGTCATTGTCAAACTTTCTAGAGAAAGAGGTACATACAATTTTACAAGGAATAGCACTTCTGATTTTAAAGACCTGGAAAAGGAATTTTAGTTC
The DNA here is from genome assembly GCF_008692025.1 of Phocoena sinus. NCBI lineage: Eukaryota > Metazoa > Chordata > Mammalia > Artiodactyla > Phocoenidae > Phocoena > Phocoena sinus. The sequence goes on along the minus strand of NC_045778.1, from coordinate 65,554,201 downwards.
AAAGGGTAACTAAAGTTAAAGGAGGAAAATATAACCTGATTAAGATTCTTTTTAATGCCAAAAGATTCTTTGAAAATGAAATAGAGCACGCATGCCAGAGATCCTGTGTGTGTGTAACAGAGCTAGCTCTAGTGCCTTGTGTTGAAAACACATTATAAAAATACCTAAAGAGATGCTTGTTTTCTGCATAAATGTTATATAATGTTTGAACTTAAGGCTAGGTTTTACATCTAGTTTTTGACACTTGTTAGCAACTTAAAATTAAACCAAATCTATGTGAGAAGGAGATCTTAATTTGTTCTTTTTGTTGTGGAGGGGCAGTAAGTATGAAACCTGCTTTTTAAAACTTGCTCTGGGGTTTTGAGACAAACATAAAGCCATGATAGTAAATATCTGTTATTTCTCAGAACAATAGGTTGATTAATAAAAATACCATATATAATACTTGTAAATATGTATGAGTTTTCATCTTAACAAATTTGTGAATTTAAAATTCTGAACCTGAGTTTTTGGAAAGTTTTAAAAGATGATTAGATGGTCTATGTTCACTGATTCAAAACAAAACTTGAATCATCTTCATCCTATCTAAGTAATCCTTTCCCTCCCTTTATATCATTCTCTTGCCCATTAAAATTATTAAATTTTAGGGATATTAGAACTGCAAACAAATGAAACTTACGTGAAATGGGGTCCAGATTCAGGATTCTGAAAGCGCTTACCTGGGCATAATTAAGATGAGTTAAATATTTTTGGGTTCAAATTCTGGATTTAGGATAGACTTTCATGAAGTTGCAATAGTATGTTATTTTTCTAAAAACACAGAAACCAGGGCCTCTCTTCAATACGTAGAAATCAGGCCAGTGGATTTCAAGGAGCCAGTCAATAAGAAAAAGATGTTTTGGGAGCAATTTCTCCCACTCTCCGGCCAACTTTCTTCTTGCCTCAAGGAGAGAGCCTGGCATGCCCCCATCTCTCTGTCTCTCTCTCTTTTTTTTTTTTAAACCCAACTTAAAAGCAGTGCTTTTTTTCTTTGAAGAAAATAAAACGTCATGTGCTAATATTGTATATATTGCTTCCTGGGCAGTAGGAGGGAGGGGTATATGTGGAACTGGTGGAGCGGGGAGTTGGGAGTGAAGACTGTGAACATTATTATGAGGTAATAATGTTACAGAGTAAATTGTCAGAGCCTGGGCAGAATTGTCTTATTAGGACATGATCCATAGTGGAAATACTATTGGGAGAGAGACCATTGTAGTAGGCATTGTAGTAACCAGGTAAATGGCTTACTTAGGGTTCAGTTAATAATGACCTGGGGGCCATTTATCTGTAAAATGTCCTGTTTTCTGTAACCATTTTGAAAAGCATTGTCCAATAGAAGTTTCTGTGGTGATGGAGATGTTCTGTATCTGCTGTGTAATATTATAGCCACTACCCACATGTGGCTGTTGAATATTTGGAATAAGACTAGGATGGCCGAAGAGCTGAATTTTAAATTTTATTTAAGTAGCCATATGTGGCTACCATATCAGATGGCACAGATTTAGAAGCATAAGTTCTAACACTTCAGTTAGAAATAATAGAGAATGTTTTTCCTGACCAGTCTTGACTTTGGATTCTTTTCCTCTTATTCTGTCATGGAAAAAAAAAATCATTTTGGTTACTAGAAATAGGTCTGTTTTGAATTGAAAACTTCTCAAAGGTGGAAGGCATCTTTTAGGATTACATAAAATTCTGGAAAGTTTTGTGCTGTCTGCTTCCATATAGTAATTGTTATCTCCATTGACTACAGCTACAGCTTCTATTTTGTCATAGGTTTTTTGTTTTTGTTTTTGCGGTACGCGGGCCTTTCACTGTTGTGGCCTCTCCCGTTGCGGAGCACAGGCTCCAGACGCGTAGGCTCAGCGGCCATGGCTCACGGGCCCAGCCGCTCCGCGGCATGTGGGATCTTCCCGGACCGGGGCACGAACCCGTGTCCCCTGCAGGCGGACTCTCAACTACTGCGCCACCAGGGAAGCCCAGGTTTTTTGTGTGTGTGTTTGTTTTTTTTTAAAATCCTTTTCCTTCTCTGCATTCTGGGATATACCTTGTGCCATTGATATTTAATCCTGCCTTTTATATTTGCTGAAGAATCTGTTCAGGCTGATGACTTGAGTTTGTGGCCTCCTTTATTTTCTTGTGTTCCTTTTATGGAATATCCTTAACTCTGGTTAAAAATTTGTTTGCCCTTTCATTTATGCAAAATGTTCTTCATTTTTTTCAGTGGCCCTCATTTGCCAGTAAGGCTTCTATGTTTATTTCTTTATGTACTATCTTTCATATAAAGTTACTCAACAGGCAGCAGATTAATTTACTAAAGTCCTAATTGCCTTTCTTTTTTCACTTAAAAGAAGTGGGTTTAGTAAAATCCAGGCTAGCTAGTTGGCTAGCTCCCCAGGCAGTCTCTGATAATCACAAAAAATAGTCAATTTATTAGGCTGTTTGCTGAATACCCTGGTTCTAAAGGAGGCAGGGGTCAAGTCACTTGTCTCATATGTTACAGTGGCTCTGCATCCCCGAAACGCCTTCCTTCAGTAAGCAGAGTGCTTGAGTGCACCCCCTTTGACCTGCTGATATGTAGATCACAACATCTGATGCTTCCTGGGATTGCCGATTACTGTAACTGCTGCCCATCTGTCAATGAAGGAGCAGTTTCAGAACTCAGACTTGGGGGAGGAAAAGTAATTAATGGTATGTACCTTTAAGAACTCCCTCATACATAAAATAGTTTCTCTAATACTTTGGTCCATATACACATGTGAAGAAAAAAAAAAACCATTTAGAAGGTCTTTATAGTTGTTGGGAGGGGTATGTAAAACATGGCAAAGTAAAAAGACAACTAGAGATAAATGCTCCAGATTTTTTAAAGTGTCATTTCAGGGCAGGACTCTGGAAATTATAACATGCACAGCTTTTCAGGACCCTTTTCTTTGGTGAAAATGTATTTCCTTATGAAAATATAGTGGGGAGATGTTTTATCCCAAGACAAGTAGAGTTCTAAATCTTGAGACCTACAAACACAGACTTTATGTTTGTGCTTTAGTAGTTAAATGATCCCTAGTTAAATGGAATTATTTAATGATAGGGATTGTATGGGCTCTTGAGTCAGGCTTATTGGATTACATTCTTGGCCCTAAAAGTGGTTAATTAAAAACAAGACTGGATAATTTACTCTCCTTCTTTGTGTAGTACATGATCTGTTTATTTGGAAGTTCTTTGCTTATTTGCAAAAGTTATGTGCAAAAGATTGTCTTATTAAAAAGTATTTGAATGGATATTTGGCACCTAATAAAGCTTTCATTAAAGATGTTAATCTACTGAATTTTTAATGTAAATCTGAGTCTTCTAGTTTTTTCATTCATAAAATTTTTTAATTAATAAAACTGATCTTTCTCCAAGGGCTTTAATAATCCTTTTTTTTAAGACTCAAATATAAGTTTTTAAGAAATAGCCAGGAAGATTTAAAATCTTTAGGAGAGAAGTAACATTAAACTTTCTTGTCTATTGAACCAGAGCTACTATTATAAAACCTCAATGGGAACCAGAAGAAACTCAATACAGAGTGCAACTTTGCTAATTTTTCTCCCAGAACATAATAATGTGATGTTTAAGGTATTTTATTTGCAACAGCAGAGGAACAGGTATGCAAGTTCTTAAAATAAATCAGATAAGGTGATGCATAATATGAGTCTTCATCAGAGTAAAAATATAGCAGATTGGTAGCAGAATCTATCAATTTGTTCTACTTCTTAAGTTTTTTAACCAGCCCTACTAAACACCTTTAAAGTCAGTAAGTGTAAGCCTGAGTTAGAAAATATATTTGCCACACAGAAAGGTTTTGCCTACCTGTGTGTGTTACATTTATTTTATTTTTTTCTTTTAAACGAAGCTGTGCTAATGTGCTTAACATTAAGGTATTGGGATATTTTAAATCTGACTTGGTAATTTGCTTACCCAAATGGGATAGGTTTTATAATAAATGAATAGAGACACTACTGTTTTTAAAATATATCTACAGTACTTTGGTAGAAATATGTATGAGCAGGAACATTTTTATTACTAATAAGGCTGCTTCAAGTGTTTGGGGGTTTTTGAGGGGGAGCTCACCTGTTGGCAGGCAGTTAATACGACTGCCAAGCAGTGCCCTGTAAAAAGTGCAGTTGTGCGACGTACACGTGACAGTGATGTGAGAGAAAAGTGATCTTGAATCTAGGTCAGTGCCTTACAGTTGACTGTTTCTCATCTTTAGAGAGGTCTATTCAGCTAAAATAGGTGCTTAAAAGTAATGTACAGTGTAAATTCAAGTCTACCCTATTTCTGTTAGTATTTGAGGTTAATTAAATTGAAAGGCAACTGCCTGGGTTTAAATCCCAGCGCCAGTGTATAAAATACTGTATCTCAGTTTCTACATGGGGATAATCACAGTATCTACATCATAGTATTGTTATGAACTGCAGATAAATCTTTGTAGAGTACTTAATGAGTGCTGTGTGGTATGAGAGCTGTTATCAAAAACTGAAAGAACTTGCTTGTTGAAAGTAGTTGACAATGTGAATTATAAAAATAAAGTTAATGGTTTTTGTTTTTTCTTTTTAGGAAGTTATAGAACTAACCAAAGACCTTCTGTCAACTCAACCTTCTGAAACGCTGGCAAGTTCAGACAATTTTGCTTCTACTCAGCCCACTCATTCATGGAAAGTAGGAGACAAGTGTATGGCAATCTGGAGTGAAGATGGACAGTAAGTGTAGAAAAAAAACTGTAACTATAACATGAAATAGTAAAGTACAATGGTAAGGTGATTTTAATCAGCTTGAACTACCCTATTTTAATCTTTCTATAATAGCCAATATGACTTATAGAACGAATTTGATTCTTGGGTGGTTACCATTAATACAGTTTAATTTTTAGCTTTAGGTTAAGTTTTAGGGCAGAAGAATGGCTTGGATCCTAGAGGAAATAAACATGAAAGTAGAGGAAAATGAATGGATATTAAAAAGTATATAGTCTAAATTCTTTTTTCCTTGAATTGGAAATTGAGTAATGGTTGGTTATCTTAGACTTTTGTGAAGCACATATACTGAAATTATTCCTATAAGAAGTATCTTTTCTCAAAAGAGATTGACTAAAGCACATATAGTAGACATGTAAGAGACTTCCTTGGCAATATTTTGGTTAGGACTTCCTTTTTAAAAAGCAGATGGCTAACTCCAGCCACTATTATCTTTGCCAAAGGGACATTTGATTATAGGAGTTTCATTTTAGACACATTGAATAGTTGAATCACTGCAGTATAAGTCTTGTAGGCTGAGTGCTAAACCTTTACTCACCTGCTTACAGCCATGATATCTTTACAGGTGTTATGAAGCGGAGATTGAGGAGATAGATGAAGAAAACGGCACCGCTGCAATCACTTTTGCTGGCTATGGCAATGCTGAAGTGACTCCACTGTTGAACCTCAAGCCTGTAGAAGAAGGAAGGAAGGCAAAGGAGGACAGTGGCAACAAACCCATGTCAAAGTAAGTGACTTTGACTTAAGCATTTTAAATGTAATCTTCCCCATTTGGGTACTTGAGATGTCTGCAGAATCTATACAGCCTAGACTAGAGTAAGAAACTTGTAATACTGTTTACCATTATTTTGAAGATTAGCAGTGTATGGTCAACATTGTCTATATATGTATGCCTAGGTAAAGTGAAGACATTTTGGTTCCCACTTAGGCATTTAATGAATAATTATTAAGAGGATTCTGTATATTGATACTTCTCACTAAACCAGGTTCTGGGTTCCATCACAGCAAAGAAGACCAAATTAGGCCTTGTCTTGACTGAGTTTATAGTCTAAAGAACAAACACATAATTAAAGAAGAACTTTAATAATAAAGTGTAAAAGTAATGGAAGGAACATAATGGTACTTTTAGGGAACAAAGAAAAGGTACCTAAACTGCATTTTAGTCATCAGGGCAAATTTCTTTGAGGAAATGATGTGTAAACTGAGATTTGAAAAGAAGAGGTGTTAGCCAGTTAATGAACTAGAAGGTATGATCTTGGGCAAGCTGCTTAACTTCTGTTTCCTCATCTGTGAAACAGGGACAATAGTATATGCCTTATGGGGTTGTAAGGATTAAATGACAGCATGAGTAAAACATGTAGCACAGTTCTTGACATGTAGTAAGATCTCACTCAGTAAATGTTTACATTTAAAGAAGAAAACAAGGTGGGAACATAGAGGTAACAGAAAGAAACTCCTTTGGTAAAAACTTGGGGCTCGAGGGTGGGTGGTTTGACAAGAGATTAGAGAGGCAGAGGCCAGATCATAAAAAGCTTGAAAGCCACGGATGCATTTCAAGTAGAGAGGATCTGATGTGTTCAGATTGGAGCTTTCGAATGATTACTGGCAGCAGAGAGAAGGCAGCTACTGCTGTCATCCAGGTGTAAGATGATCGTGGACCTGAGCCCAGGGAGTAGCAGTTAAGGATGGACCCGTGTATAGTTTGAGAGGTATTTAAGAGATAGAATGAACAATTTTCAGTTCTGCATATTTGCCACAATTGGCTATCTTTTGGATTTGTCAAGAGTTTTCAAAACTTAAGTTGCTACATAAATATATTTGAATTTGGGAAAATTGTATCATCTATTAAAATAAACTTGGTTTAAGCATCCCAATAAGAAAGATTGTAGAATAACGTGACATTTCTATTTTTAGTCTTTGGTATTTGTGTAAAAACCACACTTCATAGTAGTGATTTTATGATACAGAGGAGTCTAGATCATATAGCCTTTTTTTAAAGACATCTTTCTTCGTCCTTCTTTTGGTGAGAAGTCAGTGTTAACAGACTGAGCAGAAATTATTGAGAGGGCTTTAGGCTCTGATTGGAAAACCCTAGTTGTTTTTGTTTTAAGAATTGTTAGCTATGATTTCCCTTTGTACTGCTGTGCTCTTCCAATCTACATGAAATAGTTTTATCTGCATTGAATCTCTTCATACAGTTTTTCCAAATGCAGCATATTACACTTGCTAACTGCCCATTTAACAATTGATACAGGTTTAGATAGCTTTTAATGTTGAAACTCCTCCTATGCCTAAAACACAACTGGCAGAAGCCATGTAAATGGCAAATTAAAAGTCATAGTTGAAATGTTTGATTAAATGCGTAATAGATTACTACACTTGCATTCAAAAGCTTCCAAGGATACTGTATATTTCAAATAACATTTATTTCTTAGTAGTCCTGAGTGATCGGCATTGATGTTAGCTTTTATTCGTGGGGTGAAGAATGTGTAAGTTCATTAGGTTTTGGGGTTTTTTTGGGGGGGCAGTGGTTGCACTGCTAAATATCTCTAAGGAAGTCATCTTTTAAATTTTAAGAGTTGACATTTACCTGTTCTGTCCACACAGAAAAGAAATGATTGCCCAGCAGCGTGAATATAAAAAGAAGAAAGCTTTGAAAAAAGCACAGAGAATAAAAGAACTTGAACAAGAAAGAGAGGACCAGAAGGTGAAATGGCAGCAGTTCAACAACAGAGCCTATTCTAAAAACAAAAAAGGCCAGGTTAGTAAATCCTTTAATCATACTTTGTAAATTTGCAAAGTGCAACTGTCATTAAAATAAAGTGAGCACAAAATAACTTTAAAATGAAAAAGGAGGTTCATAGATTTAACGAAATAGTAACTGGATCTTGAATTCAGAATCCTCTTTAATCTTCATTTTTGACTTACTGAAAAATATCTCCATTAGCCACTGTCTCTGCAGTGGAAGCACTGTGAATGAGTTTATACCAGGAATTACAAAAGATCTAGGTTATTTCCTTTTATTTTAATTTTTTTAAAATAAATTTATTTAAGTTATTTATTTTTGGATGTGTTGGTTCTTCATCACTGCACACGGGCTTTCTCTAGTTGCAGTGAATGGGGGCAGGCTTCTCGTTGCAGTGAATGGGGGCAGGCTTCTCACTGCAGTGGCTTCTCGTTGCAGAGCACGGGCTCTAGGCGCACAGGCTTCAGTAGTTGTGGCACGTGGGCTCAGTAGTTGTGGCTTGCAGGCTCTAGAGCGTGGGCTCAGTAGTTGTGGTGCATGGGCTTAGTTGCTCCGCGGCATGTAGGATCCTCCCGGACCAGGGCATGAACCCGTGTCCCCTGCATTGGCAGGCGGATTCCCAGCCACTGTGCCACCAGGGAAATCCCTGATTTCCTTTTATAAACTAAAATTTGAAAAATTATTTGTTATCTTACATACTGCTTAGAGTGTATTGAACCCTACCTGATTTGTTAACATGCCTTATGTTGGGTGTCACTAGTGGGTTTTATGAGCACTCAGGTTCCCTTGAGGTACTTTTCCTTATAGGTGTATTTTGGAATTTTATTTTTTTCCAAAACTAATCAAGAATTGTTTGTTTCATTTCTCCTAGGTAAAGAGGAGTATTTTTGCTTCACCTGAGAGTGTAACTGGCAAAGTTGGAGTAGGAACTTGTGGAATTGCTGATAAACCTATGACACAGTATCAAGATACCTCTAAATACAATGTTAGGCATTTGATGCCTCAATAATCAGAAAAACTGTTGGATTTCATCTCTGCAGGGCTTTACATTTACCTTTTTATCCTTATATTTTTCTAAAGGTAAATTATTTGTTAGACGAGTAAGGAAGATACCATTGTTGTCATTGTTTGACTTCAGTAGAATGAAACTTGAAGAAATTGTATTTGATAACTGCTATTCATTTAAACTTTTTTCATTACTACTACCAGTTTCCTCAAAGTTTGTTGGGTAAAGCAACTTTTCTAGATAGATGCTGAGTAAATACAGCACTTAGGTTAATTATTGATCTTCCTAGTATCAGGCCCCCACTTAATGGATGGCATATACGTTTTGTAAGGTTCTAACTGGGAAGTTTCAGATGCTTTGAACTTGCCACATATTCTAGCAATTCACTGGAACATCAAGGCAAAATACCAACCTGCTAAAGAGAACTTCTCTTCATTTTTTTTTTGTCTTCACCTTAAACCTAGCTGTTGCCCAGTTAACCTAAAAGTAGGTTAATTTGTAAATGGCAGAGTTTTTTTTGAGGTTTTTCTCAACTCGTTTCCTAAGCCTATTAGGCCATCTCTAAAATTGATCCAGCTCTGTATTCTTTTCATTGAATTTTAGTTTTATGTAAGAAACCATGTTTAGGACCAGCTACCTTTTCTAATGTTTTTTTTTGTTTTTGTACGTTTGCTTTCCTCCTGTGTTGATTTTCACTTATGGTAGTAGTACCATTTTTTGGATGTGTAATGTTTATATGAGAAAACAAAAAGCTGATGTATAGCCCTGTATACAATGTAGATACTATTTTTGTAAAAAAACGAGGCTAAATTAATGAACAAGAGTACCGAATGTTTCATCATTAAAAATTTACTGTATTTCTCGTGCATTAATCTGGCCATAATTTCCCTGTATATTATGTTCACGTAGCTGAGTTTGTAATTTTTGTTAACTAGATCAAGTTGTCAGCATTTGTTGGTAAGTGAGCATCACAATTATCCTGAGTTGAGTTTAAGCCAAATGTATGCGTAGAAAAGGGTCTTCCTATTAATGGAAGATGGTGGTTTTTAAGAAGTGTGTTAATTTCAGTTTTTGTATGTTTAACTTTTATTAAATAAAGTGTTTTTAAAATCTCCAGGGTGTGTTAACAGAAAGGTGAAGTTAGCTGCCAGCATTGATATAATGATTAAGCATACATCATTTCCACAGGAAAGAATATTGAGTGTGTAATAAATGTTTCGATAAATCCTTATGTGTGCCTTATATTGGACATAAGAAATTGGAAAGGACAGACTAGTTTTATTTTAAGGGTTGTGCTTGCATAGGGGTGTTTGTAAATTTTTGGTAGAAGGGGAAAATAAAAATTTTTATTTCATTAAGAAAAAAAATTTATTTCATGAATTTTAATTTTTTTGGTAAATTGAAGCTTTTTAAAAAATGTTTTTGGCCACGCAGCACGGCATGTGGGATCTTAGTTCCTGGACCAGGGATCAAACCTGTGCTGCCTGCAGTGGAAGCTCAGAGTCTTAACCACTGGACCGCCAGGGAAGTCTGGTAAATTGAAACTTCCAGGAGGACAGTGATGAGAGAGAATTCCTTGTGTCTCCATCTCCCTCCCAACTCAGGAGATCACTGTTGTTTTGTTTTTTTTGTTTCTCTCCCTGTAACTTATGGCCAAAGGGTAGAGCCCATACGACAGAATGAAAGGTGAAGTAGTTTTTCAATACAAGGCACAAATTACAGTAGAAAAGGAGCTACTTAGCCCGAAAAACTTCTAAATATACTAATGTTCTTGTTACCAGTATAACAAGCTTTAAATCAATGGTATCCTTAAAGGATTGCAAGGGAACCCTAGTAATTAAAAAGCACTGGAAGGAAATTTGGTATAACTCTGTGGCCATACAAAGTGGTTTTTGGTGAGATTATCTTGGTATGTTTGCTGGAGTAATAGTTCACCTGGTGTTTGTGTAGAGACTCGTGCCTCCTTTGACTCTATGGGCCTTCCTTTCCGCACATTAATTTTCCTGGAGGGCTTTGCAGTAGGAGGAGAGAAAAGGGGGAAATAAAAGTGGCCGTGTTATAGAAAACATTTTTTAACAAATAGGCATATAGCATGAAGTCAAGAGCCTGTGTGTCGAAGACCTAGATGTGGTCCTTTGTAAAGTCCTGTTGTCAGGATGATGATAGTGTCTCTGGACTAAACTTAAAAATTAGGAATCCTGGGGGGACCTGTCTCATAGTGGATGCTGAAGTTGAGAAAATCTTAATGAGGAGCATGATACCAATGGTATTTTACAGATGCAGGTGGTTAAGCTCTCAATATTCTAAAATCAAATATGATGCTTGGTCTATGAAGGTTTGTTATAAAATTTAATGTAGAGGTTACCCTCTTGTCAAGAAAGGAGACATGAAGCTCTGAAATGGACAGACTGAACCATACTTGATGTCCCCCACGTGGCTGTGGTTGCATTTGTCTTTTCTCAAAACTTGACATTTGACTTTGTTATTGGCTCTTTCTAGGAAAGTACAGTCCTAACACCCCCAAAACAATTTTAAATTTTAATATTAATCACAGATAACAGTGTTTTAATTAACATGTAGAAAAGTCATATTGGAAGAGCAAGGACTCTGGAGCCAGACTGCTGTGTTTGAATCCTGGCTCCCTCATTTATTATTTGTATGCATAATTCTCTGCCTCAGTTTTCTCAGCTGTAGAATTAAATTAATACGTTTCATTAGGTTGTAAGGATGAGTGAGTTAGTATGTGTGAAGTGTTTAGTAGAGTACCTGATATGTTGTAAGCACTATAGATAGAAGTGTTTGCTACTACCGTGCAGAGCTAATGATGACTATCTGATCTTTTTTCCTTAACTTGAATAACAATTCACATTATAATGGAAATAATACTATAGCTTATAAATGTGTTACTGAAATGTTACCAAATTACCAAAGTTCTAAGACATTAAGTAATCCTGGTAGAGGTTTAAATTTTTGAATTTGGGTTTGTTTCTTAGTGGGAAGGGGATTACACTCCTAATAAAAAAATCATTTTTTTTAATTTAATTTTTATTTTTGGCTGTGTTGGGTCTTGGTTGCTGCGTGGGGGCTACTCTTTGTTGCGGTGCACGGGCTTCTCTTGTCGTGGAGCACGGGCTCTAGGCGTGTGGGCTTCAGTAGTTGTGGCACATGGGCTCAGTAGTTGTGGCTCGCGGGCTCTAGAGCGCAGGCTCGGTAGTTGTGGTGCATGGACTTAGCTGCTCCGCGGCACGTGGGATCTGCCTGGACCAGGGATCGAACCCGTGTCCCCTGCACCGGCAGGTTGGATTCTCAACCACTGTGCCACCAGGGAAGCCCCACTCGTAATTCTTGATTAAGATTAATGAGGGATTCTTGGATCTGGGTCCTACCCCAGGCCTATCCAGGCCAAGGTATGTCTTGTTTTTTTGACAGACACCACATGCACCAGATGTGCATCCCTGGCTGAGCACCATGTTTTAGGTTAAATGTGAAAATGGTTGGGTTTTTGAAATGAAGGCAAAAATTTATAAGTGGCAATTTTCTGAGCCCAATTATGAGGACTTAGGCATCAAGCCAAAGGCATCAAGCCAAAGTGAAAATGCATCCATTTAATGTAACAACTCATTTTTTTAAATACTTGTTTTTTCACAACAAAGGATGTGCATGTGCATGCACGTGTGTGTTTCCATTACAATGCAGTTTTAATGCTCTGTCTGCCTTTAAAATAGCAAGGGAAAACCATGAAGTGACAAAGGAAACTCAGTTTTGTAAGTTGTGTGGTGTCTGTAGATTGTGATTATATAAGGTGAAAAATACCACTTGCAAATTAAGCGAAGTATTAGAGTTTTGATTTGGCTTTTTGCCTCAACTGGGTATTAACTGAGATATAAAAGAAGGAAGAAAATGTATTAAAGCCAACAAGGTTTTGTATTTGTTAAAATATTTAGAGTTCAATAAACATGTGCTGAATTGTATTAAGTATTTGTATTAAACTATGAAACAACCAGTTAGTATAAATGGTAATTTACAAGTTCAACAGTAAATGTAAACATTCTTTGTATCTAGGATTTTTGAGTTGCAAGTTAAACTGAATTTTTACTGCAGTGGAGAGGAAAAGCATAGCAGGTAAAATAACAGGTAATGCCATAGTTTAAACAAAACCAAAGCTATTGATTCCCCTTATACTATGATTTTTTTTAAAAAAGCGTACCTGTATAGTGGGTATAGACGTATTCTTAAGAAACATCTCAAGAGGTTCAGAAACCCGTAATACTGACATTCTAAGAATTTGTTCTGGCCTAGCCAAAAGTAGTAAAACAAACAAAAAACAGATGAAGGTGTTATTCTGTGACGGTCCTCGCTTGCCTTTTCTGCCATTCAGCTTAAGTATATAAAGGTTCTTTCGTGGCCTTGAGTGGGGAAAAGCAGATCTGAGAATAATGCTGGGCTTGGGTTAGCTGACAGCTGAACTAACTAAAAATAACAAATTATGGCTACTTGTCATCTTTTAGTTCCCAGAAATAAAAACTGGCAATTTACTTCCACCAAGCACCTTACCAGTTCATTTTTACAAAACCAGTACGGACTTGTTACTGGAATTACTAAAATTGTAACTTGTTTCCCCAGTTAGTTTTTTTTAAGAGCACAGCTAAAGAAGCTATGGTTATTCTCATTGGGAGAAAAGGTTTGTTTTTTGTGTGAAGAGCTACTTCACACAAAAATCATGGTGGTTATTTTGCTGGCTCGTGATTTTCCTTTTTTGGTGAAACTGATGTGCTTTTGTTTTTTTCTCCTTTCAAGCCCTGTACTCACTTTAGCAAGATGCAGTGAATTTCTGACCAGAGAAACAAAGAATTCAGGCTTGGAGGAAACACTTGACTCTACATCCTGGGAAAACTAGAGCTGAAGCCTGAGATCTGTAGCTAGGCTAGTCTTTAATAGATGGTAATTGTCCCAATTGTTAATTGTTCAGAAGTATGCAGGAAGGAGGAGTAAGAGTAAGTATCCCTTTGGTTCTTTTGCTCAGAATTTTTCCCTCCAAAAGCCCTGTCAGGTTTAGTTGACCTAGCTTTCAGAGTGAGTGTGATGAAGCTGCTAATTTAGAAACAACTGACTTCTTAAATTTTTATTTCTTACATACATTTTGGAGAGATTTTATGGCTTTTATGTTTTTACAGTGCTATTCTGTACCCTGGTATGAAAATCTAAAATATCCCAGTTATTGTCCTACTAGTAAAGAGTAAAAGCATTTTTCCATAGCTAAGAGTTTGAAAAAATAGAAAATATTCCAAAATTATAGGAAGTTGGCAGTACTTTAGAAGAGCTTCATTTAAGCCATTTCCCCTAATAATTACTATATAGAAAGGTAAAACAAACAACTGAAGCTGTCAGCCAGTACATCTATTTTGAACTACACTTATTATTTCCAAGAATCAGATGTATTCCAAAAGAAAACTAGTTTCCTGTTGGATCTGGTACCTAGGCCAATAAGATTTTCTTCATGGTGAGGTCAGCACTAAAATATTAACTAGGACACTCAATTTATTATGCAGTGGTTACTATCAGTGTATAACATACTCAAGCTCAGGCCCTTTCCTTTTTTTAGGAAGACCAGGTAATCACTAAAACCAATGATACATAAATCTTATAAAGCCTTTATTTAAAAATTTCTATAGGATGTCAAAATTTACTTCTTACAATGTATAACCTGCCACAGAATTTTGTGAAAATGAACCATTTTATTAATAGTTTTATTCTGCAAGACCCAGAGTCAGAATAACTAAAATTCAAGATTAAGGATGAAGAGGTTAGAAGGCTGCATTCATCAGAGGAAGTAGAGAAGTATAACACCTGTTAATTTCCTTCTGGCACTACATGCTCCTGGGCTGTGGTGGTGGCATGGATCCACGTGTCCACTTTTGTAATTCTTTTTTTTTTTTCTATTTTTATTCAAAGTCAAAAATTATTATCATCCTCATCAGTTCACTCAGTCTACATATATCAGTTTTAATCCTTAACAATCTTTCAAAATAGAGGTAGTATTTCTATCAACTTTCCAGGAGGAAACAAGTCTCCATGAAGAAATTTAGTATCTTGCCCAGGGTCCTTAGCGAATGTTAGAACTGCTATTTGAATGTAATCAAAATGCTTGTTCTTCCCCTATTCTCTTTTTGGAAGGGAGTGTGGAATTTTTGAGGTGGAAGGATAATAAAAGAAAAAGGGCAACTAGTTGCTTCTTCAAGTGGAAGAAAACAAACCCTCAAAAAACCCTTCCCCGAAAGGGTAGACCATTTCTTTGTGAGAAATGACCGGGGATGCAGTGTGGCTTTAGGTTAGAAGCCTTGCCTGAACAATCCTCATTGCCTTTTCAAATCCCTTCATAAAAGGGATGCTAAATGCTAAAAACTGTCATTGTTACGGCCCTAGAAAAGGCATTTCTGCTGGAGTTTCTCATACCTATTCTAATCAGAAACTAGAGTCGTAATGACTTCATCACAATCTTCTTTGGTAATATGCACAGAAATAGGATTTACCTGTACCTATTAATTTATCACTCAGACATTTTACATAGGGGGCAGTGTTAACTCAGGTTAGTAAAGACTAAATGGGAACTTACAGATTGGTTTTTAATTTGAATAATAGTAGAGTCAAAGGGATTCCCTAAAAAGTTATTTGGAGAACAGATAATTAGAATGACAAATGGCTTTGTTGTCCTACCTGAAGAAATTAAGATTATTGGGTACATTAAACCATCTGCAGTTAGGTTATGTGGAATTATCAGTCAAGAAGGCACCTGTTGTAAATTACTGAACAGGAAATGGCAATGATTAAACTGCCATTAATTCAGACCACTGAAGTGGTATAAACAGACATTTAAGGAGATAGTTGCCTCAAGATATGGATGCTCATTCATATTTTTTCCTTCATAGCAAAGGGCGGTACAAAAAGCACTCGTGTGTTCTTCATTCACAATTTTTATTTCTTGCAGTTAACTTTTTGTATCTTCAAAGTCCATTTGTCTTTAAAAAAAATTAATACTTATTCATCATACAATCCATCCCCCTCCCCCAAGGAAAACAAATTCAGGGAAGGAGTAATTTAGGGGGCAGTTGAAATAGGTACTATAGGTTCGTGACAAAGGCTTCCCAGCCCACCATCCTGTACATATACAACAAAATTGCAGCACCTCAAGTTCACCTAAATGAAGTCCCAAATTCCAGCCCTCGGCAAGTGATGCAAGTGAATGCCATGGGAATTACAAAATGGAAGCTCTGTCACTGGCTTCCATTTATTTTCCATGGTAGTTAGCAGAGTCTTCAAACTGTCTCCTTTGGGAAAGTCAAAACAACATTTTGACCTGGCCAGGAGTAATTATAAATGAAACCAGAAATAATTTATTACCTGGGCCACAGAAATGAATTTCTTTTATCATGTTTTTCATTAAGTCCCCAGCACCTGAAGTAGCAAGTTCTAATAATGGGCTCCTAAAGGCATGCAGTTTTTCACACATCTACTTCAAAGAATTTCTTCCACTCAAACATACCACAGTCAAGGACAATATTTTTGGAGGCACGGGAAGAGCACAAGAACAAGTAAGTATATGATGAGGCCTTGTGTACGACCAAGATGGTTCACTTCATATATAGAAGCAGTGAGAGCTGTTAAAAGTGCTACTTACAAAGGATGGTCTAACATTACACACACAACTGCACTGCTAAATATGGTTGTCTTTATTTTCTTTTTCCTTGCCCAGCCCTATCTAAACAAAATAAAACTACAGGACTGAAATTAACCCATTAAAATCAGCAATAAGTTATGAAAATCATAAAGCTTTTTTTTTTCTTTTTTAAGTAATTAAGGGTAGTTAAATTATTTAAAGTATACAAAGTCCAAAGAGCCAGGGTAAGGTCTCCAAGGCTTCCTGGGGTGAGGGAGAGGGCCAGGGGAGAACCTGGGAGTTTGAAAGACAAAAAGGGAAGAACACGTGACATCAAAGTGCAGGCTAGAATTTCACTTAAAATAACATTTCTGAAAATATTGACAAGAGCAACAATAGCACCTGCACAATGGGATTGTGAGGGAGAGAGACTGCCTGTAGGAAAACAGAAGCAAATCTTTACATTAAAATGAGACAAGTGCCGAACTTAACTATGTTAACTATGATAGTATGTCTACTATAGATATCAGATGGTTAAAAGATGGTAAAAGATAATGATTCTAAAAGAAAACAAAAACAGCATTGACCTTTTTTCTACTTAGCCCAGACCTCATTCATTTTGTGCACTATGAAGAGTGAGGTGTGAGGTGTTTTATCATTATCAAATGCTGCATCAAAATAGATGATTTTTTTCCCATGTGTTTTTCACTATAAAAGACGTCTATGTTTTTTATGGACAAGCTTTAAAAAGATGTCATTTTGGTTTTCAACACATACAAACAGTTATCAAAATCTGAAATAAAAATGCTGCCATGGCTCAGACCTTGGCCTGCTAATCTGTGTGCACAACTCTTCTGGCCACGCAGACACAGAGGCACATGGAGCTTTTTCCTTCTGGCCCCTCTATCCGAACTCAGGCCCCGTGTGGTAGAGGGTGTCATGCACACAGACCCAAGGGCCTAAGGGCAGCTGACTGTAGAGCTGGCGGTTGGGTGCCCTAGTGCTAACAATGCTGGATAAGGTTAGCTTGCTTAGCATGGAATCCAACAGAAAGCTGAGCTGCATGATGATCCCTTTCAAAAGGCTTCATGGGAGTCTCTCCTTTTGCAGAGCATGAAATGAGCTTTTTTTTTTTTTTTTTAAAGAACTGATCATCCACAGGCTTCATGAGAAGCTGTCCCAGGCTTGAGTTTTAATAGTTCTTTAGCTATCCAAGATTAATGCCTGATTATCTTGTCTTGTCATTACTGTAGGTTTGATTTTTGTTTTTAGGACCAAAAAAGCTCAGGAAGTGTTCATAATCCCATCCTTAAATGTGTCTACTCAATCAATGTAGTATGAGCAAACTTGAAAAGAAAAAGAGGATGGAATCTCCAATGTCCTCTTTCAAGTCAACTAAATCAAATCGAGAAAATTTCACACATTTTCTGCTGCCATTAGAAACTGATTCTCAGATATGAATATTAGAATATTTGTTCTGCTGAGGAGCCTCTGCTCCACGTTTTGCTAAGTATTTGCTTAAACAGAGGTCTCTTGACCCTTCCATTCAAGTATAGTTTTGTTTAGCTTTAAAGAGGAGACTGCATCATGAACCCAATTTAAGAGATTGTTTGGATTGAACTGGCCCAGTGAATATTTTGCCCTGCACTGTTATGTCATGCTGGGTTCTAGGAAGTGAACGAAAGTTTGACACTGGCACTGGAGTAACCCTCGTCACTCCCAATACTCTGCAGGCTGCTGTGGTCATCAATGTCACTGATGCTGGTGGTACTGATATTGTCCACTTCTCCATGGGAGAACTCTGTGCTTTCAACATCCACTTCAATCTCCTCTGCCAAAGGGAAAAAAGGAAGAATGTTAGTAATCTAGTATACGTGCGCCTTCAAGAACAGGGGGGCATGAGGAAAAGAAACTACTTTTTGTAGTATAAACTGTTATACAAACTATTATCAGTGATCTCTGAAGAACAGAAGGTCCCAAAGATTGAGAGACACAGGGATATATTTTACAAGGGAAATGTCTGGTATACAGTGGTGGTCTCAATTTAAGCAGCAAGTTTACTAAAGCCTTTGACACCAGTCCGTCTAGACCTTCCACCAAAAGCACTTGACCTATTTGGGAATTAGTGCTTAATATTAAAAGATCCCGGGCTTCCCTGGTGGCGCAGTGGTTGAGAGTCCGCCTGCCGATGCAGGGGACGCGGGTTCGTGCCCCGGTCCGGGAAGATCCCACATGCCGCGGAGCAGCTAGGCCCGTGAGCCATGGCCGCTGAGCCTGCGCGTCCGGAGCCTGTGCTCCGCAACGGGAGAGGCCACAACAGTGAGAGGCCCGCGTACCACCAAAAAAAAAAAAAAAAAAAAAAAAAAAATATTAAAAGATCCCAACCCCAAGTGGTTTAACAACATTTGTTTTGCATTAAACTAGAAACTAATTCTCAGTGATCTTTATTAAGCAGAGTTGCCTTCAAGGGGGAAAAAAGCATAAACTGAATACAGGTGAACTAGAAAATGTATCCATCCGGGCCTTTGGTGGTATTACTTTACAGATAGTTCTAGGTATTATTTTACAGATAGACTTCTAGGATTCATCATAAAGATCTCTGACTATTCAGTAACCAAAATTAGCCAGTCATTATAAAGTGGACTCTGAGAGATTTGTCTTCAATTAAATTCTCTTGCATCACATATAGCTTGAAATGAGGGCATGAGTCTTAAAAGTCTCTGGATTATAGTGAGAGCTATAGTAAAGATTACAGTAAAGGCATTTTATTTTAATACTGGTGGTATTTAACTTTACTTCAAAAACCAAACATGATTTAAAAAAATCTAAATACATATATGACCCAGCTATGTATAGATATTTTAATTGTTAAATACTATATATACAATCACCAATAATATATAAAAAGCAATACACATTTTTTTTTTAAAGGCAGTTGAAAGACCACTTCCTCCCATAACAGACAGGATGAACTCAATATTCTTCAATTCTCTTAAAACAAACTCAAAGCCTGATGTTTCACATTTGGCACTGATTTTAGCTATTCACACTGATCACACAATCACTTTAGGAAACACAGATTCTAGCTGAGCGCAAGAAGACAGAGTAAGTTATTTTAAAGAGCATAATTTTCAAAAGGGCTTGTTGCTTCTAAAAGTTCTAGCAATCTGTTTTTGTTTTTGTTTTTGTGGTACGCGGGCCTCTCACTGTTGTGGCCGCTCCGGATGCACAGCCTCAGCGGCCATGGCTCATGGTCCTAGCCGCTCTGCAGCATGTGGGATCTTCCCGGACCGGGGCCCGAACCCCGTCCCCTGCATCGGCAGGCGGACTCTCAACCACTGCGCCACCAGGGAAGCCCTAGCAATCTGTTTTTACAATGTAGGCAGTTGTCCAAACAGGCTGTACAAATAATCCTGTGAATTCATAACTATTTGTTTCATATCCATAATGCTTCACAGGCTATTTAGTGTTTCCCAGTATCACAGAACACTCATCCAACCTACATTAGGGAAACAAAATCAAGACACCCTATCCAACAGAGCATGCTAAACTCAAAACAAAATATAATGAGAGACTGTTCTAGCCAAAATGGACTAGAGATGTTACTAAAAAAGTTCCTGTAACTCTGGGAAAGAGAGCTGCCAGAGAAGAACAAGAGTGGTACTTGGTAAGGTACTTGCACTTTGGGAATACTAAAAAAAATGAGAACATTTATAATGATGAAAACATGCCCTCTCTCTGCAATTTGGAGGTGGGGTGGGTACAAGGAGGTACCCACTTTTTGGTTATTTGAGGGTAACCAAAAAAGTTGATGAGGAAATATTCTTCTTTAAAGAAGAAAAAGTTAATAAACACAAGAAGAATGATAGAATTAGAAAATCACTATTTTGTAACACCGAATGAAATATTGATTGAGCAACAATCATCAATGACCGTTAAAACTATTAAGTGAAAGGTTGATAAATCTGCATAAAAGATGACATCACCTGAACCCACTGACCAATGTTATCACTATCATGGGACAATCAAAAATAACACTGATGCAACAGGAAGTACACAGCACCACCCATGAAGTATTCTTGCCTCAAAAAAGAACATGAATTTAATCATGCCCCTAGATCTACCAACCAGTTTACAAGAAATATGAGGGACAGAACATGTTAAATGCCACCATGAGGATTCATTCAGCCAAATCTAGAATGTGGGAAACTCTATAAGAAAAATGGCCCAGTTTCCCAGGTTCTACAAGAAATAATTGGCACTGAAAAAAAAAGTGGGAAAGGGAAAACTATTATAGATTAGAAGTACAGTTGACCCTTGAACAACTCAGGGGGTTAGGGATGCCAACTCTCCACAGAGTCAAAAATCTGAGTCTAGCCTTACAGTCAGCCCTCCCTAGCTGCAGATTTAACCAATCATGGATCATGTAAGTGCTGTAGCACATATTTATTGAAATATATCGACACATAAGTGCACCTGTGCAGTTCGAATTTGTGTTGTTCAAGGGCCAACCGTACCTTAAAAAGTACAAACAAATGTAATGTAGACTTTGTTTGGGTTCTAATTCAAACATACCAGGGCTTGCCTGGTGGCACAGTGGTTGAGAGTCCGCCTGCTGATGCAGGGGACACGGGTTCGTGCCCCGGTATGGGAAGATCCCACATGCCGCAGAGCGGCTAGGCCCGTAAGCCATAGCTGCTGAGCCTGCGCGTCCCGAGCCTGTGCTCCGCAACGGGAGAGGCCACAACAGCGAGAGGCCCGTGTACCGCAAACAAACAAACAAACAAACAAAAACCATACCAATGGTAAGATGCCATTTTTGAGAAAGTCTATCAGACACTGGGTATTAGATGACACCAAATAGGATTATCTGATTTTATTCATTTTGTGGGATATTATAATAGTATTATATATATTTTTAAAGTCCTAGATACATATTGAAGTATTTAGGAACAAAATGATAATGTTACCTGAAATTTAATTTTAAAAAACTCCAGAAAAAATGGTGAGGAAGTAAGGGTAGTAGAGAACAGGTAAAACAAGAATGACAAAATGTTGACAGCTGTTCAAGCTGGATGACAGGTACATGAGAGTTCATTACTTGATTTACTTCTGTGTATGTTTAAAAATTTCCATAATACAAAATCAAAAGGAATTTTACAAAATTTTCTTTTTTTGTTTTAGAATCCTCAAAATCTTGTGAGCTCTAGTTAAAGTTCACCTCTGGGATCTTTTATTGTGGTGTGAGGCCTCATGTAGTGGGAGCTACAGATGAGCAGATCAGTAAGATTCAAACAATTTCTTTTCTGGTGGTTTTTTGTTCTTTAATTCTGCCAAAGACAAATGTTCTGGGGCAAATGTAAAGAGAAATGTGAAGGGCATGGTACTTTAAAATATAGATATAAAAATTAACATCACCAGTAATAAAACATGTCAACATAATATATCTTCCTGATACAATGAATTGAGAAGGGCACAACATCACTTCTGTGATATTTCTTCCCCCAAATGTATAATACCTCAATCTAATGAAAAACATCAGACAAACCCAAATTGAGGAACACTGCATAAAATAACTGACCAATATTCTTCAAATGTGTCATGGTCATGAAAGAAAGACTGAAGAAATATCTAATGTAGGATACTGCACTGGATCCTGGATCAGACAAAGGACATTATTGGGGAAAGTGGTGAAATTTGAATAAGGTTTATAGATTAATTAATAGTACTGCATGAATGTTAATTTCCTGGTTTCAATAACTATTATGGTTACATAAGATATTAACATTAGGGGAACCTGGGTGAAGGGTATATGAGAACTCAACAATTTTCTACAGAAAACTTACAACTTTTAAGTCTAAAATTGTTTCAAAGTGGAAAATTTTCAATATACATATAATCAAGAAAAAAAATTCTATAATTCATACAGGCATTGCTAGACAATGTTGTGACTACATAAAATGTAGAATGCTACATTCAATGTTGGCAAAAAAGGGAGCAAATACAATGCCACCCAACCTCCCCTCTCTAAATTCAGATACAGGGATGCTGTGTTTCATTAGCAAAGAAGCTCACTGCCTACCTCGCTCTGAATCAGAACGATCTGAAGAAATAGTTGATCCAATGCTGTCCATTCGTATTCGTTCCATCTCTTGAGGACCCTGCAGCTGTTCCAGTCGCCGCTTTAAAAATCTCTGTTCTCGTTCCAAATTCTCTAGCTGGTGCTGGCTCTTCCTTTCAGCTTCTTCAAGTTTCTAAAATGATAAGTTTGTGTGAGGTACAGTACAAACAATAAAACTGATTCCTGCCTAACATCTCAAAAGATTTCTTCTTTGACAGAGAAAACATGAATGACTATACATGTGTGTATATACATAAAAACATACATAAGTATATATTTTTTAAACATGAAATATAGTTATTTCTTCACTGTGTGTGTGTGTGTGTGTGTGTGTGTGTGTGTAATGAATGCTACATTACTAGAACAGTATAGAATTCTGAAAGTCTGTTAAGTTACCACCACAAAAGAGAAACTTGCTCTGCCATATAGTTTGATGGAAAATTACTGAGAGACACAGCCAAATGAAGTCATCTCCACCAGAGGGCACAACTGCCTTCCTTCAGGGTATCAGCAGAGTAATTGTTATTTTCCTAGTATTCTCAGCTCTTCAAATGACCACACTGTCAAAACAATTTAATGTAATCAGGTTATGTTGCTCCCATCAGATTAGCTGATAAGTTTTCAGAAAATTTCTCTTGAGGTCAGTTATTAAAGGAGGTCACTGTGCTAGCTGATATATATGAATAAGAATCATTGCTAAAAAGAGAGCAGGACTGAGAATCATGTGAAAATATGACAAAAAATTCCTACCTTGATGTGTGCTTTGGCTTTGTTGAGCAAACCAAGTGTTGTGTGCCTGGTGCAATCTGGTCCTAGTGGAATCAGAACTTTTAAGCGTTCTAAACACAGGCGAAGATGAGCTCGTCTAAGAAAGACAAAAAAGTCCAATCAGTACAGCCTGAATATTCCACTAAAAACATCCTAAAGCCTATTTTAAGACAAATAAGAATTTGCACATTATTCAGTCTATAACCACGTTACGCCCCTAATTCTTCAGTTTCAACAAAGTATCTGCACGCAAGTGAAGCTGTGCCTACAGGTTTTCAGTTTCTGACATTTCTGTTGTACTCTGAAAACATCGGTCACTTCAGATTATTATCCCCAATGGTTATCTCTGTCAGAGGTGATTTAATTTTAACCTGCCCCATAAACTGTCTCAACTGTATTAATGTGGAAGTAGGAAAACATATTTGGGCAACTGTATTTGATTTTGAATGTGTAAAACCACAGGCTAGAATAGAGGTTTTCAGCTTCAGAGCACCCCAAAATGCTCACAAATTTCCATTTCTTCCCTTCCACCTTTCATTCACACACACACACACACACACACACACACACCTCTCCACAACTGTAGCCATCCTACAGTGTTTATGTTATTATGTATTAGGCTGAACCATACAAAATTTCTGATATTCAACCATTTCTCACTTATAAAAATGGCAACTTCATATGACCCAACACAATAGAAACAGCAAAATTCTGTGGCTAGTGAGGACAGGGTTAGGCAAAATATATGGCCCTGAGATCAATTCTAGCCACTGAAACAACAACCCATAAAATAGTCCCCTGCTTCCTAATATCTAAGTGTACCAGCTATCATTAGCTTTTCATTTTTATTTCTGTCTCCCTCTTCCCTCTTACTACCCCTTACCCACCTCCAATTTTCTACTCATGGAAAAAAACCATGACAGAATTCTTCACTAAAAGTCACTGTATTCTTTAATACACCCATCCTATGGGCAAGTTAGGGAAATTTTCTCTGTAAATGCTAGTAGAGAGCCTCATGAATTTATATTCCCTATACCCTACAGGAACTATGATTACCATGATGAGAGTTCTGGGTACATAATTTCACCCTGAAACAATACTAGTTCATATATCTGGTCCTGTGCTTCATAAAGTATAACATAATTAATCACTTAATAATATATCTGAAAAGAAAATCCACAGATGTGCTCATAGATTAGCTCTATTCTGTAAAGAGCCATAATTGAACATTTAGCAACTGTTTCAACTGTCCCACAAACAGAACACATCCTCCATTTTTTCCTCAAAGAGGGCCAAAACGGTCTGCTAGCTCAGCCACCGACCTATGCTTTCTTTGCCTTAATACATAAGAAATAATGTCAAGAGACATTCTCAAATGCTAGCAATTTCAAAGAGGGATAGGATAAGGCAGCCAATTATGTCATTGACAAGTAAGGATGATTAAGGGTAGTGAGGTCAGAGATCTGGCAGATGAATTGTCAAGATTCTTCCAGTATCCACTAGCCCAGCTAGTTAAAGGTCTGCTAGCATTTCCATTCCAAATCTCTTTATTGAGTTCAACAACTAAAATCTAGTAATTGGCTCCAGGCTGAAACCTGACATACCTAATGTGGATAAGGAAAAAATTTTTTTAAACTTGCCCTAAATTAAAGGATTATCAATGGATTCCCCTTAATGAGATTTAACAATTTTAAAGTCACTCTCCTCCCCTGCTATGCTTCCCAAAACCATAGAGCCTTTAGTAGAATTTTCCTTTTTAATTGGAAAATCTCTTAGGTGAGGACTCTCACATGATCACAGAGTGCTCTTGCTGAACAGGCTAAAACTAAACAAAATAAAGTCCACATTAAAAAGTGCCTTTGAGATTGGTTCAAGATGGCAGAGCAGAAGGACGTGCACTCACTCCCTCTTGGGAGAGCACTGGAATCACAACTAACTGCTGAACAATCATCGGCAGGAAGACACTGGAACTCACCAAAAAAGATACCCCACATCCAAAGACAAAGGAGAAGCCGCAATGAGATGATAGGAGGGGCACAATCACAGTAAAATCAAATCCCATGACTGCTGGGTGGGTGACTCACAGACTGGAGAACACTTATACCACAGAAGTCCACCCACTGGAGTGAAGGTTCTGAGCCCCACGTCAGGCTTCCCAGCCTGAGGGTCCAGCAATGCGAGGAGGAATTCCTAGAGAATCAGACTTTGAAGGCCAGCAGGATTTGATTGCAGGACTTTGACAGGACTGGGGGAAACACAGACTCCACTCTTGGAGGGTACACACAAAGTAGTATGCACATTGGGACCCAGGGGAAGGAGCAGTGACCCCACAGAGACTGAACCAGACCTACCTGCTAGTGTTGGAGGGTCTCCTGTAGAGGCAGGGGGTGGCTGTGTCTCACCATGAGGACAAGGACACTGGCAGAAGTTCTGGAAAGTATTCCTTGGCATGAGCCCTCCCAGAGTCCACCATTAGCCCCACCTAAGAGCCCAGGGAGGCTCCAGTGTTGGGTCACCTCAGGCCAAAGAACCAACAGGAAGGGAACCCAGCACCACCCACGAGCAGAAAAGTAGATTAAAGTTTTACTGAGCTCTGCCCACCAGACCAACAGCCAGTTCTACCCACCACCAGTCCCTCCCATCAAGAAACTTGCTCAAGCCTCTTAGATAGCCTTATCCACCAGAGGCCAGACAGCACAAGCAAGAAAA
This sequence comes from Phocoena sinus, assembly GCF_008692025.1. Lineage (NCBI taxonomy): Eukaryota > Metazoa > Chordata > Mammalia > Artiodactyla > Phocoenidae > Phocoena > Phocoena sinus. The sequence continues at coordinate 65,528,371 of NC_045778.1, read as the reverse complement.
ACTACAGTCCTGCAGCCTGTGGAACAAAAACCACATTCACAGAAAGACAGACAAGATGAAAAGGCAGAGGATTAGGTATCAGATGAAGGAACAAGATAAAACCCTTGAAAAACAACTAAATGAAGTGGAGCTAGGCAATCTTGCGGAAAAAGAATTCAGAATAATGATAGTGAAGATGATCCAGGACCTCAGAAAAAGAATGGAGGCAAAGATTGAGAAGATGCAAGAAATGTTTAACAAAGACCTAGAAGAATTAAAGAACAAACAAACAGAGATGAACAATACAATAACTGAAATGAAAAATACACTAGAAGGAATCAATAGCAGAAAAACTGAGGCAAAAGAACGGATAAATGATCTGGAAGACAGAATGGTAGAATTCACTGCTGTGGAACAGAATAAAGAAAAAAGAACGAAAAGAAATGAAGACAGCCTAAGAGACCTCTGGGACAACATGAAACATAACAACATTCGCATTATCGGGGTCCCAGAAGGAGAAGAGAGAGAGAAAGGACCAGAGAAAATATTTGAAGAGATTATAGTCAAAAACTTCCCTAATATGGGAAAGGAAATAGCCACCCAAGTCCAGGAAGTGCAGAGAGTCCCATACAGGATAAACCCAAGGAGAAACACGCCGAGACACACAGTAATCAAACTGGCAAAAATTAAAGACAAAGAAAAATTATTGAAAGAAGCAAGGGAAAAACGACAAATAACATACAAGGGAACTCCCATAAGGTTAACAGCTGATTTCTCAGCAGAAACTCTATGAGCCAGAAGGGAGTGGCATGACGTATTTAAAGTGATGAAAGGGAAGAACCTACAACCAAGATTACTCTACCCTGCAAGGATCTCATTCACATTTGATGGAGAAATCAAAAGCTTTACAGACAAGCAAAAGCTAAGAGAATTCAGCAACACCAAATCAGCTTTACAACAAATGCTAAAGGAACTTCTCTAAGTGGGACACACAAGAGAAGAAAAGGACCTACAAAAACAAACCCAAAACAATTAATAAAATGGTAACAGGAACATACATATTGATAATTACCTTAAATGTGAATGGATTACATGCTCCAACCAAAAGACACAGGCTCGTTGAATGGATACAAAAATAAGACCCGTATATATGCTGTCTACAAGAGACCCACTTCAGACCTAGGGACACATACAGACTGAAAGTGAGGGAATGGAAAAAGATATTCCATGCAAATGGAAATCAAAATAAAGCCAGAGTAGCACTACTCATATCAGATAAAATAGACTTTAAAATAGAGAATGTTACAAGAGACAAGGTAGGACACTCAATGGATCAATTCAAGAAGAATGTATAACAATTATAAATATATATGCTCCCAACATAGGAGCACCTCAATACATAAGGCAATTGCTAACAGCTATAAAAGAGGAAATAGACAGTAGCACAATAATAGTGGGGGACTTTAACACCTCACTTACACCAATGGACAGGTCATCCAAACAGAAAATTACTAAGGAAACACAAGCTTTAAATGACACAACAGACCACATAGATTTAATTGATATTTATAGGACATTCCATCCAAAACCAGCAGATTACACTTTATTCTCAAGTGCGCACACAACATTCTCCAGGATAGATCACATCTTGAATCACAAATCAAGGCTCAGTAAATTTAAGAAAATTGAAATCATATCAAGCATCTTTTCTGACCACAACGCTATGAGATTAGAAATCAATTACAGCGAAAAAAACGTAAAAAACACAAACACCTGGAGGCTAAACAATACATTACTAAATAACTGAGAAATCACTGAAGAAATCAAAGAGGAAATCAAAAAATATCTAGAGACAAATGACAATGAAAACATGACGATCCAAAACTGATGGGATGCAGAAAAAGCTGTTCTAAGAGGGAAGTTTATAGCAATACAAGCCTACCTCAAGAAACAAGAAAGATCTCAAATAAACAATCTAACGTTACACCTAAAGGAACTAGAGAAAGAAGAACAAACAAAACCCAAAGTTAGTACAAGGAAAGAAATCATAAAGAGCAGAAATAAATGAAATAGAAACAGAGGAAATAACAGCAAAGATCAATACAACTAAAAGCTGGTTCTTTGAGAAGATAAACAAAATTGATAAACCATTAGCCAGACTCATCAAGAAAAAGAGGGAGAGGACTCAAATCAATAAAATTAGAAATGAAAAAGGAGAAGTCACCACTGACACCACAGAAATACAAAGCATCCTAAGAGACTACTACAAGCAACTCTATGCCAATAAAACCTGGAAGAGGGGGCTTCCCTGGTGGCACAGTGGTTCAGAGTCCGCCTGCCGATGCAGGGGACATGGGTTCGTGCCCCGGTCCGGGAAGATCCCACATGCTGCGGAGCAGCTGGGCCCGTGAGCCATGGCCGCTGAGCCTGCGCGTCCGGAGCCTGTGCTCTGCAAAGGGAGAGGCCACGACAGTGAGAGGCCCGCGTAACGCAAAAAAATAAAAAAAACCAACCTGGAAGACATGAACAAATTCTTAGAAAGGTATAAGCTTCCAAGACTGAACTGGGAAGAAACAGAAGACATGAACAGACCTATCACAAGTAATGAAATTGAAACTGTGATTAAAAATCTTCCAACAAACAAAAGTCCAGGAACAGATGGCTTCACAGGTGAATTCTATCAAACATTTAGAGAAGCGCTAACACCCATCCTTCTCAAACTCTTCCAGAAAATTACAGAGGAAGGAACACTCCCAAACTCATTCTATGAGGCCACCATCACCCTGATACCAAAACCAGACAAAGATACTACAAAAACAGAAAATTATAGACCAATATCACTGATGAATATAGATGCAAAAATCCTCAATAAAATACTGGCAAGCAGAATCCAACAGCATATTAAAAGGATCATACACCATGATCAAGTGGGATTTATCCCAGGGATGCAAGGATTCTTCAATATATGCAAATCAATCAATGTGATACACCATATTAACAAATTGAAGAAGAAAAACACTATGATCATCTCAATAGATTCAGAAAAAGCTTTTGTCAGAATTCAACACCATTTATGATAAAAACTCTCCAGAAAGGGGGCACAGAGGGAAACTACCTCAACATAAATAAAGGCCATATACGACAAACCCACAGCAAACATCGTTCTCAATGGAGAAAAACTGAAAGCATTTCCTCTAAGATCAGGAACAAGACAAGGATGTCCACTCTCACCACTATTATTCAACATAGTTTTGGAAGTCCTAGCCACGGCAATTAGAGAAGAAAAAGAAATAGAAGGAATCCAAATCGGAAAAGAATAAGTAAAACTGTCATTGTTTGCAGATGACATGATACTATACAGAGAATCCTAAAGATGCCACCAGAAAACTACTAGAGCTAATCAATGACTTTTGTAAAGTTGCAGGATACAAAATTAGTGCACACAAATCTCTTGCATTCCTATACACTAATGATGAAAATCTGAAAATGAAATTAAAGAAACACTCCCATTTACCACTGCAACAAAAAGAATAAAATACCTAGGAATAAACCTACCTATGGAGACAAAAGACCTGTATGCAGAAAATGCTAAGACACTGATGAAAGAAATTAAAGATGATACAAATAGATGGAGAGATATATCATATTCTTGGATTGGAAGAACCAATATTGTGAAAATGACTATACTACCCAAAGCAATCCACAGATTCAATGCAATCCCTATCAAATTACCAATGGCATTTTTTACAGAACTAGAACAAAAAATTTTTAAATTTATATGGAGACACAAAAGACCCCGAACAGCCAAAGCAGTCTTGAGGGAAAAAAAGCGGAGCTGGAGGAATCAGACTTCCTGACTTCGGACTATACTACAAAACTATAGTAATCAAGACAACGTGGTCCTGGCACAAAAACAGAGATATAGATCAATGGAACAGGCTAGAAAGCCCAGAGATAAACCCACGCACCTATGGTCAACTAATCTATGACAAAGGAGGCAAGGATATACAATGGAGAAAAAACAGTCTGTTCAATAAGTGGTGCTGGGAAAACTGGACAGCTACATTAAAGAATGAAATTAGAACACTCCCTAACACCATATACAAAAATAAACTCAAAATGGATTAGAGACCTAAATGTAAGACCGGACACCATAAAACTCTTAGAGGAAAACACAGGAAGAACACTCTTTGACATAAATCACAGCCAGATCTTTTTTGATCCACCTCCTAGAGTAATAGAAATAAAAACAAAAATAAACGGGATCTAATGAAACTTAAAAGCTTTTGCAAAGCAAAAGCAAAACTACAAGCAAGACAAAAAGGCAACCCCCAGAATGGGAGAAAATATTTGCAAATGAATCAACGGACAAAGGATTAATCTCCAAAATATATAAACAGCTCATGCAGCTCAATATTAAAAAAACAAACAACCCAATCCAAAAATGGGCAGAAGACCTAAATAGACATTTCTCCAAAGAAGACATAAAGATGGCCAAGAACCACATGAAAACCTGCTCAACATCACTAATTATTAGAGAAATGCAAATCAAAACTACAATGAGGTATCACCTCACACCAGTTACAATGGGCATTATCAGAAAATCTACAAACAACAAATGCTGGAGAGTGTGTGGAGAAAAGGGAACCCTCTTGCACTGTTAGTGGGAATGTAAATTGATACAGCCACTATGGAGAACAGTATGGAGGTTCCTTAAAAAACTAAAAATAGAGTTACCATATGACCCAGCAATCCCACTACTGGGCATATACCCAGAGAAAACCATAATTTAAAAAGACATGCACCCCAATGTTCACTGCAGCACTATTTACAATAGCCAGGTCATGGAAGCAACCTAAATGCCCATCGACAGACAAATGCATAAAGAAGATGTGGTACATATATACAATGGAATATTACTCAGCCATAAGAAGGAACGAAATCAGGTCATTTGTAGAGACGTGGATGAATCTAGGGACTGTCATACAGAGTGAAGTAACTCAGAAAGAGAAAAACAAATATCGTATATTAATGCATATATGTGGAACCTAGAAGAATGGCACAGATGAACCGGTTTTCAGGGCAGAAATTGAGACACAGATGTAAAGAACAAATGTATGGACACCAAGGGCGGAAAGTGGCGGGGGTGATGGTGGTGTGATGAATTGAGAGACTGGGACTGACATATATACACTAATAGGTATAAAATGGATAACTAATAAGAACCTGCTGTATAAAAAAATAAATAAAATTCAAAAAAAAATAAAAAGTGACTTTAAACGCTTCATCAGGATTATTATACCATATGCCTAACAACTGAACTCATGTGAGATGACTGGAGGGTGGAGAGAGACTGGTGGTTCTCTTGCAATAATTAGAGGCTCCCAAGGGAGCTCTGAATTCAGTCATCTAAAAAAGTTAACAAAGCAACTAACTAGTAAAGTTAACAAGTATTTTGCCACAGGAATAACTTGTCAATTTTGTTTAACCCCAGAAATTCAGTGCATATATAGGAACTTTTACTTTTAGCTTAAGAAACTTCAAAATGACTCCTTACTATAGTTTCATATCAAGAAAAAAATGGGTGGGTCAGTTTTCTGTTTTGTGAGATCTAAGTTAAAGTCATATTAACACCTAAGCAGAATTTGCAGCAACATGGATGCAACTAGAGATTATCATACTAAGTGAAGTAAGTCAGACAGAGAAAGACAAATATCATATGATATCACTTATGTGTGGAATCTAAAATATGGCACAAATGAACATATCTACAAAACAGAAACAGACTCACAGACACAGAGGTCAAACTTGTGATTGCCAAGGGGGAGGTGGGAAGGGAGAGGGATGGACTGACAGTTTGGGGTTGGTAGATGCAAACTATTACATTTAGAATGGATAAACAACAAGGTCCTACTGTATAGCACAGGGAACTATATCCAATTTCCTGGGATAAACCATAATGGAAAAGAATATGAAAAAAGGAGTGTGTGTGTGTGGGGGGGGGGGGGTATGTGTGTGTGTGTGTGTGTGTGTGTGTATACACACACATACATATATATATGGATAACTGAGTCACTTTGCTGTACAGCAGAGACTGGCACAACATTGTAAATCAACTATACTTCAATTAAAAAAAAAGATGAGAAAATACAACTATGCTTTAATGTGAAAAAAAAAAAACATACAATCTAGGCAGAAATCAATTAACAAGGGACTTGCCTGGTGGCACAGTGGTTAAGAGTCTGCCTGCCAATGCAGGGGACGTGGGTTTGATCCCCGTTCCAGGAAGATCCCACGTGCCGTGGAGCAACTAGGCCCGAGTGCCACAACAGCTGAGCCTGTGCTCTAGAGCCTGCAAGCCATGACTGCTAGCTCACGTGCCACAACTACTGAAGCCTGTGTGCCGCAACTGCTGAGCCTGCGTGCTGCAACTGCTGAGGCCTGTGTGCTGCAACTGCTGAAGCCCGCACGCCTAGAGCCCGTGCTCCACAACAAGAGAAGCCACCGCAACGAGAAGCCACTGCAATGAGAAGCCCATGCACTGCAACGAAGAGTAGTCCCTGCCTGCCTCAACTAGAGAGAGCCCGTGCACAGCAATGAAGACCACCCCCCTCCCAAAAAAAAGCAGCCAAAAAAAAAAAGAGAAGAAATCAACTAACAATATTAAAATGTCTGTTTTCTCTTTTTAAAAAATCATTCAGTTGTATATTACATGACTTTGTGTACTCAGCAATGATGTTCCAGACACTTGTTTGAGTGGGAGAAGTAAAAAAACGTATATTTTAAGAGTTTACAATCTAGACTACAGAACGAAACATTTTGTTTCATTTGGTTCACAATGAAATGAGTCATACAGGTATCAAGGGCAACAGAATCTGAATAAAAGGAGAGATTGTAATTGGAGAAGGCAGCCTTATAAAAGAGGTTGAAACTTGACTTTGAACTTGAGGGATGCTGAATTTGTTTATGAAAAAAGCAAGGATTTTCAAGGTAATTAAAAGAGTAAAGGATTCAAAGTTCACATATTGGGACCAAGTTTAAACCAAAAATTAAAAATAGTTTTTTTTGTTCAAGAGAAAACAACTGAATTGTAATTCTATAAGGAAGTATCAGCCAAGTTCAGCAGTCTGGTGATCTACAATAGCACTGTCAAATCAGGAGCTACCCAAGCCAAAGGAGTCAAGGTGTAAGTAATGCCTAAATGAACAGGGAAGGCGGACTGCTCCTCTAAAATATTATTTTTTATTGGCCACTACTGAACATTTCTTAAGTCAATTTTTTTAACCATTTAAAAAAATTGAAGTATAGTTAATTCACAATGTGTTAGTTTCAGGTGTACAACAAAGTGATTTGGTTATACATACATTTTCTTTTCAGATTCTTTTCCATTATAGGCTATTACAAGATACTAACTATAATTCCCTGTGCTATACTATAGGTCCTTGTTGTTTATTTTATATATAGTAGCGTGTATATGTTAATCCCAAACTCCTAATTTATCTCCCCCACCCCTATCCTGCTATTCCCTTTGGTAAGCATAAGTTTGTTTTCTATGTCTGAGTCTACTTCTGTTTTCTAAATAAGTTCATTTGTATCATTATTTTTTAGATCCCACATATAAGTGATATCATATGATAGTTGTCTTTCTCTGTCTGACTTAACTTAACTTAATATGATAATCTCTAGGTCCATCCATGTTGCTGCAAATGGCATTATTTCATTCTTTTTTATGGCTGAGTAATATTCAACTGTATATATATATATATATATATATATATATATATATATATACACCACATCTTCCTTATACATTCATCTGTTTTTTTTTTAAACATCTTTGTTGGAGTATAATTGCTTTACAATGGTGTGTTACTTTCTGCTTTATAACAAAGTGAATCAGTTATACATATACATGTGTTCCCATATCTCTTCCCTCTTGAGTCTCCCTCCCTCCCACCCTCCCTATCCCACCCCTCTAGGTGGTCACAAACCACCTAGCTGATCTCCCTGTGCTATGCGGCTGCTTCCCATTAGCTATCTATTTTACATTTGGTAGTGTATATATGTCCATGCCACACTTTGTCACAGCTTACCCTTCCCCCTCCCCATATCCTCAAGTCCATGCTCTAGTAAGTCTGTGTCTTTATTCCCGTCTTACCCCCAGGTTCTCCATGACATTTTTTTTTCTTTAGATTCCATATATATGTATTAGCATACGGTATTTGTTTTTCCTTCTGACTTACTTCACTCTGTATGACAGACTCGAGGTCTATCCACCTCGCCACAAATAACTCAATTTCGTTTCTTTTTATGGCTGAGTAATATTCCATTGTATATATGTGCTACATCTTCTTTATCCATTCATCTGTTGATGGACACTTAGGTTGCTTCCATGTCCTGGCTATTGTAAATAGAGCTGCAACGAACATTTTGGTACATGACTCTTTTTGAATTATGGTTTTCTCAGGGTATATGCCCAGTCGTGGGATTGCTGGGTCCTATGGTAGTTCTATTTTTAGTTTTTTAAGGAACTTCCATACTGTTGTCTGTAGTGGCTGTACCAATTTACATTCCCACCAACAGTGCAAGAGTGTTCCCTTTTCTCCACACCCTCTCCAGCATTTATTGTTCCTAGATTTTTTGATGATGGCCATTCTGACTGGTGTGAGATGATATCTCATTGTAGTTTTGATTTGCATTTCTCTAATGATTAATGAGGTTGAGCATTCTTTCATGTGTTTGTTGCCAATCTGTATATCTTCTTTGGAGAAATGTCTATTTAGGTCTTCTGCCCATTTTTGGATTGGGTTGTTTGTTTTTTTGTTATTGAGCTGCTTGTAAATTTTGGAGATTAATCCTTTGTCAGTTGCTTCATTTGCAAATATTTTCTCCCATTCTAAGGGTTGTCCTTTGGTCTTGTTTATAAGGTTTCCTTTTCTGTGCAAAAGCTTTTAAATCACATTAGGTCCCATTTATTATTTATTTTATTTCCATTTCTCTAGGCGGTGGGTCAAAAAGGATCTTGCTGTGATTTATGTCACAGAGCGTTCTGCCTATGTTTTCCTCTAAGAGTTTGATAGTGTCTGGCCTTATATTTAGGTCTTTAATCCATTTTGAGTTTATTTTTGTGTATGGTGTTAGGGAGTGTTCTAATTTTATACTTTTACATGTACCTGTCCAGTTTTCCCAGCACCACTTATTGAAGAGGCTGTCTTTTCTCCACTGTATATTTTTGCCTCCTTTATCAAAGATAAGGTGACCATATGTGCATGGATTTATCTCTGGGCTTTCTACCTTGTTCCATTGATCTATATTTCTGTTTTTGTGCCAGTGCCATACTGTCTTGATTACTGTAGCTTTGTAGTATAGTCTGAAGTCAGGGAGCCTGATTCCTCCAGTTCCTTTTTTCGTTCTCAAGATTGCTTTGGCTATTCGGGGTCTTTTGTGTTTCCATACAAATTGTGAAATTTTTTGTTCTAGTTCTGTGAAAAATGCCAGTGGTAGTTTCATAGGGATTGCATTGAATCTGTAGATTGCTTTGGGTAGTAGAGTCATTTTCCCAATGTTGATTCTTCCAATCCAAGAACATGGTATATCTCTCCATCTATTTGTATCATCTTTAATTTCTTTCATCAGTGTCTTCTAATTTTCTGCATACAGGTCTTTTGTCTCCTTAGGTAGGTTTATTCCTAGATATTTTATTCTTTTTGTTGCCATGGTAAATGGGAGTGTTTTCTTAATTTCATTTTCAGATTTTTCATCATTAGTGTATAAGAATGCCAGAGATTTCTGTGCATTAATTTTGTATCCTGCTACTTTACCAAATTCATTGATTAGCTCTAGTAGTTTTCTCTTAGCATCTTTAGGATTCTCTATGTTGATGGACATTTAGGTTGCTTCCAGGTCTTGGCTATTGTAAATAGTGCTGCAATGAACATTGGGGTGCATGTATTTTTTTGAATTTTTATTGAGTTATAATTTACATACAATATAATTCACTTGCTTTACTTGTACAATTCAATGATTTTTGGGTATATTTAGAGAGTTGTGTAACCATCACCACAGGCATGGAGTTTATTTATTTATTTTTTGGCCACACTGCATATGGGATCTTAGTTCCTCAACCAGGGATCGAACCTGTGCCCCTGGCATTGGAAGTGTGAAGTCTTACCCACTGGACCACCAGGTACATCCCGCCTGTATCTTTTTTTTTTTTTTTTTTTTTGCGGTATGCGGGCCTCTCACTCTTGTGGCCTCTCCCGTTGCGGAGCACAGGCTCTGGACGCACAGGCTCAGCAGCCATGGCTCACGGGCCCAGCCGCTCCGTGGCATGTGGGATCCTCCCGGACTGGGGCACGAACCTGTGTCCCCTGCATCGGCAGGTGGACTCTCAACCACTGCGCCACCAGGGAAGCCCCCGCCTGTACCTTTTTGAATTAGAGTGTTCTCTGGATATATGCCAAAGAGTGGAATTGCAGGATCATATGGTACTCTGTTTTTAGTTTATTAAGGAACATCTATACTGTTTTCCATAATGCCTGCACCAATTTACATGCCCACCAACAGTGTAGGAGGGTTCCACTACTGAACATTTCTTCAGTCAAGTAATTTTAAATGTGCTCCAAGATGTAGTTTATACTAAGAAAACATACCCTGAGATAACATGTCTCACAAAGGCCAGTGATGCCATTTTCCATGTTTTGTAAATAGGGTCCTTCAAAACAGATAATATTATGAAGGATGAGTGGTGAATGATGTCCTCTGCTCTTCTGTGGGGCAAGTGTATGTGTGGGAGCCAAATATCATTTCCTCCAGTTTTTGTACTTGTAAGTGAATTGGGCATTTGGAGAATAGAATAACAAAGGGTTAATGGAAGTTGAACGATAGCAGCTGACCAAGGCGGAGCCACACTTTTCAAAGTTGGCATTCAAATACTGCATATAGTTTTTCACATGTGCTTATATACCACTTTTAAGTAAATGCAATGGACTCTCTGTGACTGTAAACTGGAAAGTTCAATCAGAAAATCCATTCTCTTCCATGTGTAAGTATTTTCTCTCCAGCAAATTATGAAATGAACTATATGGCAAAATTCTTCTTCCCTTACAATGGTGCTGTGCTGCTCTCCACCCTTTCCCCCATAGTCACCCTGCTGGTAACCAGATTGCAAGCTTAACCACCAATGACCTAGAAAGGCATGTCTTTTGATGCCATCTGGTCCTTTCTTTTCTTGCCTTCATTCTCATGTGACTGGTGGCTCAGGAGTCTCCTGTACAGAGCTGCCAAATCATGAACTGTAAGACAATGCGGGAAAAAGAGGACAAGTGACAGAGAAGAAAAAAAGCTTGGTTTGATTTGAAAATCCTTATGTACTGAGAAAAAAATTGCAACTATCATGAGATGATGTTTTTCAAGTCTTCAAGGAGTGGAAGAACTGACATAAAGAAGGATTCATGAAAGGCATGGTTCTGTACCTTTAGTCAAAGTAGGGTAAGAAGGTCGGCGGAAGTTAAGGCTGCTGTTCTGAATATTCTGGTGAACATTAGACTAACAATCAATAGGAAAAAACCTCACATTGTAAAATTAACGTAATCAGACTTGATGGAAAAAATGTAGCACCTTGGTTAGCAGTTACTTAACTTTTCACAACACATCAATAGCTCAATAAAAACTATACAACTAAAATCTTTCCTAATTTAGCGTGAGTGACTGTAAAGCAAAGTTAAGATTAGACACTGCAGCAGGAGGTGCCTTGTGAGAAAACTGGAGTCTTGCAGAGAGGGAGGGGGCAAGACAATGGAGAGATGGCAAAGTACTTTTATTTTCAAAGACACTTTGAGGTTTGTTTTAAAATGAGATTTAAAAGTGGGTTTTACCCAGGGGAAGAGGCAATTCCCAGTGACTAACCCTGTTGGAGAGAAGGTCCTATCAGAATTACCCACACCTTCAAAAAGGGCAAGCCCCTTGTGGGAGAAGGAACAATTAGAGTCTGTTTGGCTTTTATTTTGGTAGATTGGGATCATTTTTCCCTGAAAGAACCAGTGCTGCTTTTGATTTCAAACCTTGTAAACTCTACTGCCAAAGTGAAATAACACAGAACGTGAGGGGAAATGATTTTGCCATAAAATGGCCCCTGCTAGGAGGTGTGATATTTTAATGCATAAGTATATCAACCAGAAGAAGCACACTGTTGAGGGAGGAGAGAGGAAAGAATTCCCTTTCAGAAAAAAATTGCAGGCATCTATCACACGATGATGTTTTTCAAGTCCTCTCTTGAAACTCTAATCTCTCTGCCCAACAACAATAAGAAATTTAACGCCTGCCCAGCCTCACAAACCATCCATTGGCTGATGCCCTTGGAGGCACGGTCCTTCACTGGAACTTACTTGTCTTTCATTCCTCCACTACGGGATACCAAGACTTTGCCAAGTAACGAAATAAAAATGGAAAACAAGTCAAGCGATAGGGACAGTACTGTATTTTCCTCTCAGTTGAATGTTACGCAATGGGCTGTGAGCCCTCCCTTGAGCCAATTTCTTCAAAGCTGCAGTGGCTTGTGGCCAGGTTTCCCAACTCCCTACACAACACTTTTGCACATGACAGCAACTAGCTGTTTTTCCTACACATTTTATACTCCAGCATTTCTCTAAATGTAACATGCTGAGAATTTTCTGAAAATCAACAGTTACCAAAAAAACCAACCAAACAAAAAACTGCCTGCCTCCTTTCTTATAAAGAAAAATGACATTAAAGATGGATCCAGATATCAAGCACAATCATGCTACACATGAACTTTATTTACAAAAACAAATATGATCATATTCTGCTGTTCAGCTTACTCTGTTTATGAAATAAGCTTTAGACAAGCTATTCCCATAAAATGGCACATGATAATTATATGCTTCATTTACAACTTATATATTATCTACTTCATAAAAAATAGACTATTAACTCCCAGTGAGTAACTTAGTAAGTGGCATTTCCCTAGCGTTGGAATTGACTGTGGTGTCATGGGGCTTAAGGACAATAAAATTAAAACTTAGGAGAATAGCTAGGACCCTCTTCTCACTTTTCAGAGAAAAACTGCTTTCATTAATATTCCTCTTAATTCAACTGGTATCTTGTAAAATTACCAGATAGGAATATTAACAAGTGTTATAATGAAGTTGTAAATTATATAAAGTACATAATATTATGATAATATAAATTATTCTATAGTCACATTTATCCACCTCAGCACTTAAAGGGCTCATCTATATACAAGATAAGAAAATCAGTAAGGTTGAGATACATGTTACTCATTCTTTGAAAACTTTTAAAAATCACTTTCTCCCAGTAAAATCAAAGTAGTTCTTAGGGTAGGGAGACAGAGAGGTTTTTTTTAAATTATTCTATTTTTTAAAAATAAATTTATTGATTGATTGATTTAAACATTTTTGGCTGCATTGTGTCTTCGCCGCTGCACACAGCCTTTCTCCAGTTGCAGGGAGCGGGGGCTACTCTTCGTTGTGGTGCGCGGGCTTCTCATTGTGGTGGCTTCTCTTGTTGTGGAGCACAATCTCTAGGCGCATGGGCTTCAGCGGCTGTGGCACGTGGGCTTCACTAGTTGTGCGTCGCAGGCTCTAGAGCACAGGCTCAGTAGCTGTGGTGCACAGGCTTAGTTGCTCCATGGCATGTGGGATCTTCTTGGACCAGGGCTCGAACCCGTGTCTCCTGCATTGGCAGGCAGATTCTTAACCACTGTGCCACCAGGGAAGTCACCAGAGAGTATTTAAAGCCAGAAAGTTAAATATAGTATGCCTTCCAGAAATCATAATTTTCCTCAAAGTTTTGGAAAAAGAACACTATTTTACATAAAAACAAGAACTGATAATATAAATAGTGTTTATATAAAATAGTGTTCTTTATATGAAGAAGACTTTAAATAAATCTTAACATTATTTCACAGTACAACCCAGGACCTCCAGGAATCTATGTTAAACTATTAGAGCAAATTACTACAGATCACTATCAGAGCTTGGGACTTCAGAACATCAATTCTGAATTATTGTTAGGATTATGTCTTTCAAAGGTTTAGAGAGAGAGAAAGAGTGGAGTGGGGGAAGTGAGCAGGGGAGAGGTGAGTACTCAATAAATTAATGAGGACAGTGACATATTCTTTCTTAAACTACACAGATTCCATGGAGGCTGAAATTTTAGTCTTTACATCTCAGAGATATGAAGAGGATGAAGTGCCACTCAGTCGATAACAATGACCATCAGTAAACAAAGAGCTACACTCTATTATGCCACTGAATTAGATGCTGTAAAAAATTTTTAAAGATGCCAGTAGGGTTTCCCTGGTGGCGCAGTGGTTGAGAGTCCGCCTGCCGATGCAGGGGACGGGGTTCGGGCCCCGGTCCGGGAAGATCCCACATGCCGCGGAGCAGCTGGGCCCATGAGCCATGGCCGCTGAGCCTGCGCGTCCAGAGCCTGTTGCTCAGCAACGGGAGAGGCCACAACAGTGAGAGGCCCGCGTACTGCAACAAAACAAAACAAAACAAAACAAAACAAAAAAAAGATGCCAGTAGTAATCTTTATCTGTTTGAAGATGCTATAATTTGGCCTACCACCTTTCCAGCTCCACCTACCATTACCCATTCCCTTTTGCAAACCTGTTCCACAAACCAAAGGTTTGTATTTACGGATTTCTTTACCTGGAATACCCTTTCCTCCAGTCCTCTAGTGGGCATCTAACTCATTTGTCAGCCCACAGCCAAACTACTGTTTCTTCCATGAGGCCTTCCTTGCCATATCCCTTCCTCAGATAATTAATACCTGATTTTTACACTAATCACGCTATATTTTAATTATCTTCTGGATAAGAATGAATCCATACTTTTTAGTCATTTCAGTTCTTCCAATACCCAAACAGAATGACTGGCCCACAGTGGGGAGAAGGGGTGTAGCAATTTCTAGTGGATATTTCTGGGACTCTCTAACTCACCAAAGTTGAGGTAAAAATACAGGGGCCTCCAAACAGTATAATCAGATGGCAGGCCAACATTCATGAGAGATTTGCTTATGGATGCCAGAACACTATACTTTGGTGTGCAGCTGTGGTTGCCATCCAAGATGACTACACGTAGAGTAACTGACAATCTCCAACCAACTCTTGTTAAGAGTCGACATGAAGCAGAGGGTTGGGAACTGCAACCATTACAAGAGAGTGACTTATCAAAGTATTTACAGTGATGGGAGACTAGGTCAACAATGTCAAATAAAATTCACAGATAACTTTTTAAAATCCATTTTTTTGGTCACCAATATCAACTTTCTGACCTTACTGACAGGCCTCCTAGCAAGTACAAAACCTGGCTGATAAGTCTGGCCTCTGTTCCAGCTGTTGTTCAAGAAATGGTGATAATAACAAGTATGATGACAGGAAGGCAATTATGAAGGAGAAAATAGAAAAAAAAAAGCTAAGAAAACCCAGGTATGAGAGGGAAAAGTCTAAAAAGAACTACTCCACAATGCAAGGGGGAAAAAAATTAAATGAACAGTTTTTATCTCATTTGGTAAGATGAGAAACTCATGTCTGCATAGTTTTACAAGCTCCCAGGACTGCTGATCCCTTGAAGCCTACAGTACAGAACACATAAATTATTTCTTTTTTATTGTCCTGCATTCATCTCTAAGGGAGACTTGACTTTTGACAGCCTCATTTGAAAAAAATAATTAAAATCTGGTTCCAGAGGCATATGTTCTCTACTGAAACTCCCACAAGGAACCCAATCTCCAAAGTGATTTAACGGAAATTGCTCACTTGATATCCATTCTGTGCTCAACTTAACTTCCATGCATACGTCTTATTCCCTCTCATATCTGTTTACAAGAATTTTGTTAAAAAAAAGAAAAAAACTTGATCATTCATTGACCATATTTCTTCTTTGGTCACACAAGAACTTTCTGTATTCCAAGTTTCAAAGTCTGGGAAATAGGGCTACATCACTGGTGAAAACAGTGGCAATTTGTTCTAAATACAAAATAGCTTATTTTCCTTTGGCAACTCTCCAGGGTTTTGGGTGGAGGGAAAGGATACTCCTCTCTGGAGAGATCAGGCTCTGAACCTGGCCTACTGTCAAAACTTAGCTGTGGGTGGGAGATAAATTTTTTAAAATTATTTATCTTTCACATCAATTTGGAAGCTGATTTAAGATTTTTGCATTATTAACAGTTTTTCTACTCTTCAGTCTTTTGTTGGTGTTCATCCCTATTCTGGCAGCCCCCATTGGCTGATTTAATGGTACCAAGGGGCTGAGAAGTGTTGCTGTCCAAAAGAAAAAGCATTCTCTCACAGGAACTGGGAAGGCAATCTGCAATCACAACAGTAGCTACTTGTTAATTTTCTATTTGAAACACAGTGATGTCAATAGTATTGTACCCTGCCAGCCACCATGGGGTAAAGTACATTTTGAAACCAAAACAAACTTCCTACGTGCTGGCAAGTCAGATTTGAGACACAGTGATAACTTTCTGTAAGACACTGCCCTAGTTTTATATACAAAATGCACACAACAAGCATCAGTCTATTATTCTATAAGAGTTTAAGTCTACCTCTCACAGCTCCATTCCTACCCACAGCCCAGTACAGTTTATCAAATCACAGTCCAGGGTGGAAGAGGGAAAAAGGAAGAACTAATGTTACTGACCTCTAATAAAATGGCGATCCTGCTTAGCACAAACAGCACACTCCAAGAATGCTTTGTAATGTAGATGTTCATTTAGAAGCATAAAATGAAAATAGCTTGATACCTTTAAAATTAGCCCCACTATTAAGATGTGATTAGTGTAATAGTTCACTTTAAGGAGGTGTATGCACTTAGGAGGAAAGGCACTTTTCTTACATGAAACAGAAACACTCTGGCCTAAGAATTAATGCATCCCTGGAAGATGAATATTCACAATTTGTACTGAATATAAGTAACCTGAAATAGAGAGCTAAATGACTAAAACTGGTGACCATGCTTACTACTGGGAGATGGCAAATGGTTTGGCATTGCTGGACATCTACCAATTTAGTCAATCCAAGCCGGGGATTATTTTTAAAGCCCCATTTTAGCAAAATTTCCCCCAAATCAAAACGTGGGGTTTTCTGGTTTTGTTTTTGTTCTGGGGAGGTAAAATTTGGGGCAGGAAAAAGGGTGACAAAGAGCAATTGTTGGCCAGGTGTAATTTTTAAAAAATTAATCCTGAGGTATTTGTAGGGCATTTGGAACCTTTTAAAAAATAAGATTCACAGAATTTTAAAATAAGATTCACAGAATTCACAATCCTGACAATGACAGAGAATTAATGTTCTTATTTCAAAGTTATTTAACTCCTCTGATCTTTCTCTTTCATTATATACTGTATCACATTTTTTTCTGACCACAAAGGGCCCAACTGAAGAGTAGTTTTTGAGAGTTACTTTTGGAGGCAGCCTCGCATAACAGCTGGCACCAATCCTAGGCATGCTCTCCTCTGATAAAGCAGAAATTTTTTCAGTGTTGTATTAGGGCACTGACAGAAGAGCATTTTTAGGCAGGTAGAAAGTGAACATGCCTTAAGAACTACTTTACTTCTAAAAACTCTTCTGAAAAGGAAAGGTATTCAAAGGATTAAGAACAATTACAATAGTCTCCTAAAAGGTAAACTTTTATCAGTAAAAGACTGAGTTCAGATTAAGACTGTGTTGCAACACTACACTTTGTGGCTTGTTTCTATTTATATTTGTCTAAATCTTAGTTTGACTCTCCTCTGGATAAGCACAGAAAAAAATTAAATGAGAAAAGAATCAGAGATATAGTATTTACTTTGTATGATTCCAGCCTCAAGGCAATACCATTATAGTTTTCTATTCAAGGGCTGCTACAAAAGTGCCATTACACTTTGATTCCAGGAGAACAGCCTTGAAAAATCTATATTGTTCTGTGGATTTGAGAAGAAGGAAAAGCCATGCTGAGGGAACATGTTCCATTTTGTTACCACTCAATCAAAATCCTGGCTGTTCATGGGGGAGGTTGTGTGGCTCTCTCAAGTATATTCCAACAACAACAGCATAAAAACTGTTGCTTCGGCCAAAGAAGGGGGTAGAGTTAGGAGGTTAAGTTTGCCCAACTTGGCCACAGTTCCTTTCAGTTATTAGAAATACTACAGTGTGAAAGTCTTGAAACATCTTCCAGGATCACCAACATCTCTAATCTCAGGGTACAAAAGATACATGAAGGATCCTTTGAAATAAAGGAAAATAAGACCCAAAATTTATTCAGTATTCTTCTAGACACACCAATATTTCCTGAATATTGCAAGCCAACAAATACATGTTTCTTCCTTCATCTGACCCAATACACGCAGCAGTAAACTCCAACTGCTTTCAAGGGAGTTCTAAGAGCCCAATATCACCAAACTGCTCTTTAGGAAAAGCCTCCTCCATTTCAAAAATAGCAGTCTTGCAAAGCCGTTCAGCTCTATCTAAACTGTGTTATGTTTACAAATGTTTTAACTGTGAAGACGGAATTTCCAATTGAAAAAGAACCTTATTTAGAAGACACTGAATTTTTTTTACAGCTATGCCAAATACAAGCTGTTCTGTAAAGGAATAATTGTGAATCCAGCTGGATTAAAATGAATCAAGATAGAAAAACCATACAGACGTTACAACCCTAGAGAAAAATGCAATAATTGGTCACACCAATGATTCACATGCCAAAGAGTAAGTTTTGTCAGTGACACCAGCAGGCTCAGGGAAACTTCGATGATTGTCCTACATGACAATACATGTATATTACAGAGACATACCCCTAACATCTTCTTACTAAAGTGCAATAGCAATGTTTTTTCAAAGAACTGATCTAAATTGGTTTGACTTTATTTTCATTTTTTATTAGGGTAATAAGTCCCTATGTAGCTAGCACTCACTGTGTACAGTAGAACTGTCCTATTTTTAATCCGAAAATTCCTCCTTCAAGCTTCCCAAGCTTCAAAGGAGTACATTTCCTAATTCCAGTCCGTTACGATTTTGGTGAAAAAATCTTAGTTGTGTTCTTTATTAATTTCCAGATTTCTCCCTTGTTCTAATTTAGCTATTGCATTTCTAGATTAGAAAGATATTTTTCTCATTTAATTTTAGATTATTTTAAAGGCTCAGCATTGCTCTAATTACTTTGGGATAAAAGTACTGGAAAATAAAGGATTCTATAAAAAAATAGATTTTTTGGTAATGGCATAAAATCCTATATCAACCTCCCACATCAGGCAAACTTAAAAGTGGCAGGTTGTATGTTGAAATTTTTAAAAGTCAACGATCTAAGGTTGATGTACTAGAGCAGGCACAGAGTTTACAAAGGCACCGGATTTCTCACAGATATATCTTGTTCAGGGTTCTCTATTAAAGGATAAATTGAGACACACTCAGATGAAATATAAGTTACAAGGGGAAACATATGATAGCAAAAGTTACTTGGCTCTTCATCATAAAGGGCTTACTGGAGTACAGTGAACATCTTCAACAGTACTCCAAAACAAAATGACATCCAAGAGATTCTGGAGAGCTAAGAAAACTGGCCTTTGGTGTTATTCTTATTTACCTGAAGCTATAGCAGATGTACCTGCCCCAGCTGAAGCTTTTGGCTGTTTTCACAAGACACTTGGGCATTCATCTACACTGCCAGTACAAAAGAGGGAGAACCCTAGTAGACACCCCTTCATAGGGAAAACACAGCCATTACAAATGACACTGTATTTTAGCTGACATTAAAGAAATACCAGGAAAGCAACTATAGATTAAGAGAATAAAAAGGCTTTATCACATTCTCTAAATGTAGTCCCAGGCCCATATCTATCTTATCCATGCTGAATAGCTGAAAGTCCACTTTCACCCCAGAACAAGTGACAAATTATCCTTTAATGACTGAAAGAACAAAATAGTTTCAGATGCAGCATTTCTCCTGAAAACCCTTTCAAACTCACTGACAATGTTTTAAAACCAACTTTGGCAAACTCCTACAGAGAATCATGCAAGTCACAGGAATAATCACTCGTAACTAAGTTGTTCATACAAGCCTCAGCCCATGATAACCTCCTGCTTTGAGTTTACCACAATTCCCATCTGGAACATACACAACTTAGCAGTTAATTACATACTGTTTTCAGGGGCTTTCTAATTTTGTGTTCTACCTAGTTAGACTAAATCCTCAAAAGCAGGGCCTGGGATTTCTCCTCCTTTTATCCTATCCCCTGTACCTAGCACACAGTCAATGCCTAATAAATGCTTGTCAGTTGATTTATAATTATCTTTAGGAGTCCTTTGTCAGTGCCAGGAATTAAGCCACTTCAAATGAACTCCCATTTCCACACAAAGATTTTAAATCAGAAAACATAATCTTGGGGTTAACAGTATGTAAGGCTGTTAAAAGACATTAGCATAGACATCTGACCATTACCAATAACTTATAAGTCATCCTAGATTGATATTCAAAGGAAGTTCAAAACAAATTCTAAATTTTCAACATCAAGGAAACTTGAAACAAATCCTAAACCTAAATTTTCAACATATTTCTGAGTTAAAATAAAAGTGCAAAAGGTGGATGAGGGGAGAGAGTTACAGAGAGGTCAAACAGTACCTTAGCTGAAACAGTAAAACTGCTGCTAAAGACAAAAATTGTTTATTCCTAACCACTGTCTTTTGGACCTGTACTAGCATCCAACCAACCCTTCAAAGTACTCAAAGCTCTACCAAAAATGTTGAGAAACCTCCAATAAACCTTCACCTGCCGAACAAAGGTAAGGAAGGCCATTTTGCAAAGTGAAGCTAAGTTCAAACATATGTTTTGAGCTCCAGCTTTTCTAGGTCTAAACCAAGAAATCCTGGACAGAAGTAAAATACAGTTCTTTACGTCATTTCCAAAAAAGCTTCTCTGTAGAGGATTACCATCTGAAAAAAAATTATTTTTACATTAAAGCACTAACCAGAAAATACCCTGAAGCTCATGTTTAAAAATCCATTTTTTCCTACTCCATTCAAATGTTACTAAACTAAGCATGTTGACTACAATTTTAAAATAAAATGAATTTTATTGTAGCAAATTGTAAGGCCAATTAAAAGTTTAGAAAAATGACAGCAAATATCTATTAACTTTATCACAAGTAAATTAATCTACGTATCTTTGTCAGTATGAAAATAAAAAATCTTGGATCTCAAGAATAGGGGAAAACTAACCACTAGTATCTTTCCTTCTAAGCAGAGCAGATCAAAGAGTGCTAAACATGATTATTTTTAAAATTTCTAATAAAATGCTCAACAGAGCAAGAACAAGTTTTAATACACCATATCTAAAATTCACTGAAGTAGTTACGGATCACTTTCTATTTACTAAACTTGTTAACTTTAATTACTTCACAGCTTTCAAGTGAGCCAAACTCATAGCTACTTTTTAAACAAATACACACACACACACACACTTTTAAATTCAGGCATAAAAGAAACGGCTCTAGATGAATACCTATGAGCACCAACTGGCCATTTCAATAACAATCTATTTGGCTAGAAGCATTTATGGAAATTCTCTCAGCATTCTATGATGTTTTCCTAAAGCTATTAATTCTAAACTAAGAGAGACATTAGCCTTCCAAAAGAGAATGTCTTTGGAAGCAACCTAAATGTCCATCAACAGAGGAATGGATAAAGAAGATATGGTACATATATACAATGAAATATTACTCAGCCATAAAAAAGAATGAAAGAATGTCATTTGCAGCAACATAGATGGACCTAAATATTATCATACTAAGTAAATAAGTCAGAGAAAGACAAATATCATATGATATCACTTATATGTGGTATCTAATTTTTAAAAATGATACAAATTAACTTATTTACAAAACAGAAACAGGCTTACAGATATTGAAAACTTATGGTTACCAAAGGGGAAATGTGGGTGGGGAGGGAGGGATAAATCAGGAGAATCAGGAGCTTGGAATGAATATACCATACTACTATATATAAGACAGACAACCAACAAGGACCTACTGTATAGCACAAGGAACTCTACTCAATATTCTGTGATAACCTGTAAGAGAAAAGAATCTAAAAAAGAATGAATATATGTATATGTATAACTGAACCACTTTGCTGTACACCTGAAACTAACACAACACTGTAAATCAACTATACTCTAATAAAATTTAAAAGAAAATAATGTCTTCCCAAGGTGCCACCCAAGAACAATGTTCTAAATGATCATGGAAACTTCCATGTAATAATCTATTTAAATAATTCTACAGGCTTTTAATGATGTCAAAATCAACAGCTATCAGAATAAATCAAGTTACCAAAAAATCAGAAGCAAAACAGGATTAACACAACTGCAGATAAAAATTACAGGGGGAAAAAAAAATTACAGGGAAGAGTCTATATCTCAAAAAGCAAGCTAATATGTAGTAAGATGTTAACATCTTAGAGCTATGTAGACAGAACAAGGTAACAACACATCAAGGGGAAGATACCTGTATAAATTCTAAACATTCCGAGGAAATGTCTTTATAACGACAACAAAAAGATCTGTCACCACTTCTTGCTATTTATAGCAAAACTTTAAGTCACAACTGAGTTTCTCAGTCTGCTGTACCGAATTCAGATACAGAGAGACATGTACTTGCATCTGTAAAACCATCACACTCAAGAGGCATTTTCCCATGATACAACTTTAGGAGAGGTCCCATTATGAAGCACTATCATCACATACTTCCTAAGTGGGTCATATTACCTAGAATACCCTATGAGGACAAACTGTTCTCTATGAAGCAGGAGTGGAGAACAAAAGTATTTTCCTTGGAAATGGAAGGTATCTTCAGGGTAGCAAATATCTCACTATGTGCCTTCCTAAAATATTTTCTATCTTGAAGTGGCAGGTTTCAAAAAAACCCAAAAAACAAAAAAACCCCAGCGACTTATTTGACTTGGCATTTAACTTTTTTCTCTTAACCTACCACAATGTGCATAGCCAGCTATAAAAATCAAATAAAAATGTAAATTACTAATTCACTGACCACCTGTTACATGCAAGACACTGGTCAGAAATAAAGATGAGCAAGTTACAGTCCCCTTCCACATGATCCAGAAAGGAAAGACATTACAGTATGAGGTAATATGGGTTAAAATTCATATAAATGACACAAACAGTGAACAGATAGGAATTTAGAAGAGATATTATTTTGGATAAACAGAAAAGACTTCGTGAAAAACATATTTTAGCTACACCTTGAAGGCAGTGTGAAAAAGTTCTTCTTTGGGAATCAGAAAATCTAGATTCTCATCCTGACTTTGTCATTAGCTTGGTGGAGTATAAAACTTGGAGGAACTTAGTTTTCCTTATCCATTAAATAAGAATACTAGACTAGATGATTTTTTAAGAATCCTTCTAGCTTTATTATCTATGGAAATGTATAGGTAGAATTACATTTATTGCCTTTCAAAAAAATCTTTAAGTTCACAAGTAATATACTCTTACTACAGAAATTCTAACAAAATCAACATGATAGTTTCTCCTTGATTCTCACGCCCCTCCCCAGAGGCAACAAGTGTTTCAGTTTGATATGTATCTTTCCAAAACTTTTCCAATGTATTTACACATTTGATTGTGTTATTTTTAACATAAATGAGATCATACTGGTAATACCATTTTTCAATTTGCTTTTTTTCACTTACTATGTCTTTGAAATCTTTCCACATATACACATTGAAATCTATATCATTCTTTTCACCCAATATAAGGTACAGATGTATTATTATTTACTTAGCCATACCCCTTTTGATAGGAATTCATGTTATTTCCTCTTTCTTTTTTTTAACATGGAAATAATTTATTGGATATATTTGGGCATTTATTTTTCCATATGACTCTTAGGAACATTTCATTCAAATCTTTTTAAAAAGCTGGCAGTTTAGCAAAAAATATTATAGGACATCTATCAATATATATTAATTTTAGGAGAATTTATGCTATTACATTAATCAACTGTTTACATTTTTTAAACATCTTTATTGGAGTATAATTGCTTTACAATGGTGTGTTAGTTTCTGCTTTATAACAAAGTGAATTAGCTATACATATACATATATCCCCATATCCCCTTCCTCTTGAGTCTCCCTCCCACCCTCCCTATCCCACCCCTCTAGGTGGTCACAAAGCAGTGAGCTGATCTCCCTGTGCTATGCAGCTGCTTCCCACTAGCTATCTATTTTACATTTGGTAGTGTATATATGTCCATGCCACTCTCTCACTTCTTCCCAGCTTACCCTTCCCCGTCCCCGTGTCCTCAAGTCCATTCTCTACCTCTGTGTCATTATTCCTGTCCTGTCCCTAGGTTCTTCATAACCTTTTTTTTTTTAGATTCCATATATATGTGTTAGCACATGCTATTTGTTTTTCTCTTTCTGACTCACTTCACTCTGTATGACAGACTCTAGGTCCATCTACCTCACTACAAATAACTCAATTTCATTTCTTTTTATGGCTGAGTATATTCCATTGTATACATGTGCCACATCTTCTTTATCTATTCATCTGTTGATGGACACTTAGGTTGCTTCCATGTCCTGGCTATTCATTGCGGCTCTATTTAGTTCATTGCAGCTCTATTTACAATAGCCATGTTACTTCTAATTTGATGTTATTATAAACATTTTTGTTATTCTTATTCATTCCTCTCTGTGCATTAGAAGTTTAAAAGGGGAGTGTGGGGGTGGGGGTGGAAGGAAGGAATCTGAGCCAAAAGCATGAAGGTAGAAAATAAAGAGGAAGATGAAGAAGTTCAAACCAGGAGTTCTTATTTTCAGCAAAGGAGGAAACAGGAGTCATAATAATATACCACAAGTAGCTTTAGGACTAGGAATTGGGAGATATGAGTCCTAGCCCTTGGTTCACAAACTAGATCTGACAGTAAAAAGTGGAATTGGGTATTTCAAATCTCATAATTTTTTTCAGACTAGACGGGATCTTAAAGATCTTCACTTATACTTCCAGATTTTAGAGAAACTAAGGTCTTATCTGCAATCTAGAATGTGATTTTGATGACCCCTAGCTTTGAGTTTTTACCCCACACTCTGCTGAAAGGATTTTTTTAGAAGGGTTTGAATAGTCACTGTGATAAATAGAGACACAATAAGAAGTGAGAATAACCGACCCATAATGTTACATTTAAAGACAGCATAAGTTTCTAGCGGACCCCGTCAGCACAGTTCTGATTTCCAGCAAACTTTACCAACTCTGAAGAGGAAAAAAAATAAACAGTGGAGATGTCCTAAAATTAGGGACGGATTTGGCAGACTATCAAAGCAGTGAGGACATTATTGAAAAGCTACTTCGTCCAAATGGTAAGGAAGAAAGATCCCAATATACCTACCTACTTCCTCTTCGGATGTTTATAGACAAATGTTTTAAATAAGCTAAGCTGCCCTTCCTGGAGTTTTGTGTAACAGCAGTGTGCTTTTTCCTCCTGGTATGGCACCCCTCATCTAATGATCAGTGGGGCCTATTAAAATGACTGATTAGATATAGCAATACAATACAGTTACAACCACAAAACCAGATTTCTGGAGCCTGAGCAAATGTAAACTTAAATTTGTCAGAGAATACAAAATAAAAAAAAAGTGACCAGGATTTAGCACAATAATATTTACAGATTAACTCATTACATTTCCTTAGTGAGTCAATGGTAAGTATTTTTCCAAAAGGGACAAGGTCCTAATATTCATTAGTATTTAAATCTCAGAACTCATATCTATATTTATGTGTATATTCAGCTTTGAGGAATGTGTTTATATTAGTTATAAATGACACATATGTTTCTTAAGGCAAGTTCTAGTTTTACAGAAATATTTACTATTTATCATTATAAAATAAGTACTTGTTACAAAATAAACTTTCATTGTAGCTATAGCACCATGTGTTAAAATAATCTATAGATATTTTATAGAGCTCAAGTTTGAATGAGGTGAGGTTCTAAGCTCATTTTTCCAGCTGCTCTTTAATCTTGTGTGTGGGGGGGTGGTATTTACATACATACATACATACATATATGCTTTGGAGATAGCAGAATAATACTTAAGTTTTTAATATGTCTATAATTATTGAACTTAAAAAATTCACAAACTATAAAACTTTTCATGTAGGAAAGGAATCAGAGATCATCTAGGTCCCCTCATTTTTACAGCTAAGGAAAGCAAGACCCCAAGAATTTAGTTAACTTATAATATCCACAACTTAACACTAGTAGAGATGAAAAGAAAAATTATTCTACCAGTAGTAGAGATGAAAAGAAAAATTATTATCTTCTAACTTCTGGTACAATTCTCACATCAATGCATTACATACCCCCAAAGAAGTCATCTGTGTTGGATTACAGGTATCCTTTTCGACAATTTAGCTCCTAAATCACATTTAGTATTAAAATCTACCTTTCTCTATTAGCTTTCCCCAAAATAACAACAAAAAAAGGAAGTCATTCATACTTATTAGTTCACAAAGTTTCAACTTTTCTTGATTTAGAAGATATGAATATAAGCAATATGTCATGTGGTTGTCCTAGGGCTGAATCAATTATTTTCCAAGCAAATTTGCCTTCAAAAGCTGGTTAGTGGGCTTCCCTGATGGTTCAGTGGTTAGGAACCCTCGCTTCTACTGCAGGAGGCATGGGTTCAATCCCTGGTCAGGGAACTAAGATCCCGCATGCTGCACAGTGTGGCAAAAAAAAAAAAAAAAAAAAAAAAAGGTTAGCAAGTAACCATATGAGAAAATTCTATTCTTATTACTGAATTCTCCTTTAGAACTGTGGTTTTTCACTCTTAACACCCATGGGACTTGCAACTGGCATTATTCACTAGAATGCACAGAAAAAGATAAGCATGTACAAAATAACTATCCTCTTCTCTGCAACAGCTAAAACGTATCAAATGGTCTGAATCTCTTCATTTTTAAAAGTAAATAAATTGAAGATACTAAAAAAGTGTCTAATGTAATAAAAAGATGTCTCACTGATGTACCTCTTGGCATGCTTTTTTTTTTTTTTTTGCGGTACGCGAGCCTCTCACTGCTGTGGCCTCTCCCATTGCGGAGCACAGGCTCCGGACGCACAGGCTTAGTGGCCATGGCTCATGGGCCCAGCCACTCCGCGGCATGTGGTATCTTCCCAGACCGGGGCACGAACCCGTGTCCCCTGCATCGGCAGGCGGATTCTCAACCACTGCGCCACCAGGGGGAAGCCCTTGGCATGCTTTAACTGCCAAAATTTGTACCAAAATAGAAATTTCTTTACATGAAGAAGATGACAGTTTAAGAAAAACTATTTGAATTGCAGTTGTTATTATTATTATTTTTTTTATTTTATTTTTATTTTTTTTGCGGTATGCGAGCCTCTCACTGTTGTGGCCTCTCCCGTTGCGGAGCACAGGCTCCGGACGCGCAGGCTCAGCGGCCATGGCTCACGGGCCCAGCCGCTCCGCGGCATGTGGGATCCTCCCAGACCGGGGCACGAACCCGTGTCCCCTGCATTGGCAGGCGGACTCTCAACCACTGCGCCACCAGGGAAGCCCTGTTATTATTATTAAACCAATATTTATCAGAGCATTTACACTGCATTAATTACTGTATGCAACCAAAGAATTTAGCAAAACAGCACACTGCCTTAAAATCTAGTGAAATTCTGCTGCTGTATAATTATTATGAACATCGGTGTAAAAGGTATACCCAGTTTTATGGATCAAACACATTCCTTAAAGCTGCCATAAAATAAATTCTTGTACACTGCATCATCTAAAATATATCAGGAAAATCTATTACTATTCCTCTTTAAATTACAAATTCATAGTTTGAGAGGAAGTGTTTCCCTAAACAAGGTACAGTTGCCCTGAGATACACACTCTGCAATCACTTGGATAAAAAGCTACTACACCTTCACTATAATACTCACCATGTCAATTATTTAAAGTCTAACTTATTTATTTATAGACATAATTTTAGAATCCGAGTTTCAAGTTATAATATTTCTTGGTTATTTTTAAAACCTAATGATCTCATCTCTTCCCAGGTATCATCTGTAGAATTGATTTAAACTTTAGGAATTGGATAACTGAAGTTCTGAGAACACTTAGTTTCTAGAATGCAGTCCTTGTCTGAGTCAGTCTCTGTCACCTTGCAGCCTGAGTCAGGGAATAGAAAGCTTAGCCTTAATGAGCTATTTCTAACAAAGGTCAATATAGAAACTGTGAATCTGTCTAGACACTGCTGCAATGACTTCACTGTATAGGCTGCATTTTAGATGTGTAATTTTATCCTGGCTATGCTTCCTCTACTAACCATAAATTTTACCTCTAAAACCCACCCATTACTTCATCTCTATCTCATATAACATTCAACTATAATTGAATTGAACTCTAACAGGTGCCTATCTCTGCACTTGGACAGCTATTTTTAGTTTGTCTACAGTTTTCAGCATTCCTACCCCTATAAAACTACAGTTA
The DNA here is from genome assembly GCF_008692025.1 of Phocoena sinus. NCBI lineage: Eukaryota > Metazoa > Chordata > Mammalia > Artiodactyla > Phocoenidae > Phocoena > Phocoena sinus. Next base: position 65,499,855 of record NC_045778.1, on the reverse strand, counting down.
AAATATTCATTTACTTGCATACAACAATAAATGCATCAATTACATGTCTCTGACAAATGATGATGTTACTCTGCATACTGTTTGATAATGTTAACATCTCTATATAGCTGGTTCTATAGTTTCATAAGTCGCCAAATTCTATTAAATATGTGTCCCCTACTTTCCAGTGCATAGCTACTTTTTTAGGGTTCTATAGTTACCCTCGATAACTCAGTACTGTAACTGGACTCCTACTGTATAAAAAAGTACAAAGAATAAAATTAACTTCTTCAGGGACTTTTACATGAATTTAAAAAGTAAGAGCCAGTTTTCCATCTTTAGACTAAAAAGAGGAAACAGCCATCATTTTTACTTGCCTAATCAGAAAACTAGATCCGTAGCTATTTCCTGCTATCTGGACAATGACGTTTCTCCTTCCCTCCACAGCTATACTTTTTCTTCAAAAAATCCTCCAAAGAACTGTGCTTTAAAAAAAAATATATATATATATATATATATATATATATATATATATTTACTTATTTATGTTTGGCTGCATTGGGTCTTTGTTACTGTGCGCGGGCTTTCTCTAGTTGCGGTGAGCAAGGGCTACTCTTCGTTGCGGTATGTGGGCTTCTCATTGTGGTGGCTTCTCCTTGTTGTGGAGCACTGGCTCTAGGCACATAGGCTTCAGCAGTTGTGGCACTTGGGCTCAGTAGTTGTGGCTTGCGAGCTCTAGAGTGCAGGCTCAGTAGCTGTGGCGCACAGGCTTAGCTGCTGTGTGGCATGTGGGATCTTTCTGGACCAGGGCTTGAACCCGTGTCCCCTGCATTGGCAGGCAGATTCTTAACCACTGTGCCACCAGGGAAGCCCCCCGACAGCTATACTTTTACAATTTTGTTGTTCAAGGTCTGACAAATACCATCAAGTTATATTTTAGTATACCTTAAGAGAAACTGATACAATTACTATATTCTTTCAATATATGGTCTTAATTTTGTTAAATTTCATTGTTAATTAGAGGCTCTGAAAAATCTTTAAATATTCCCTTTTTATATGCTACAGAACTCAATCTTTCCTCATTATCAAGTACTTGAACCACATTAGGTAGTAACACCATATAATATATTGGAAATTTATCTGTGGTTAATTACACATCTTAAGCAGTTGTAAAGTGTTGAGTCATTTGTGCAATGCCATCAGACAATGATGAAATCAGCACTTTTTAAGTGCCAAACTGTGAGGTCAGTAGACTTTTTCAGACCTTTTCCCCAGCCAATGGTGACTGGTATGACGAAAGGATGATCACAAAGTTGGTAAGCAATTAGCCATTTTAGTGAGTGGTGAAGTGGTATCTCAATAGTTTTGATTTGCATTTCCCTAATGATTATGATGTTGAGCATCTTTTCATGTGCTTATTGACCCTTTGTATATCTGTTCAAATCCTTTGCCCATTTTTATATTGGGTTGTCTTTTTATTGTTTAGTTGTAAGAGTTTTTCATATATTCTGGATACAAGTCTCTTAACAGATACATGTTTTGCAAGTATTTTCTCCCATTCTGTAATTTGTCTTTACTTTCTTGATGGTGTCTTTTGAAGCACAAATGTTTTAAATTTCGATAAAGTCCTATGTATCTATTTTTTCTTGTGTTGCTTGTGCTGCTGGTGTCTTATGTAAGAAACCATTGCCTAGGCCAAAGTCACAAATATTTACTCTCAGGTTTTCTTCTAAGAATTTTATAACAGTTTTATACCTTAAATTCAGGTCTGTGATTCATTTTGAGTTCATCTGTGTATATGGTGTGAGATAGGGATCTAACTTCATTATTTTGCATATAGATATCCAGTTGTATCAGCACCATTTGTTGAAAAGACATTGAATTGTCTTGGCATCCCTGTCGAAAACTAATTTACCATAAATATGAGGGATTGTTTCTGGAATCTATTCCATTGATCTATAAGTCTGTAAGTATAAGAATACTTAGATCAATACCACACTGTCTTGGTTACATAGCTTTGTGGTAAGTTTTGAAATTGGGAAGTATGAATCTTCCAACTTTGTTCTTTTCAAGATTGCTTTGGCTACTCTGGGTATTATGCATTTCCATATGAACTTTAGGATTAGTTGTAAATCCCTGCTAAAAAAAGAAGCTGGGATTTTGACAGTGCTTGCATTGAATCTGCAGATCAATATGGGGAGTACTACAGTATTAAGTCTTCCAATCCATAAACACAGGATCTCTAGCCAGCTAAGGTCTTCTTTAATTTCTTTAAACAGTGTTTTGTACTTTTCAGTGTACAAATCTTTCACCTCCCTTGTTAAGTTTATTCCTAAGTATTTGATTTTTTTAGATGCTATTGTTAATATAATTGTTTTCTTAAACTCATTTTCAGATTGTTCACTGCTTATCTATAGAAACAGAACTGGTTTTTGTGTGTCAATCCTCAACCCTGCAACTTTGCTAAATTTTTTAATGAACTCTAGTTTTTTATGTGTATTCCTTAGGATTTTCTATACATAAGACAAGACTATGATATCTGCAAGTAGAAATGGTTTTACTTCTTCCTTTCCAATCTGAATGCCTTTTATTTCTTTCTCTCACCTAAATGTCTTGGCTAGAACCTCCAGTACAATGTTGAGTAGAAGGCATGAGAGCAGACATATTTGTCTTACTCCTGATCTTAGGGGAAAGAATTAATCTTTTACCATTAAGTACAATGTTAGCTGTGGGTTTTTCATAAATGACCTTTTTATCAGTCTAAGGAAGTTACTATAAGGTATTTTCATAATGAAATTTATATCTTAGTAATAAACCAAGGCTAAGAAAAACTTTCAACTGAACTTTCCAGAATTACTGGACCCAATCTAAAACTACAGACTTTTGATCCAGCTGCAGTTATATATTTCAAACCTACAATAAAGGTATAGTTTCCTTAACTACATAACTTTTTTAAAAAAATTAATTAATGTATTTATTTTTGGCTGCGTTGGGCCTTCATTGCTGTGCATGGGCTTTCTCTAGTTGTGCCGAGTGGGGACTACTCTGTTGCGGTGCGTGGGCTTCTCACTGCAGTGGCTTCTCTTGTGTTGCGGAGCATGGACTCTAGGCACGCGGTCTTCAGTAGTTGTGGCACGCAAGCTCAGTAGTTGTGGCTTGCAAGCTCTAGAGTTCAGGCTCAGTAGTTGTGGCACACGGGCTTAGTTGCTCCACGGCATGTGGGATCTTTCCGGACCAGAGCTCGAACCCGTGTCCTGCGTGCATTGGCAGGCAGATTCTTAACCACTGCGCCACCAGGGAAGTCCCACATAACCTGTTTTTAACGCAATCAAATATCCTTCAATATTAGTTAAGATAAGAGTTTTAATGAAAGTTCTACCAAACCAATCTTGCAAGTTGTTTTTCCTCCTAACAAATGTATTTTTTGTAGAATGTGTACACTGTACATAAAAGCATATGTTCTTTTTAAACAAGTGTCATTAAAGCACCCAAAATACGCAGCTAAAACCATTTAAGATATGCTCTTCCTGCCAAGGAACCCTAAATAGTCAGGTGATACACTAAGAAACAATTGCCTAACCCACGGTCAAAGATTTACTCTTATGTCTTGTTCTAAGATAATGTAGACCAAAACAATCACTCTGTCAAAATGTCCATGTCAAATGAGGACATGTATATAGTCTAAAAAAAAAACTGTATTCATTATCATGTCCAAACCACTGAGATAAACATAATACACCAAAAATTCTAACACAAAAAAGTTGAAATTATTTATGATATTCTAGTCTCCAACTATATATAAATCTTTACCTCAAAAAATGCTTAGCCATTTTCAAGTCATGGAATGAGAAAAGAGTAAAGACCTCACAAGTGCAGCAAAAACTCCATCAGGTAAACTGCTCCCCTTTAAAAAATTACCTGTCTTTTTTTTAGTGTGCTATGTGATATCTTAATGAACTGACAGAATCAATTAGCTTCTAAAAAAAAAGTTACCGATTCTCTTCTTATGAGCAGGATAAAGTTCTGCATCGTAAAAATCCTTTAGCATGTTGCCAGTTATCAAGTTTTTTCCATACAATTTATTAACATTTTAAGAAGTCATTAAGTTTTCCATTTACCTCCTATGAAATTGTTTTATTATAATAATATGTCTTCTGAGCTCTCAAGAGTATTTTATATATTTGTCATTTTTCACTTAAGTCATTATAATTCAATAAATAACATTGATTATAGATATGCTCAATAGTACATTTAATCATTTTTTCATTCAGTGAACATTTAATGAATGACTGCTACCTGCTAAGGGTAAATAAGACAAAGTCTCTGCCTTCCTGAAACTTATATTCTAGTAAAAGAAGTCAAATAACTCAAACAAATAAATAATTCATACAGAGATAAATGTTAAGGTGACAGAAAAGGCAATGGGATAGAAAGTGACTGGGGGGCAAATACTGTTCTCTAAGGAGATGACCTGAAAACTGAGAACTAAATAATGATGAAAGACTAGAGCAAGGGCTTTCCAAGCAGAAGAAACAGCATGTACAAAAGCCCTAAGATGGAAATAAACATGGTGTATTTGAGAAAAAGAAAGAAAACAGTGCCAGCTGGACCATAGGAGATGAGGGATAGAGTGGTAGGACTTTGTTGGCCATAGATTTTATCTAGTTGCAATAGGAAGCCAGTGGAGGACTGTAAACAGAAATGGCATGACGTGATATATCCTTTAAGAAGATTACTCTTGCTGCTATGTAAAGAATGAAACGTAAGAAGGAATGAATAGTAGCAGTTAATGGAAAATAATATTCTTTCTTTACACTGTTTCTTAGTCTGCTCTGTCCCTTTCTATTCCTAATTCCATCAGCTGAAGGCTGGTTCTTATATCCTTCTCCTACCTGGGCTACTTCAGAATATCCAAACCAGTCTCCCTGATTTCACAGCTAGAGTATGTGTGCATATGGGCGCGTGTCTGTGCGTGCGTGTGTGCATTTGTATGTGTATGCTTTGATCAACAGTCTCAAAAACTCACTACTACCAACAAAATAAAATCCAAATTCCTTGACATTCAATAACACTGCAGTCTAATATCAAACCACCTTCCTGGCCTCATTTCCCAACACCAATTTGATAGACTCTACTCTTCCACTATATATGGGCTACTCACTCTTTCCTGGACAGAGCTTATGATGCCACCTTCCTGCTTCCATGGCTCTGACCCCTTTCCTTATTCTTTCCTTAGATTCAAAGTCTCTTGCTTCCTCATGGCTCAGGATACATTCTCCTTGACTATCCAGGCATTAGCTGTTTGACTATGACCACAGCGTTTTTACATCACGAGCCATTATATACAAGTTTCACAATTCTACATTTAACTTTACTTCAAGCAACGCACTTTGGTATCTTCTATTCTATTCTACTTCTTTTTCAAATGACTCACTAAAATGACTGCACAGACTACTTAATGGGTTTCAACCTTCAGGTTGAAAAACAATTTTAATGCATCCTTCTAGACATTAATTGTTAACATATCATACATATCCTGGTATTGAAAGAGGCAACTTATAACTACCAAACTACAATGGCCTTAACCTTAAGGATAGGACAGGGTATCTTATACTTCATTTTATGTACCATGATGCCAAACACAGTATTTATTAATCCTTACTGAAGAGAAAGACTGATATTACACATAGGTATCATATTTATGATCAGATACGATGATTGACTGTTTTGTGTTCCCATCAACTTGTTTCAAACTGTAGTTATGATGGTCAAAATGGCTAGTTTTTTTTTTTTTTTTTGCGGTACGTGGGCCTCTCACTGTTGTGGCCTCTCCCGTTGCGGAGCACAGGCTCTGGACGCACAGGCTCAGCAGCCATGGCTCACGGACCCAGCCGCTCCACGGCATGTGGGATCTTCCCGGCCCAGGGCACGAACCCCCGTCCCCTGCATCGGCAGGCGGCCTCTCAACCACTGCGCCACCAGGGAAGCCCAAAATGACTAGTTTTTAATAACACTTTGATCTATACTTTTTGCCTTCCTACCTTACAGGATTAAACAATGGTTTTGCATAGTGGGAGGACACAGTAAGTATTCAATAAATGCTCATTTTCACCATTCCTTCAGAGGTATAAGAATATCTCTATATGGAGGACACCGATTACCATTCACTGGGCATGTTCTCTTTTATCACAAATACTCGGGGTACTTCTGCTCTGCCTAGGAAGGCATTGTAAGTCCAGTGTCCTCATATGGTCCTTTTAGCTTTGCCAAAGTGTGGATAAGAGTAAGCCTTTTGTTTCAATGGAATGACAACTATTAAGGTTAAAGGGCCTCTCCTGCTGTCAGCACTAAGGTTCTTGATCATTAAAGTCCTATTAAAGTTGTTGACTCTTTCAAAAACATCTTCAGTAATCTGAATTAAGAAAATGAAAAAGCAATGAAGTGATCTAAAATCTGTACTGAATGGTTTCTTCTCTGGCAAATGACCCAACTTATAAGATAAGCCAATGGGGCAATGTAAATTCTTGATTTTCAAATCATAAAGACTCAAAAATAAAATTCATTTTACCATGAGATGATTCACATAGGCTCCTGAGGAATGCAGAACAGCTAAAGGTATTCTACTTCCCTTTACTTCTACCTCCTGAGCCTGTTACGACCTCTTGTAGGTCTAGAGGGACAGGGTGAATACACAGGTAACAAATGTTCTGTACCACCTAGCCCAGGCTCAGTGTAACCATCAAGGTTTTAGGCAGAAAAAGAAACCCAGAACCTATCCAAGAAAGAATCTGAATTTCCTTATCAGGTCTGAAACTACCTAAAAGCTCCCTAATGGGCTATAGGCATCTTGGGGTAATTGTGGGCCAGAGCAAACTACTCTGTGCTCGCCAGACCCTCTGAAATCTGGGAGTACGAACCTCAACATTTGTTGGCTATTGTCTCCTCAAGGCCAGACCCAGGGCTTCAACAATCTTAGGGCTCTGTTTAAGATAGCCATCTGGGGACTTCTCTGGTGGCACAGTGGTTAAGAATCTGCCTGCCAATGCAGGGGACACAGGTTCGAGCCCTGGTCCAGGAAGATTTCACATGCCACAAGCAACTGGGCCTGTGTGCCACAACTACTGAGCCTGCACTCTAGAGCCCACGAGCCACAACTACTGAGCACGAGAGCCACAACTACTGAAGTACCACTGCTGAAGCCACAGCTACTGAAGTACCACAACTACCGTGTGCCTAGAGGCCGTGCTCCGCAACAAAGAGAAGCCACCGCAATGAAAAGCCCGCGCACCGCAATGAACAGTAGCCTCAGCTCGCTGCAACTAGAGAAAGCCCGCAAGCAGCAACAAAGACCCACCTCAGCCAAAAGTAAATAAATAAATAGATAAATTTTAAAAAAATGATAGCCATCTGGAATTACTCTGTCTTTCACTAACAATTTAAAATCATCTACTCTAATTCTCACTGCATTGCCCCAGTAAAAAAAACCCACTAACTTGGAGTAGCTTTATATGCAAGATTTTAGAACTAAGCTTTTTAAAAAAACTTTTGATATGAACATATTGTATGTAGAGCAGCAAAATTTCAAAAATATGACTTGCTTCAGGGCTATGTTTTCAGAATGAAAACAAAATCAAATCACTCTTTTGACAGTGAATTACTTTCCTCATATAAGCTCACACTCAAAAGCAAATGAAAGGTAAAGCCAAAATTCTATTTATTTTAAAGGATGCCAAATCTACGTAAACTTTTTATTTAATATGTCAAATAAAAACAGTGCCTTAGAAAAAAGGATCATTAAATAGAACTGGGTGGGGGCCTAAAAACTGTAATAGCAATACAGGCTTAAATATTAAAAATATTCTTGTGCTGCTTTCCTGCTCTTTGGCCAAAACATCCCCCCACCCCTCCCTTTAAATCATCCTGTGTCTACCAATATTTGTTTTCTTGTTAGATCCACTTTTCAGAAGTGGAGTATAGGTTATTCAATTGGATTCTTCCTTTAACACTCATCCTCTGACACATTCCACTAATTTAGAGATTTATATTGATAAATATCCCTTTTAAAAACAAATATATCTTGGAAAGGTTAATTCTATATTACCTTTCAACCTCAAAGAAGAAAGGGAGGGAGGACGAAAGAACAGGAGGGAAGACGGGAGAGAGGAGAAGACATAATTTGAGAAATAAAGACATCTAGGACTATCAGAAGAGGACAGAAAAGGATAAGTGAATGCCTTAAGAGAGGTAGGGTAGGAAACCAGCCAGAAAGTCTTAGACCTAAGTAAATAAAATGGGAACAAAAAGCCTTCACTGGAGAGAGCAGAGATCAGGTACAGTCCAGGTGATAAAAGCCACACATGCTACTCCAGTGCTATAGACAAATATGAGATTAAACAATTTACAGGGCATATCAAAGTAATACTATGGGTGATAAGGTTATCAATAAGTCAGAATTGATATACAGAATGCATTGAATGAAGTTTACTCAAAGGTTTTAAAAGCTCAATTTCAAATACTTTACTAAACAGTCTCTTTACTCTCGTGTTAAACAAAGGTTTTTGCTAGATTTCCAATGAGGGTCTCTCAAGGGCCACATTCATGTGGGTGAAATAATTATAAAAGCCACATGTTTACCAGTATTTAAAACATATGGCCCCAAAATACACTCTGTGCTCTAAAGGTCAAGAGAAGGTTTTATTTTTAGTATCTTCAAAGCTGTTATTTCTTAGTCCTTTTGCTATGTTTAAACTAGCCAGATACTTCCTTTAATATACTAGAAATATAAGACAGAAAAGACTCTTTAAAACATTTCCTGCCAAACTGCTTTGCCTCAAACTAGCAAAACATTTTTGACTAGACCACTGAACTTTGCTCCAGTTTTATCCTTCATTCAGTATTAAAGCTACCATCTACTATACATGCATCAAATGCTAGACACCAAGAATACAAAACTGAACAAAACAGAATCCCTACCTTTGAGGTAGTCATAGTCATTTGGCAGAAAGAGACATATAAACAGATAATTATAAGACTACCTGATTAAGTTTTACAGTAGGAGATATGAACAGAGCATTGTGCAAATAAAGTGGTAAAAGCCACTAAGTCAGCCTGGAGGAAAATGCTAAGCCTCTTCAAGAGGATTTGATATTTAAATTTATCTGCAGTGAGGCAGTTAGGTTAGTCAATATGTAAGGGCCCTGCTATTTAAAAAAGAGCAGGACAAAAAGTTGAAGGTCATAGAGATCTTGTATGTCAAAAATGGGTGGTACACCCAGCTATTCTACTTCTGGGTATTTATCCAAAGAACAGGAAAACAGTGATTTGAAAAGATATATGCACCCCTATGTTCATTGCACCATTATCTACAGTAGTAAAGATATGGAAATAACCTAAGTGTCTATCAATGGATTGATGGATGATGTGGCATGTGTATGTATGTGTGTATACACACACACACACACACACACACACACACACACACATACATGCACACGAGGGAATCCTACTCAGCCGTAAAAAAGAATGAAATTCTGCCATTTGTGACAACATGAATGGACCTTGAAGGTATATGCTAAGTGAAATAAGCCACACAGAGAAAGACAAATACCTATGATTTCACTTGTCCGTGGAATCTAAAAAAACAAAACAAAACAAAACAAACAAACCTATAGATACAGAGAACAGATTACCGGTTACCAGAGGGGAAGGAGGTTGTGGGGCAGGGTGCAGTGGATGAAGGGGGTCAACTGCATGGTGATCACTTTTTAGTGCACACAGATGTCGAATTACAGTGCTGTACATCTGAATCTTATATAATTTAAAAAACGGCTAATATAAACAATTCCAGTTTGTTGCTTATTACTTTAACCTTCATACCAAAAAGAGAATATTTAGTCATTCAATCCTCATCTTCTCCCCCAAACTTGTCCTCTTCCTATATTCCTTTTTTTAGTAAATGATAATATAATCTAAAACTTAACCTTCCATAGCCAACTAATCACCAATTTCTATTGATTATATTCCATACTATTTCTTTATTCTGTCTACTTCTATCTCCAATGGCTACCATCATCTCTTACCTTGGAGGCTTCCAATGGCCTCCAAAGAGTTTTCTTGTCTCTGAGATCCCTTCTGCCAATCAGCCAATTCTTTATACTGTAGCCAAAGTGATCTTTCCAAAACCCAAATATGATCATATGACAACCCACTTTAAAATCATTCAACTGCTTACTGCTCTCAGAAAAAGTCCAAACTCTTCAGCATAATTGTCAACATCTGGCCTGGCTTGCCTCATGCTACCATCTTTTATACTCATACTGAACCTCTTGCAGTCTCCTCAACAAACAGTGCTCACTATCCTCTGGAAAGCCTTCTAAGACTCCCTCAAGAGAGAATCAGGTGACCTTCAAAATTGATCTTTCAGCATCCTCTGCTTCTCCATCATCATACTTACCACACTATACAGTATCATCATACTTACCACACTATACAGTATTTTAATTACTTATCTTTCTCTCCCAGGAAGCTATAAATTCCTTAAGGTCAGAAATTGCCTTACACATTCTTGTATTTACTATGTAAAGCATTACGCCTGCCTGGCACTGACATATAGATGGTGCAAGATAAAGATTTGTTGAATGCATGAATGAATGAACTGCAAAGAAAAAGAAATTCAATATCCTACAATTTGCCATAATAGTTATTAGCTACATTACAGAAACCTAATCCTTTAGCAAGACCATATTTAAGCCATGAGCCTATCACAATTAACCCGTTGAGACAGAAATAAAGAACGCTCAACATAAACTCAAAATTCAAATAAACTCAGAGTATATTTATGTCTTCCAGTTTAGATAGTGTAAGTGGACTACTTTTTGGAGAGAATACACATATATCAGAACCATGATATGTTACACATGTAGAAAAGTTATAACTACATATGCAATATATTTTCACAGGTCAAATGTTGAGTTTGCTTTTTAACATATATGAAAGCTGCACCTCATCACTGACTCACCGATTCTTTTCCAGCTCATTGTGTGTAGACCTAAAAGGGAGGAAAAAAGGGGGAAAAAAAGAGTATTAGCCATGTTTTGTTGCTGAGGCTATAGAAAGGGGGATTAGTTTAGGTACTGCTAAATAAATTCACCCAGTTAATTTATTTAACAATGCAATACATGGTCAGACTTCGATCTATCTCACTCATCAAGAAGAAATAGTCTATGTTCATTAAGACTGTTCATTCAGGTATACTGTTTTCAGTTAACAACTCTAAATATTTTGAAATTAGGATCTCATTGTCATTTTTGATAAAATTGATACTAGCAAGTATTTTCTTGCCTACTTCTAGGGTCCTATGTTTTACTGATTTGTAGACATCATATTAGAAATTTTAATTCAAACATAATCCCATTTTTTTTGTTTAAAAAAAAGGTATATGTACTTCCGTGTCCTCTTCTATCTCCACTTACCTACTCCTAAACATAGGGAGAGAAAAAGTTTTGGCCACCACAGAAGCTGAAACAGGCTTGTCTTATTGCTAAGTGATACAGACAAATTCAAGCCTTCTTTCCTTGAATGTGAAACATAAACCAAAAAAAGTTATACAAGGGAAAAAAATAACATGAACAGAAGAAAATATATTAATAAAATAAAAAACACATGTTTAAAAGACTGGGCGGATACACCTCAAAATGCTAACAAAGTCTTCTGTTTGTGACTTTTTTCATTTTACTTATTAGTATTTGTTACAATAATACTTACCATCTATTGAACAAGCTGAGTGTCTGCTAAACAGTTAACATACATTACCTCATTTTATCCTCCAAACAACCCTCATTTTATAAACAAGAATACTGAGGCTCAGAGAGGTAAAGAGACATGCTCTTGTCCCAAGAATATAAGTTGCAGCCATGAGTTAAGCCCACGTCTTTGTTACTCCAAACCCCAAGTTCTTAACCACTCAGTGACAAGCAATACTGAAGAGAGGTTAAGGGCACAGACTCTAAGGCCTGACTGACTGGGTTCAAATATTGTGTGGCCTTTTAAAAGTCCCTTCATTTCTCTGTACTCAGTTTTCTCATCTACGAAATAGGAAAAATAACAGTACTTGCCTCATATGATTGTTATGAGGAATAAACAAATTTATGTTGAACATCAAAATATAACAAACTCTACCTAAAGTTAGCTACTATTAGAATTATGTTATACTCAGTTCTCTTGACTAAACGTATTATTTTTACAATAGTTTGGCATCAACAATAATGGAATTTTATAAAGGAAAATTTAAGTTCCTGTCATCAGAACTGAAACTTTAAGCATTTAATATATTCTGGTTAATGTCAAAAGCCTTCAGATTATTATATTACTGATTACTTTAATCTGATTTATTATTTTAATGGATATTTAATAATCAAATTTCTAAATTTTAACAATATTTTTGTCAGTCCCATAATTTGTGGAAATTTTACCCACTGTCTTAGTTCAAGAGCCAAAAGCCTTCTTTGAATTACTGTCTACTGTCCACCTTTTGCTTTCTTAGCAGTTTCATAAGGTCCAAGTGACACAGGATGAAAAAGACTGATGTTCATTTTTTCTTAAACAGCTTTAATGGAGTATAATTGCTTTACAATGGTGTGTTAGTTTCTGCTTTATAAAAAAGCAAATCAGCTCTACATATACATATATCCCCATATCTCCTCCCTCTTGCGTCTCCCTCCTACCCTCCCTATCCCACCCCTCTAGGTGGTCACAAAGCACCGAGCTGATCTCCCTGAGCTATGTGGCTGCTTCCCATTAGCTATCTATTTTACATTTGGTAGTGCATATATGTCCACGCCACTCTCTCACTTTGTCCCAGCTTCCCCTTCCCCCTCCGCGTGTCCTCAAGTCCATTCTCTACGTCTGCATCTTCATTCCTGTCCTGCCCCTAGGTTCTTCAGAACCATTTTTTTTTTTTTAGATTCCTAATATATGTGTTAGCATATGGTATTTGTTTTCCTCTTTCTGACTTACTTCACTCTATATGACAGACTCTAGTTCCATCCACTTCACTACAAATAACTCAATTTCGTTTCTTTTTATGGCTGAGTAATATTCCATTGTATATATATATATACCACATATTCTTTATCCATTCACCTGTCGATGGACACTTAGGTTGTTTCCATGTCCTGGCTATTGTAAATAGAGCTGCAATGAACACTGTGGTATATGACTCTTTTTGAATTGTGGTTTTCTCAGGGTATATGCCCAGTAGTGGGATTACTGGGTTGTATGGTAGTTCTATTTTTAGTTTTTTAAGGAGCCTCCATACTCTTCTCCATAGTGGCTGTATCAATTTACATTCCCACCAACAGTGCAAGAGGGTTCCCTTTTCTCCACACCCTCTCCAGCATTTACTGTTTGTAGATTTTTTTCTTTTTTTGCGGTACGCGGGCCTCTCACCATTGTGGCCTCTCCCATTGCGGAGCACAGGCTCCGGATGCACAGGCCCAGCAGCCACGGCTCACGGGCCCAGCCACTCCATGGCATGTGGGATCCTCCCGGACCGGGGCACAAACCCGTGTCCCCTGCATCGGCAGGCGGACCCTCAACCACTGCGCCACCAGGGAAGCCCCTGTTTGTAGATATTTTGATGATGGCCATCCTGAATGGTGTGAGGTGATACCTCATTGTAGTTTGATGTTCATTTTCAAGAGATTATCTTAATAAGAGGACATCTCTCTCTCTCTCTCGAGATGTAAAAAAAAATCTCAGGATGCTTTAAGAGTTCAGACAAATTAATGGCAAGGATATGTATGACTCAGATGGGAGAAACAATAAAAACACAGCACTTTTAGTATAACACAGACTCAGACTTCAAAACTCAATAAATTACAACCAAATCTCTACCACATATATTTATAAAAAGGTTTAAGTTCTTTGTTGTTTGAATGAAATGTCAAAGTAAATCAATAAGTTAGAAGAGGAAAAAGGTGTATTTGAAAGAGATTTAAAGCAAAAAAATATTGTCCAAAATTTGAACGTGTAATCAATAATAAAATATCCCACCCACCCCCTCTTAGTAAGTTTTGGTTTAATTGCCTTAATCTGAGAAGAAAACTCAGAACAAGTAAAACAAAAACAATGAAATACTATACTAAGGGGACTTCCCTGGTGGCGCACTCGTTAAGAATCCGCCTACGAATGCAGGGGACATGGGTTCGAGCCCTGGTCCAGGAAGATCCCACATGCCTTGGAGTAACTAAGCCCATGTGCCACAACTACTGAGCCTGTGCTCTAGAGCCCATGAGCCACAACTGCTGAGCCCGAGTGCCACAACTACTGAAGCCCGTGTACCTAGAGCTCATGCTCCACAAGAGAAGCCACTGCAATGAGAAGCCTGCACACTGCAACAAAGAGTAGCCTCCCCTTCGCCGCAACTAGAGAAAGCCCAACGAAGACCCAATGCAGCCAAAAAATTTAAAAATTAATTAATTTAAAAGAAAGAGAGAAGTAGAGAAAAAAAAAAGAAATACTACAGTAAGTAATAAATGGAAATAATCTATTTAGAGAGACAATGACTATGCACCGTATACTTATTTCAAACAGTTTGGCATTCCACATATGGCATTAAATGCAAAAGATATATATCCGGGCTTCCCTGGTGGCGCAGTGGTTGGCAGTCCGCCTGCCGATGCAGAGGACGCAGGTTCGTGCCCCAGTTTAGGAGGATCCCACGCGCGGCGGAGCGGCTGGGCCCGTGAGCCATGGCCGCTGAGCCTGTGCGTCCGGAGCCTGTGTTCCGCAACGGGAGAGGCCACAGCAGTGAGAGGCCCACGTACCGCAAAAAAAAAAAAAAAAAGATATATATCCAAAGATAACCAATTGCTGAATTCCAGCATTATATTGAGCCTACTATCAAAGCTAACACCAAAAGAACATAATCTGAACCACTGCTGTGAACAAAATTAAAACAGCAGGTTCTTCCCACCTCTCTCAGATTTTTCTTTATTATCTTCTTAAAAAATATAAAATGATAGCTAAGTATATGAACTTTTCCACCAAACCAGAAAATGTATGCCATATCTAGTTATACCACTAGTAAAATTTAACAAAATTTCCAAATACCAAGAAGCAAAAATGATCACATATGTACTAATCTTTATCATATTGCCATATTCTTCCAATTTTTAAAAAATGCATCAGTAGCGTTTACTCCTACTTTGATGACTTTTTTGCCTCTAATATCAAGTCAACAAATACTGCATATCTTCAATGTTCAAAATTGTCTTAAGCTGCAAGGAATCAGAGACAGTCTCTAGCTGGTAGGTTAAGACATTTACAGGAATAATTATAACTCAAGGCAAAACAAATATATTAAGAAAGGTACAAAGTGTTGTGGGAGTTTAAAGGATGCAGAGTTTACTTACAAATGGGGCTATCAGAAAATGGGGCTTTAGAAAAGGGGACATTTGGTCTGCAGCTTACATGATGAGTACATTTGCTACTACTAGAAACCAGACCTAGTAGGGAGAAGACATTCCAAGTGGAAAGGATATAGCACAAGCAAACAAGCAGAGTTGTGAAGTCCAAAGCAAAACCAGAGAACAAAAATGGAAAAAAGCCCTGAGTTTAAATATTAGCCCTATCACTCACATTAGCTGTGGAACTTTGAACAAATTATTTAACCTCTCTAATTAACAGTTTTCTCGTTTGTAAAACTAGAATAATACCACATGCCTTGGCTGGGTTACTGTGAGAATTAGAGAATAATGTAAAAGCATCAGCACCTAGTAAGTATTCAGTAAATGTTAGCCACTGTAAATATTCTTATTATTTTTAACAAGACTGAAAATATACTACCTAAAACAATGTTAAACATACTACATGGGGCAACAAATTGAGAGGTTCTTAGTAACACTTGGAATTAGCCTGGAAACAAACAACCAACCATAATGATTAAAAAAGAAACTGAAGGAAAAGACAGGTCTTTTAATCATTTAGTCGGCTGTGAGGACAGTATAAGATTTAAGGTATGACGTCTAATTATACGTACACGCAGAAAATAACGATCCAAACAGTGCTGGCAAACAGAGAAGTTGAACACATCACATCCTAGCACACTCAGAAACAACCTCTTTGCTTCCCTGAGCCTATGTGCCTGACCAAGCCCTTCCAATAATATGCCATTAAAATAACCCATTATGATAAATTCCCTACAAAGCTGAGATGTTCTGAATAATCCATCTGGTTAGCACACTTTTCTTCTCCAAACAAAAATACACCTCTGAGAACAAACACTATGAACTGTCTTCCTTTCAGACACTCTTACTATGAATGCTTAACAACTTCCAAGGACAGGGGTAAAAGACATTTCTATCATTTTATCATCAAATCACAGGTAATCTTTTTCGCAAATACTATCCCTTTAAGAGACATGCTAACGTATTCTCTGCTTGAGTGGGAGTCATTATCTCAACCAAATCTGTGATTTTTCACTGACTACAACACTGCTCTAATACGTAAACTTTTAATTCTTTAGGGTGCAGTTTGGTGGCAGTCAATGAAATGAAGCGTAGAATTGAAAGTGCACAAAATTGTACCATTTGGCTCAAGAGTAGTACCACCATGGAAGGAAAATAAAAGCCCCTGTTCCCAGAATTAATATTCTCTTCCAACAAAAGAAAAGACTTCTATCTTTGTTGGATTAATGAGCCAACCCCTAATTTGTTAACATTTTCATTTCACTTATTTTCTAATCCTAAAGTGCCTAGTGGATGTTGTCCTCCACACAATGAAAAGAACACATTCTATGACGCTAAATGAATATTTTCTAACTGTATCCTAAAGCTTAAACTTCAGCTTTATTAGAGCAGGGGGTCTCTGAAGTATATACCTAAAGGGGTTGAAAAAGAATTGGTTGAATAGTGAAACTTCTATTTATGTTTATTCTTCTTCTTAAACTTTATTCTATATTTATAAAATATTAGTACAGTGATACATGTATACAATTATCAACACATGCAAATATATTAGGTATACAGAATTTTTTTGCTGCTAGTGGTATATAAAAAAGTGGTCAATAAAGTTTGAAGAACACTGTAATAAAAGAAAATCATGCTTATTGCCAATAAAGTAATTCTTTCAAAGAAGTAGTTTTGTACATTTACTTCTATCACAAGTACATATTTAAAAAAAACATTAAAGACATTAAAACTTGAATACTGCACACTTTTAGGAAAAATGCCTCATAAGAAACGTACTACTTCTTCCATAACAATAACAAAAAAACCCCACCACAATAACTAAGACCACAAAAAAGCAAGTGTCTAAACAGGATGCATAACAATAACTACAATTAATAAGTTTTTCTTAAAACTTACTATCAAAGCTGAATATATGCATACCTTATGATTCAGCATTTCCCCTCAGAGGCATACACCAAACTAATATACATAAATATGTTCACCAAAGGACATACAAGAGAATACACATTCTTTTCATACTAGCCCAAAACTGGAAATTCAAATGTCCATTAATAGTAGGATGGATGAATAAATTGTGGAACATTCATATTGATATAATGTAATACTATAGAGCCCTGAGAATGAACTATTATGCAATAACATGGATGAATTTTCAAAATCTCAACATAGTGCTGAATGAAAAATGGCAGATACAAAAATACACACTGCATAACCCCATTCGTATAAAGTTAAAAACTGGCAAAACTAATGGTATCAAAAGAAGACTGTAGTTACCTCAGGTAGGGTTGACAGTAAGTCTATAATATTTTATTTCTTCACCTTTGTGAAAATTCATCGAGCTATACACTTAGGATTTATACACTTTTCTGTACGTACATTTTCAATAAACAAGAAAAAAAGAAAAAATTACACATGAATCAAATTCAGTAAAAATCAATTCTTATTTCAAATACAGCAAACACTCTAATTTGTCTCTGGTAAATCTTTTGATATATTACATAAACGTCCCTAAGTTATGCACTTTGTAAAGCATAATTTTCAATAAATTTAAGTACTAAAATCATACAGAGGGCTTCCCTGGTGGCGCAGTGGTTGAGAATCTGCCTGCTAATGCAGGGGACACGGGTTCGAGCCCTGGTCTGGGAAGAGCCAACATGCCACGGAGCAACTAGGCCCGTGAGCCACAACTGCTGAGCCTGCGCGTCTGGAGCCTGTGCTCCGCAACAAGAGAGGCTGCGATAGTGAGAGGCCCGTGCACCGCTATGAAGAGTGGCCACCGCTTGCCACAACTAGAGAAAGCTCTCGCACAGAAACGAAGACCCGACACAGCCAAAAAAAAAACCATACAGAGTAAGTTCTCTAAGCACAATGGAATTAGAAATCAGTAACAATAAGGTAACTAGGAAAATAGCAATATTTGGAAAATAAGCAACAAATCAAAGAACAAATGACAGAGAAATCAGAAAAATATTCTGAACTGAATGATAATGAAAACACATGTCAAAATTTGTTGGATGTATCTAAAGCAGTACTTAGAAATGTTTAGCTTTAAATTCTTCTATTAGTATAAAAAACAAAGTTAAAAATCTATGGTCTAACTTTCACCTTGAGAAGCTACAAAAAGAAGAGCAAATTAAGCCCAATGAAATAGAAAAGGAAATAAGAAGTCACAAGTTAAAGAACAAATCACAAAGTATCTTCAGCTGGATGATAAAGAAATACAACATTTCAAACATGGCATGCAGCTAAAGCAGTGTTTAGAGAAAAATATTTCTAGCTTTAAATCCTTATGTTGGGGTAGGGGGCAGTGATGGAGTCCAAAATCAATGCCTTCCACCTTTAGAAGGTAGAAAAAAAGCAAACTAAACCAAAAGAAGGTGGGCAATGGATCTCAACTGTGTGGGCTATTTTTCCCACCAGAAGATATTTGGCCACATCTGGAGACATTTTTGGTTATCACACCAGGGGGACACTACTGGTGTTTTGTGAGGAGATGCCAGGGATGCTGCGAAACATCCAATGATGCTCAAAACAGAATTATCTGGCCCAAAATGTCAATAGTGCTGGGGTTGAGAAACTCTGAAGTAGAGGAAGAAATAATAAAGCCAAGAACAGGAATAAACAAAATAGAAGACAGGAAACAACAGAGAGTATCAATAAAACCAAAAGTTGACTTTAAAAAAAAACCCAGTAAAATGCATAAACTTTTCAAAAACTGATGCAGAAAAAAGGCAAAAATTACCAACACACAAAAAAAAACTAATATCAGGGACAAAAGAGAGCACATCACTACAGATACTACACACATTAAAAGGATGATAAGAGAATATTATGAACAGCTTTATGCCAATAAATTCAACATGTAGATGAAATGGACAAATTTCTTGAAAGATACAAATTATCAAAACTAACTCAAGAAGAAATAGAGAGTTAGTGTCAGCCTTGCATCTATTACAGAAATTGCATTCATAATCAAAAACCTGCCCACAAACAGAAGACCTAAATAGACATTTCTCCAAAGAAGATATACAGATTACCAACAAACACATGAAAGAATGCTCAACATCATTAATCGTTAGAGAAATGCAAATCAAAACTACAATGAGATATCATCTCACACCAGTCAGAATGGCCATCATCAAAAAATCTAGAAACAATAAATGCTGGAGAGGGTATGGAGAAAAAGGAACACTCTTGCACTGTTGGTGGGAATGTAAATTGATACAACCACTATGGAGAACAGCATGGAGGTTCCTTAAAAAACTACAAATAGAACTACCATATGATCCAGCGATCCCACTACTGGGCATATATCCTGAGAAAACCATAATTCAAAAAGAGTCATGTACCAAAATGTTCACTGCAGCTCTATTTACAATAGCCAGGACATGGAAGTAACCTAAGTGTCCATCAACAGATGAATGGATAAAGAAGATGTGGCACATATATACAATGGAATATTACTCAGCCATAAAAGAAACGAAATTGAGTTATTTGTGGTGAGGTGGATGGACCTAGAGTCTGTCATATAGAGTGAAGTAAGTCAGAAGGAGAAAAACAAATACCGTATGCTAACACATATATATGGAATCTACGGGAAAAAAAAAAAAGGTCATGAAGAACCTAGGGGTAAGACAGAAATAAAGACACGGACCTACTAGAGCATGGACTTGAGGATATGGGGAGGGGGAGGGGGAGGCTGTGACGAGGTGAGAGAGTGGCATGGACATATATACACTACCAAGAGTAAAGTGGATAGCTAGTGGGAAGCAGCCGCGTAGCACAAGGAGATCAGCTAGGTGGTGTGTGACTGCCTAGAGGGGTGGGATAGGAAGGGTGGGAGGGAGGGAGACACAGGAGGGAAGAGATATGGGAACATGTGTATATGTATAACTGATTCCCTTTGTTATAAAGCAGAAACTAACACACCATTGTAAAGCAATTATACTCCAATAAAGATGTTAAAAAAAAAAGTCATGGTGCCATAAGAGCAAGGAAGAAATTAGCGAGAACAACAACAACAACAAAAAACAACCTGCCCACAAAAAAACTCCAGGCCCAGAAGTATTCATTGGCAAATTTTACCAAGCATTTAGGGAATAAATAATACTAATTCTACAGAACATATTTCAAAATATAAAGGAAATGGAAATATTTCCCAATTCATTTTGAGGCCAGTATTACCCTGATACCAAAACCTGACAAAGAACTTACATTGAAAAACAAAACAAAACAAAACCACAGACTACTATTCCCTCAAGAACACAGACACAAAAATTCTTGAGAAAATATTAGCAAATTTATAGAAACTATCAGTTTTACAATAAAAAACTTGTCTGGTCTTTGTCCCAATTTCCTGGGACAGAGCTTCAGACACCTTGGAATTTCCTCAGTTATAGGAGTGTCTCTGTTATTCATGGTGGGCTCTTGGACCACTCTTGAGTTTACGCTAGGGAGATGACTTAAATTGGACTGGTCATGCCAGAAAGACCAGCCATATAATTAGAGGATTCAGGCTTTGAGCAACTGATACCAGCCAACCTCTGGCGAGAGGAGGGTCACTAGAGAGTTCAATCACATGGTGAATGATTCAATCAACTGTGATTACATAATGATATGGAAATAAAAACTCTAGAATCCAAGGTTCAGGTGAGCTTCCTGGTTGGTGAACACATCAATCTGCCAGCAGGGTAATGTATCCTGATAGTACATGGAGAGGACACAGAAGCTCCATGCCCAGGATTCTCCAGGACCTCACCCTATGCATCTCTTCATTTGGCTGGTCATGATTTGTATTATTTATAATAAAACCTGTAATCGTAAGTATACCACCTTCCTGAGTTTCATGAGTAGTTCTAGTGAACTATTGAACCTGAGGGGATTGTGGGAACACCTAAATTTGCAGTCAGTTGGTCATAAACGTGGGTGGCCTGGGGACTCTTAAACTTGCATCTGGCAACTGTAGTGAGGGCAGTCATGTTGGGGACTGCACCCTTAAACTTGTGGAGTCTGTACTAACTAGAGATGTTAGCGTGAGTATTGTAAAATACACCATGACCAAATAGGGTTTATTCCAGGAATGCAAGATTAGTTTAAGGTTCAAAAAAATGAAATCAGTGTAATTAACCATATTAACAGAATAAAAAAGAAAAACCACAGTATAATCTCAATAGATGTAGAAAAAGCATTTGACAAAATTCATGCATTCATTCATGATAAAAAACTTTCAGCAAATTAGGAAATAAAGGAATTTCCTCAACTTGTTAAAAGGCATCTACAAAAAAATCTATAGTTGTCATATCAATGGTGAAAGAATATGTTTTCCCAATATCAGAAGCAAGGCAAGGATGTTCACTCTCATCAGCTTCTATTCAGCCACTGTGCTAGAGGTCCTAGCCAATGAAACAAGGCACGAAAAATAAATATCATACAGAAAGGCAAGGAAAAAGTAAAAATATCTTTAACGTAAACATCATTTAGTGTCTATTTAGAAAATCCTAATATACAAATTACTAGAACTAATAAGTGAGTTTAGCAAAGTAGATTTACAAGGTCAATATACAAAATTCAACTGCTATTTACAATAGCATCAAAGAATATTAACTACTTTAACAAATATTAACTAATTTAATGAAGTATGTGCATTACCCACACTCTGAAACACTACAAAATACTGAATTTTAAAAACATCTAAATAATTGAATGAATGGGGAGATATACCATGTTCATGCATCAAAAGATTAAATGTTGTTCAGATGTGTCAACTCTCCCCCAAATTAATCTACAGATTCAATGCAATCCCAATCAAAACTCTAGTAGGCTTTGTTGTAGAAAGTGACAATCAGCTTCAATAATATATGTGAAAATGAAAAAGACCTAGAATACTCAAAGGAACTTTTGAAAAAGATGAACCAATTTGGAAGGCTTACGCTACCTAAGTTCATGACTTACTAGAAAAACTGCAGTAATTAAGACAGTGTGGTATTTTAGTAAAGATAAATATTTAGATCAATGGAAAAGAATAGAGTCCAAAAATAGATTCACACATACATGGTCCTTTCATTTTTTATAAAGATCCCAAGGCAATTCAATGCAGAAATGTCTTTCAATAAATGATAGTGAAACAACTGGAGGTCCATTTGCCAAAACGTGAACTTCAACTGTTACCTCACACCTTCTAAAAAAATTAACTCTAAATGAATCTCAGATCTAAATGGATTACCTATAGAAAACTTAAGAGAAAATTTTGTGATCTTGGATTTTGCAAATATTTCTTAGGACATAAGAAGCATGAACCAGAGAGATTGGTTCAAGATGGCGGAGTAGAAGGACGTGCGCTTACTCTCTCTTGCGAGAGCACCGGAATCACAAGTAACTGCTGAACAGTCATCAACAGGAAGACACTGGAACTCACCAAAAAAGATACCTCACATCCAAAGACAAAGGAGAAGCCACAATGAGATGGTAGGAGGGGCACAATCACAATGAAATCAAATCCCATAACTGCTGGGTGGGTGACTCACAAACTGGAGAACACTTATACCACAGAAGGCCACCCACTGGAGTGAAGGTTCTGGGCCCCATGTCAGGCTTCCCAGCCTGGGGGTCCGGCAACGGGAGCAGGAATTCCTAGAGAATCAGACTTTGAAGGCTAGCGGGATTTGATTGCAGGACTTTGACAGGACTGGGAGAAACAGAGACTCCACTCTTGGAGGGCACACACAAAGTAGTGTGTGCATCAGGACCCAGGGGAAGGAGCAGTGACCCTGTAGGAGACTGAACCAGACCTACCTGCTAGTGTTGGAGGGTCTCCTATAGAGGCACGGGGTGTCTGTGTCTCACCATGAGGACAAGGACACTGGCAGCGGAAGTTCTGGGAAGTACTCCTGGAGCTCTCCCAGAGTTCACCATTAGCCCCACCAAAGTGCCTGGTAGGCTTCAATGTTGGGTAGCCTCAAGCCAAACAACCAACAGGAAGGGAACCCAGTGCCACCCATCAGCAGAAAAGTGGATTAAAGTTTCATTGAGGTCTGCCCACCAGACCAACAGCCAGCTCTACCCACCACCAGTCCCTCCCATCAGGAAACTTGCTCAAGCCTCTTAGATAGCCTCATCCACCACAGGGCAGACAGCAGAAGCAAGAAAAACTATAATCCTGCAGCCTGTGGAACAAAAACCACATTCACAGAAAGACAGACAAGATGAAAAGGCAGAGGATTATGTACCAGATGAAGGAACAAGATAAACCCCTGAAAAACAACTAAATGAAGTGGAGACAGGCAACCTTCCAGAAAAAGAATTCAGAATAATGATAGTGAAGATGATCCAGGACCTCAGAAAAAGAATGGAGGCAAAGATCAAGTAGATGCAAGAAATGTTTAACAAAGTCCTAGAAGAGTTAAAGAACAAACAAACAGAGATGAACAATACAATAACTGAAATGAAAAGTACACTAGAAGGAATCAATAGCAGAATAACTGAGGCAGAAGAATGGATAAATGACCTGGAAGACAGAATGGTGGAATTCACTGCTGTGGAACAGAATAAAGAAAAAAGAACGAAAAGAAATGAAGACAGCCTAAGAGACCTCTGGGACAACATGAAACATAACAACATTCGCATTATCGGGGTCCCAGAAGGAGAAGAGAGAGAGAAGGGACCAGAGAAAATATTTGAAGAGATTATAGTCAAAAACTTCCCTAATATGGGAAAGGAAATAGCCCCCCAAGTCCAGGAAGTGCAGAGAGTCCCATACAGGATAAACCCAAGGAGAAACACGCTGACACACACAGTAATCAAACTGGCAAAAATTTAAAGACAAAGAAAAATTATTGAAAGAAGCAAGGGAAAAACAACAAATAACATACAAGGGAACTCCCATAAGGTTAACAGCTGATTTCTCAGCAGAAACTCTATGAGCCAGAAGGGAGTGGCATGATATACTTAAAGTGATGAAAGGGAAGAACCTACAACCAAGATTACCCTACCCTGCAAGGATCTCATTCACATTTGATGGAGAAATCAAAAGCTTTACAGACAAGCAAAAGCTAAGAGAATTCAGCACCACCAAAATCAGCTTTACAACAAATGCTAAAGGAACTTCTCTAAGTGGGACACACAAGAGAAGAAAAGGACCTACAAAAACAAACCCAAAACAATTAATAAAATGGTAACAGGAACATACATATCGAAAATTACCTTCAACGTGAATGGATTACATGCTCCAACCAAAAGACACAGGCTTGCTGAATGGATACAAAAACAAGACCCGTATATATGCTGTCTACAAGAGACCCACTTCAGACCTAGGGACACATACAGACTGAAAGTGAGGGGATGGAAAAAGATATTCCATGCAAATGGAAATCAAAAGAAAGCTGGTGTAGCAGTACTCATATCAGATAAAATAGATTTTAAAATAAAGAAAGTTACAAGAGACAAGGAAGGACACTACATAATGATGAAGGGATCATCCAAGAGGAAGATATAACAATTATAAATATATATGCTCCCAACATAGGAGCACCTCAGTACATAAGGCAACTGTTAACAGCTATAATAGAGGAAATCGACAGTAACACAGTAATAGTGGGGGACTTTAACACCTCACTTTACACCAATGGACAGATCATCCAAACAGAAAATTACTAAGGAAACACAAGCTTTAAATGATACAACAGACCAGACAGATTTAATTGATATTTATAGGACATTCCATCCAAAAACAGATAACACTTTCTTCTCAAGTGCACATGGAACATTCTCCAGGATAGATCACATCATGGGTCACAAATCAAGCCTCAGTAAATTTATGAAAACTGAAATCATATCAAGCATCTTTTCTGACCATAATGCTATGAGATTAGGAATCAATTACAGGGAAAAAAATGGAAAAAACACACAAAAAATACATGGAGGTTAAACAATACGTTACTAAATAACCAAGAGATCACTGAAGAAATCAAAGAGGAAATCAAACAACACCTAGAAACAAATTAACAATGAAAACACGATGATCCAAAGCCGATGGGATGCAGCAAAAGCAGTTCTAAGAGGGAAGTTTATAGCAATACAAGCCCATGTCAAGAAACAAGAAAGATCTCAAATAAACAATCTAACCTTACACTTAAAGAAACTAGAGAAAGAAGAACAAACAAAATCCAAAGTTAGTAGAAGGAAAGAAATCATAAAGATCAGAGCAGAAATAAATGAAACAGAAACAAAGAAAACAATAGCAAAGATCAATAAAATTAAAAGCTGGTTCTTTGAGAAGATAACAAAATTGATAAACCATTAGCCAGACTCATCAAGAAAAGGAGGGAGAGGACTCAAATCAATAAAATTAGAAATGAAAAAGGAGAAGTTGCCAGACACCGCAAAAATACAAAGCATCCTAAGAGACTACTACAAGCAACCCTATGCCAATAAAATGGACAACCTGGAAGAAATGGACAAATTCTTAGGAAGGTATAACCTTCCAAGACTGAACCAGCAAGAAACAGAAAATATGAACAGACCAATCACAAGTAATGAAATTGAAACTGTGATTAAAAATCTTCCAACAAACAAGGTCCTGGACCAGATAGCTTCACAGGTGAATTCTATCAAACATTCAGAGAAGAGCTAAAGCCCATGCTTCTCAAACTCTTCCAAAAATTGCAGAGGAAGGAACACTCCCAACTCATTCTATGAGGCCACCATCACCCTGATACCATAACCAGACAAAAATACTACAAAAAATGAAAATTACAGACCAATATCACTGATGAATATGGATGGAAAAATCCTCAACAAAATACTAGCAAACAGAATCCAACAACACATTAAAAGGATCATACACCATGATCAAGGGGGATTTATCCCAGGGATGCAAGGATTCTTCAATATACGCCAATCAATCAATGTGATACACCATATTACAAAATGAAGAAGAAAAACCATATGATCATCTCAATAGATGCAGAAAAAGCTTTTGACAAAATTCAACACCCATTCATGATAAAAAAAACTCTCCAGAAAGTGGGCATAGAGGGAACCCACCTCAACATAATAAAGGCTGTATATGACAAACTCACATCAAACATCATTCTCAATGGTGAAAAACTGAAAGCAATTCCTCTAAGATCAGGAACAAGACAAGGATGTCCACTCTCACCACTATTATTCAACATAGTTTTAGAAGTCCTAGCCATGGCAATCAGAGAAGAAAAATAAATAAAAGGAATACAAATTGGAAAAGAAGTAAAGCTGTCACTGTTTGCAGATGACATAATGCTATACATAGAGAGTCCTAAAGATGCCACCAGAAAACTACTAGAGCTAATCAATGACTTTGGTAAAGTTGCAGGATACAAAATTAATGCACAGAAATCTCTTGCATTCCTATACACTAATGATGAAAAATCTGAAAGAGAAATTAAGGAAACACTCCCATTTACCACTGCAACAAAAAGAATAAAATACCTAGGAATATGGGCTTCCCTGGTGGTGCAGTGGTTGAGAGTCCGCCTGACGATGCAGGGGACACAGGTTCATGCTCCGGTCTGGGAAGATCCCACATGCCACAGAGCGGATAGGCCCATGAGCCACGGCCACTGAGCCTGTGCGTCCGGAGCCTGTGCTCCACAACGGGAGAGGCCATAACATTGAGAGGCCCGCGTACCGAAAAAAAACCACCTAGGAATAAACCTACCTATGGAGACAAAAGACCTGTATGCAGAAAACGCTAAGACACTGATGACAGAAATTAAAGATGATACAAACAGATGGAGAGATATACCATGTTCTTGGATTGGAAGAATCAATATTGTGAAAATGACTATACTACCCAAAGCAATCCACAGATTCAATGCAATCCCTATGAAATTACCAATGGCATTTTTTACAGAACTAGAACAAAAAATCTTAAAATTTGTATGGAGACATAAAAGACCCCGAATAGCCAAAGCAGTCTTTGAGGGAAAAAAAACAGAGCTGGAGGAATCAGATTCCCTGACGTCAGACTATACTACAAAGCTACGGTTATCAAGACAATACGGTACTTGAACAAAAACAGAAACAAAGATCAATGGAACAGGATAGAAAGCCCAGAGATAAACCCACGTACCTATGGTCAACTAATCTATGACAAAGGAGGCAAGGATATACAGTAGAGAAAAAGCAGTATCTTCAATAAGTGGTGCTGGGAAAACTGGACAGCTACATGTAAAAGAATGAAATTAGAACACTCTCTAACACCATACACAAAAATAAAGTCAAAATGGATTAGACACCTACATGCAAGACTGGACACTATAAAACTCTTAGAGGAAAACATAGGAAGAACACTCTTTGACATAAATCACAGCAAGACCTTTTTTGATCCACCTCCTAGAGTAATGGAAATAAAAACAAAAATAAACAAATTGGACCTAGTGAAACTTAAAAGCTTTTGCAAAGCAAAGGAAACTATAAACAAGATGAAAAGACAACTCTCAGAATGGGAGAAAATAGTTGCAAACAAATCAATGGACAAAGGATTAATCTCCAAAATATACAAATGGCTCATGCAGCTCAATATTAAAAAAACAAACAACAGAATCCAAAAATAGGCAGAAGACCTAAATAGACATTTCTACAAAGAAGACATACAGATGGCCAAGAAGCACATGAAAACCTGCTCAACATCACTAATCATTAGAGAAATGCAAATCAAAACTACAATGAGGTATCACCTCACACCAGTTACAATAGGCATCATCAGAAAATCCACAAACAACAAATGCTGGAGAGGGTGTGGAGAAAAGGGAACCCTCTTGCACTGTTGGTGGGAATGTAAATTGATACAGTCACTGTGGAGAACAGTATGAAGGTTCCTTAAAACACTAAAAATATAACTACCATATGACCCAGCAATCCCAATACTGGGCATATACTTAGAGAAAACCATAATTCAAAAAGACACATGCACCCCAATGTTCACTGCAGCAGTATTTACAATAGCCAGGTCATGGAAGCAACCTAAATGCCCACTGACAGATGAATGGATAAAGAAGATGTGGTATATATATACAACGGAATATTACTCAGCCATAAGAAGGAACGAAATTGGGTCATTTGTAGAGACGTGGATGGATCTAAGACTGTCATACAGAGTGAAGTAAGTCAGAAGAAGAAAAACAAATATCATATATTAATGAATATATGTGGAACCTAGAAAAATGGTACAGATGAACCGGTTTTCAGGGCAGAAATAGAGACACAGATGTAGAGAACAAATATATGCACACAAAGGGGGGAAAGTGGCGTGGGGGATGGTGGTGGTGGGATGAATTGGGAGATTGAGATTGACATGTATACACTAATAGGTATAAAATGGATAACTGATAAGAACCTGCTGTATAAAAAAATAAATAAAATTCAAAAAATAAAAAAAAGAAGCATGAACCATGAAAGATAAACATGTAAACTGGACTTCATCAAAATTTAAAAGTTTTGTTTTTCAAAAGACACTGTTAAGAAGATGACAAAGGCAAACCAGTGAGGAGAAAACATTTGTAAACCACATATGTAACAAAGAACTTGTATCCAGAATTTACAAAGAACTCTTACAACTCAATAAGAAAACAACTAAATAAAATAAAAAGCAAAAGACACAGACCCTTCACCAAAGAAGATATATCAATGGCAAACAAACACATAATAAGATATTCAAAATCACTAGGAACATGCAAAATAAAACACAGTGAGACACTACGACACACCCACTAGAATGGCTAAAATTTAAAAGACTGACAATACCAAGTGCTATCCAGGATCTGGAGCTACTGGAAGTATCCTACACTGCTAGTCAGGATGTAAAATGGTACAGCCACTTTGGAGAATGGTTTCGTAGTTTCTGTATAAAGTTATATACACACTATGTGACCCAGAATTCTACTCCTACGTAGGTAAGAAAAATGAAAACATATATCTACAGAAAGACCTGTTCATAAAAGTATGTAGCATCTTTACTTATAATAGCTAGAAACTACACACAACCTAATGTCTATCAACTGGTAAATGAATAAACAAACTGTGGCATATTCATACAATGGACTCAGCAATATAAAGGACTTAGCTACTGATTCATAGGACAACATGAATGAATTTCAAACAACATTATGCTAAGTGAAAGAAGTCAGACACAGAATAGTATATACATGATTCCATTTATATGAAATTCCAGAAATGGCAAAACCGTAGTGACAAAACAGATCAGAAGGTGGAGATAAGAAACTGACTATAGAGGCATGAGGTAATAATATTTTGAGATAAAAAGAAGTTCTGTATCATAATTGTGTTGGGGGTTGCATGACTGTATACACGTCTAGTCACTGACTCATACACTAAAAATTGAGGAATTTTATTGTATAGAAATTACACTGCATCAAAACTTTTTTTTTAAGTTATGAACCTCATCCTACAATTGAGGCAATACTCTAATCTACCATAAAGTACTCAGGAATGAGACTAAAACATCAAATCCTTATTCTAGAAGACTAATAATACAAATTACTAGAAAGTGCATAATTTTAAAACATAAGTGCTTTGGGGAATATCTGTTCTTTCATCTATTTAAATTTTTTTTTCATTTCTGGCATATGATTAATCTGCTGTCAGTCAAGAGTATAGACAGTCAAATCTTCATCTTCATAACAGGAAGTCAACATAACAAGCAGGGTAAGTTCCTAATTTAGAAATATGAAAGCAAACAGTAGAAGAAACTGTTAAATTACTGCAAGTGGTAGCCTCTAGGAAGCAGAAATTGGATGGGGATAGATGAGGCAGAGGAATGTTATTTTAATTTGTAAGCCATTTAGTATTAACTAACTTTTATCTTAGTGCCAGAAATTAAGACGCATCTAAATACATACTAAAGTTATACAGTATTTGTGAAATAATCACTTCTTAGGTAAAAGCAATATTGGGAACTACAGAGAATTTTCAAGATTAAAATGACTGCTCTTAAACAAATTTTCAAAAGTTAAAACAAGGCATTTGAAAAGACAAACCACTAATTACCTAGACTGCTTCATTATTTGATTCTATTACAGAGCAACATTCTAAAAATCTTTAAAAATGGAAAAAATATCAGTGATTTCCTAAATCACTGGACTTCCAAATTGTAATTCAGTATTTCAGGAAGGAGTCAGGCATGAAATAAACATTCAGTAGATATTTGTTGAAGGGAAAAAAAACCCAAATGGTACCATAATTAATAGCACTACTCATAATAGAAAGCCCATAGATCCCAATTTTCATTGTTACTATACTCCATTCCTCACTATAGTACTAGAAGCAGACACAGATGTTATACATATATCTATTTCAAAGAATCCTCCTGTCTAAGGGAAATATATCACATAGAAAAGTGATTCTCAAAGGGAGTAAGGGAGGAGAGGTTGGCAGGATAGCTGAATTTTCCTTGTTCTGGTTGCTGCAGGAGAGTGGAGGTGCCTTCTTCCAACTGACTACACTCCCTACTCCTTATCGGTTTATTTAAAGTTTTAAAGGAATCACTGCTGTGGTGATCATTTTGTAATGAATAGAAATAACGAATCACTATGTTGTACACTTGGAACTAACATAGTGTTGTTGGTCAGTTATACTTCAAAAACAATCAAACTCATAGAAAAAGAGATCATATTTGTGGTTATCAGAGGCCGGGGGTGACGGGAGGGGTAATTGGATGAAAGCAGTCAAAATGTTTAAATTTCCAGTTATCAGATAAATAAGTACCAGGGATGTAATGTACAACATGATTAATATATTAACACTGCTGTTTCTAATACATGAAAGTTGTTAAGACAGTAAATACTAAGAATTCTCATCACAAGGAAAAAATTTTTTCTTTTTCTTTTATTTTGTATCTGTATGAGATGATAGATGTTCCCTAAACTTATTGTGATAATAACTTCATGATGTATGTAAGTCATTATGCTATACACCTTAAATTTATATAGCGCTGTATGTCAATTATATCTCAAAAAAACTGGAAGAAAAAAATAAAGGAAACATTGCTTAATATTCATTCATTCATTCTACCTTTAGTTTGTTTTAGCATTTGTCATATGTTCATTATCTTACTGCAATAAATAAGACAGGCAATCTTTTTTTAAGTTTTATTGATACATACTATAAAATTCACCCATTTTAAGTGTACAATCCAATGAGCTTTTGTAAATTTACGTATTTGTGTAAGCATTACCACATTCCACTTTTAGAACACTTCTATCACCCCAAAAGTCCCCTCATGTCCATTTTCAGTCAATCTGCACTCCGACCCCTCACCCACCGCTCATCTGCTTTCTATCTCTATAGTTTTGCCTTATAAATATAAATTTCATATAATGGAATTATGCAATATGTACTCTTATGTATCTGACTTTGTTTACATAAGTTTTTTGTGGTTCATCCATTTTGTCATATGTATGAGTATTTTTTTCTTTTTCATTGCTGAGTACCATTGTACTCCATTGTACAATATACTATATTTTGTTTATCCATTCACTAGCTGATGGACATTTCAATTGCTTCCAGCTTTTGGTGATTACAAATAATGCCATGACCATGCATGTTCAAGTCTTCCTGTGGACTCCTGTAGAATAAGAGACCTTCATCTTACATGACAGTGCCTCACACTTGTTACACTTTACCACTAGAATGATTTTTCACATTTGTGGCCAACAGTATGAAGCACATACTGATACTTAATAAATTAATATTAAATTCCTACTGATACTTAAAATGTTTGTTAAAAGAATAAAAGAAACATGTTACTCAGCTATTTCTGATAATATGGGTCTTAACTTCAAATGTTAAAACAAAACAAAACAAAACAAAAACAACTTTGTCTCCAATGAGTTTACCTGCTACAAATAACCTGATGATGAGAATAAAGATATTAAACATCCCTAGATCAGTTTTGTACAAAACAATCAATTAAGCCTAAGTTTCTCTAAAAGTCTTCTCAAAACTATACCAACATTTCATTAAAAAGTATCTTCAGGGCTTCCCTGGTGGTGCAGTGGTTGAGAATCTGCCTGCTAATGCAGGGAACACGGGTTCGAGCCCTGGTCTGGGAGGATCGCACATGCCGTGGAGCAACTAGGCCCGTGAGCCACAACTACTGAGCCTGTGCGTCTGGAGCCTGTGCTCCGCAAAAAGAGAGGCCGCGATAGTGACAGGCCCACACACCGCGATGAAGAGTGGCCCCCGCTTGCCACAACTAGAGGAAGCCCTCACACGGAAACGAAGACCCAACAGAACAAAAATTAATTAATTAATTAATAAACTCCTACCCCCAACATCTTCTTTAAAACAAAAAAAGTACCTTCAGGTCTACATAATCATGCTCAAAGTATTCAGCCATTCATTTACTTAGTAAGGATTTATTGAGTGCCTACACTGGGAATATAAGTACTCTAAAATGTCAAAGTCTCTTCCCTCGTGTGGCTCACATTCCATCATCCAATTTTTGCAAAAAGTAAAAATAACAAAAATAGCAAAAAATAACGCAGGACTTACTAAGAAAATTGCAACTATATACCATACACTATGGTACTATATTCTTACAATGTTAGGTAACCACCATGTAATTCTTTTAAACTAATTTCTACATAAGCATGTTTAAATTTTATACAAATAAATCATTTTGTTTCTTTAAACAGTCAGTGGATTAAATATGGTGTTTGTGATAAATTCCATTAAAATATTAGACTCTGAGCTTTTGGTAACCTGCCCCCACCCAGCAATAAACAATGATTCTATACAAAAATGAGATTCAAATACTTCTTTTTGACTAATAGTGCTATTTCCAGGAATGTAACCTGCCTTCCAAAGGACAACTGATTGGGTAACATGTTAAAATGATAAAAGTAAGTACACCAAACCTTAAGAGCCAGGCCTAGAAATCTAAATTTTAAATTGTAACTCATGTGCATTTACTGTTACCAACAAAGACTACAAAAAACCATCCAACAGATTAAGTATTAATGACAATACATTATCCAGAGTTTTTGTGGAGACTACAGATCACTTTTGTTCTGTTGTTCCTATAGAGGATATATACTATCACACAGGACTATGGTGATAGAAGTTAAAAACCTGAAAATTTACTTCTAATACCAAGGCAAACTTACCACATTTTACTCTCAAGTCTCTTTTATTACATGAGAGGAAAGGTTCTTTATAGTTCCTCAAAAAGAATCCTAAATTGCCCCGTCTAATTAATCAAAATAAGAGTAAAGGAAAATCAGTTGCTTTATCAAAATACGTGACTGACTAAAGACTAAAATTATATTCTTCTATAATTTAAAAATGCTTGTTTCAAATGGCTTCAAAGCTCTTGTCATGTGGCCTCCACAAATGGTATTTACATAGTGTTCTCAGAAGACTAGCAAAAATATTTCCCATGATAAACAAAGACGAGGAAATAAATACCACATGGAAACCCTTTTATCCAATGTCATAAAACTAAATAAAAATAAAATCCATAACACTTTCCCCTGAAATGTATGCAGTAACATTAATAACAAAATTATCTACTAAACCAAATATTTTCTCTTATAAGAAATTCATTACTTAAAACATAAGGAATTTCTCTCTAATACTATGTTGTGGAATCCCTATGTCTCCTTGAATGCACATTAAATTTAATCAATGAACAAGTATATATTGTGAATCTATAGCATTTCCATAATAACCTTTTTCTATAAATTTAAGCTATTTACTCTCTGTACCATCATCCAACATAAATAAAAATGGCCCTGTCTATAACATCTTGCTGATTTGTATTATTTATCATTTTTACTATATACACTATCTTTCCAAATATACCACAAGCTCCTCTATGGTAGGGAAGCATGTACAGCAATAGTTCTATATATATAGTGTAAGTTCAATAAATTTGATTACAAATTATTTTAAGAGAGCAGTTTCAATAGCTAGCAAATAAGGAAGCAAATTGCAAAGGGTAAAAAAGAACTCTGGTGATAAGGCATTAAAACAGCAGGTGCAGACCACACATTTCAGGCATTTCCCAGAGCAGAAAAGGAGAACAGTAAAACACATAAATTTCAGGTTATAGTCACTGAGTCTTAGTTTTTAAGTAGATTATTACTAAGGACTGTTTGCTGATTCCAGAGAAACAAATTGCAGGGATTTCTCTCATCTTCTAGTTGTACTGTGCATACCAGTCCAGTTTCCTTATCAAAAAAATAAATAAATTCCACTTCACCTCACAGAAATGTTCTGAAATTCAAAAGAAATAATAATGTATGTTAAAGGGCTTTGCACACAAGTAGCAAATTAAATGCAAGGTGTTATTGAAGATGGATTCTACCCTTTGATCCAACAATTCTAATTCTTCATGTTTATCCTAAGGATCTAAGTGGACAAATGCACAAAAGTATTTGTACAAAGATGTTCATAGTAGCCCTGCATGGCATGAAAAAGTAATGTAAAATTAACATTTTAAATGTCATTAACAGGGACTTCCCTGATGGTCCAGTGGTTAAGAATCTGCCCTCCACTGCAGGGAACAGGGATTCGATCCCTAGTCAGGGAACTAAGATCCCACATGCCACAGGGCAACCAAGCCTGTGTGCCACAACTACTGAGCCTGCACGCTCTGGAGCCCACGGGCCACAACTAGAGAGAAGCCTGTGTGCCTCAACAAAGAGTGCGCCCACCACAACGAAAGAGCCCGCGTGCCACAACTAAGACCCAGTGCAGCCAAATAAATAAATAATTTTGAAAGCGTCATTAACAGATGGTTGGCTTAACAAATTCTGGTACTCACATGAAGTAGAATATCATGCTGTAATTAAAAATGACTTAACAGACGTGTATGAACTTGAAAAAATATTCAGGATAAGTGAAAGCAGGATTGCAAAGGTTCACAACCCTGAGATGCCTTCTTTCATCTTTCAAATTTGATCAGGTCCTCTATTATGGCCTTCACAGGATCCTCTATTTTTCTCTATTAAGCTCATCATAGTTTGAAATAATGTATTTATATGTTTACTTGAGAACATGTGTTAGATGATAATGAAGATTGTATACATATGTATACAAACACACACACACACACACACACACACACAGGGAAGAAAAATCTGCCAGTGTTTTAAAATGTCAGAAGCCAAAATGAAAATAAAAACAATCTAAAAATAATATGCATACTTAAACTACATTAGCACTATTGAACAGAAATGAGATCTGGATACATATTTTGTCAAACCACACCACAAAACCTCTTTGATTAGATTAGTATTGGGGAAACTGTCTTCACTTAAGAAATGACAAAGAATCATGCTACAATATATCCAAAAGGAGGCAATGCTGTTTAATTTGTAAGGAACAAAATAGAAGAGAAAGCTTTCTTCAGGTTAACATTCCTGCCTCGTTAGAATTATGCATATACTGCTTAAAATCTGGCCTGATATTAAACTTAACCATCACTTATAGCTATAAGGCTTGGACAAAAATCCTTTAAGCATCTCTAGGCCACATGAGCTTTAACCATAAAATATATGATAATATCTTACCTTCATAAAGCAGAGAGCTGTACCAGATGAAATCCTGAATTCCCTTTCTATGATTTGTGACCTATATTACAGTATCACATAAATATTCTGGCGAAAGGCCTCTCATCAAATAGGAACAGAAGGAGTTGTCCTACCAACTTACAAGCCATGATCATGCAAGTCTCCTTCAAATGATACTTCCACAGGGGGATATGTTCTTAAGAAATCCAACAACAGCAAACTTATGCTTCAATGAAGCATTTAATGGAAAATCTGAGTTTGTTGAGGTATATAAATAATTCTTGAGAATTTTTCATTTAAATTTGGTTTTAGTGAAAGACAGAATATCACAGAACACATCAGATCACATCACTCAACATTTGGAAAGTACTTGAAGAACAACACTAATCTCATTAAGAGTTTAACTGCTACTAATTTCCACTTTTGTCCTGAAACTTTGGGAGTTCTCTACTGGACAAAGACTCAGCAACTAGTTATTTAATATAGAAAAATTGAAAAATACAGACTAATAAGAAATTTCACAAAAATAAAAATAAGGCTTCATTCTATTATTCTGTGAACAAATAAATACACATAAGTATTCTTTTATAAGAATAAAAACCGAAGCTATGTCTCAAATTACTTCCACTAGGGGGGAAAAAAAACCCTCTACAACTATACTAGAAAAAGAATTCACCCCGCTCCTGCAAAACAAAAAAAAAAAAAAAACAAAAAACTAAAGCCTTACAAGCAAAAGGAAAGTTGTTTTGTTTTGTTTTTTAGGTCGTCAATCTTAGCACATAGTACTGAAATACTGCAGCTGAAAAATGTAAGACATTTTTCATCAACTTTAAATTCAACCGTAAATTGGTATAGGTATACCTCAGAGACATCATGGGTTTGGTTCCAGACCACTGCAATAAAGCGAATATCTCAATAAAGTGAGTCATACAAATTTTTTGGTTTCTCAGTGCACATAAAAGTTATGTTTACATTATACTACAGTCTCTTTTTTTTTTGGCTGCATTGGGTCTTAGTTGCCGCACACCAGATCTTTGTTGAGGTATGCGAGATCTATCGTTTCAGCACGCAGGCTTCTCTCTAGTTGTGACGTGCTGTTTTTTTTTTTTTCTCTCTCTCTAGTTGTGGCACTCGGGCTCCAGGGTGCGTGGGCTCTGTAGTTTGCAGCATGCAGGCTCTCTAGTGGAAGCATGTGAGCTCAGTAGTTGTGGAACGCGGGCTTAGTTGCCCCACGGCATGTGGGATCTTAGTTCCCCAACCAGGGATCGAACCCGTGTCCCCTGCATTGGAAGGTGGATTCTTTACCACTGGACCACCAGGGAAGTCCCTACTATAGTCTATTAAATGTGCAATAGTATTATGTCTAAAAAAAAAAAGTACATACCTCAATTCAAAAACATTTTATTGTTAAAAAATGCTTACCATCACTTGACAATGCAGGGTTGCCACAAACCTTCAATTGTAAAAAACACAATGTCTGTGACGCACAATAGAGGGAAGTGCAAGAAAATGAGGTATGCCTGTACTTACTACTTTGTAGATCACCTTAAAATAATACAATTACTATATGCATGTTACAAGCTCATACGAATATTTACTGCCAATATTTGACAGACTTATGGTTCTTTGCATATATGAGTTCTGATATCACTGAATTCTCATGACACAGGATGACAATAGTAGTCTTTAAAATTAATTGTAGCATTCTGTAGTCTACTATAACATACTTGTTTAAAAGAACTGGCAATCTGAAGATTTTTATTCTTCAAATACTACATATTGTTTTCCTTTCCAGATGTATTATCATTAATATCCTTCAAAACACAAAGTAATCAGAGTTTGCCAAAGCAGGAATTGCACATTCTTCCATTATTTCTACTTACAGAGTCTAATATAATACTTGGCACAAAAGAAAAACTCAGTTCCAATTTAGGACAGTCTACTTGGAGTTTGAAAACCTTCCATTCTTCAAAAACATCTACTGTATACAGAGCACTGTGATGGGTACTGGGGATAAATCTTTAAGCAGAAGAGATTCAATCCTTGCCTTCATGGAGTTTTTAGTCCAATAAATGAGACATGAATTTATCAATCAGATAACTGTATTTCTACAGACTGTGATAAACAGTGAAGGAAAAGTAGGGATGCCATGAGGTATGTGAATACCTGTTCTAGTTTGGCAGATGCGGAAAAGGCTTCCCTGAAGAAGTTATTATTGAGTTGAAGTAAGAGTGTAATTAGATAGAGATAACATGGGGAAGAAAAATGATTCTCAGAAGAGAACAGAGTATGTGCAAAGACCCTGAGGTAGGAGGAAACATGGTATATTGAAGCAATTGAAGGAAGGCTAGCCAATATAATTCATCAGAATTGTATTTGGGACAAGAGTGGTTGCAGGGATACCAGTTAGGAGGTCGCGACAGCTGTCCAGGTGCGGAGTGATAGTATCTTGGATTAGGAGCGTAGCAACGAAGCTAAGAGAAAAGGCAGGTTCAAGAGATATTTAGGAGGAAATCAATGTTACGCTAAAGCCATGTAGAGTAGTGTCAGTAGAGTTTTAAAGATGACAGATCTTAATATTTTTCAGTTGTGAGACCAAACAATAAAGAAGCTGGGAATTTGAACTTATCTTATACTACTCAATAAGCCAGATAGCAATTGCAGCCAGTTCTCTAATAGCAGTAACATCTTAGCCAGGGTGGTTTTTGGAAGTGTGCCAGAAGGCCATGAACCAAGACTAAAGTCAACCATAAATTTAAAAAATAATTATGTATTACAGATCCCACCTCCTAATTGGTAAAGGATTCCAAATGATAAAATTACTGGGATTTTCAAGGTACATGCTTTTAAACTCACATTACATCACGCATTTTCTCTCCTTTTTACTTCTATGAAAGTAAGGTTTCAAGGCTTGGGAGAAAGGAAGAATAGGAATTTATAATATTATGAGCCAACTCTCAGCATAAATTTATAAAGCAACATTTTATATCAGGAATATCATATTATATCTGAGAATATTAGGGGGGAAAGTCAACCAACATTATATCTTAAGGATGCTACAATGTCAGGGAACAAATGTCACTTTATGACATACAAGAGATCAATGTTAAAGATGCATAAGAACAGCAACTTCCATATAGGTAGCTTTTGGATCAGGAAAATAAGACGCATATACTCATCAACTCTATTCCTTTCCTTGTTTCAGATGACTAATAAGTGAAAAATTTTACAAGTTTTCTTTCTTTCTGCTTTATGCAACCAGTATAATAAAATCTTTATTAAATCCAGTAATAGATTTAAAGTTAACAGGGAGTCTACAGTGCTCCCTTACAAATGAAACAACAACACTATCTCCCAAGTACCCCAGTATTAGAATTTGATCCCTGGTTCCCTACTCCATGAAGCAGAAATCTTAAATGGTAAGGAGAAATAATTTCTAGTGTTCCACTTTAACATACTAGTTCTCATCTAAAGGCCCCACCCTAAATCCCACACATGGGTGGACCTTGAGATAACATATCCTAAAATCTCTTTTTCTTTCTCTCTCTCTTCTTCTTTCTTTCTTACTATTTATATTCCCATGAAAAATTACTTAGTCTTAGGTGGTCCAATGTACATGTAATTATTTTCCCTTGGGTACTAAGAACAACATGGCATACTTGTAGTGTTACAAATTTTCTGACATGCTGTGCTAAAATACACAGTAATTAGCAATGTGGTCCCACACACAATAGTAGAATCCTGACAAGAACACTAGCATGAAAGAGAAACATCACTTAGTCAAAACCCCAAGCTAAGCAAAGTATAAGTCAACAGATGACAAAGACATTAATGACCTGTAACATAACTGATAAAATCTAGAAATACACATCTTATTTATACCTCTATAATCCTTGAGTTGTTAGTAAAAATGTCGCATTTGCAATGATGGGGTGGTGTACTGAATAAGCAATATAGTAACTGATCTCTAACACTGTCAATACATCAGTGTCACAGAACTTCAGGGGAAGGTGGGACCTTGGTGAGTATGTAGTTCATCCCTCAACTTACTATGACGACAGTAAAGGACAGAGAAAAAATGTAATGAGATCATATACTTGATTTCTAGAAAGTAGGAAACAATAAATACTTGCAGCATGGCAGAATCCACGTTTGGTTTCCTACCTGGTATTTCTCCCATGTCTCGAAGTTAAAAAAAAAATTTTTTTTTAATCTACACATGGATTGGAAAACTTATAAATTCCTGAATACAGATTTTAATTGATGATACCTTAACCAGAGAAACTGTGAGGGGCAAGAAAATTTATGTGTGCTTTTTGTTTAATGCTGCATATCATACTACGTATTTTCATCCCAAACCTACCATACTACAACAAACCCTCTAGATCCACACATAAACATAAATACAGCATATTACACTTATGGCTAATTATTGTTATAATTTAAAAATTGTTTAAAATACACAGAATAGTCTTAATGAAGAAAAGAAGCCGTAAAGGAAACACAGCTTTAAAGATAAGTCAAAGAAAGAAGAGTGAATCCTAGTGATGTGCCTCAGTAATCCAGAGTGGGACGATCCAACATTTTGAG
The DNA here is from genome assembly GCF_008692025.1 of Phocoena sinus. NCBI lineage: Eukaryota > Metazoa > Chordata > Mammalia > Artiodactyla > Phocoenidae > Phocoena > Phocoena sinus. Next base: position 65,459,246 of record NC_045778.1, on the reverse strand, counting down.
CTCTGTTATATACTGGAACCTCAGGTTTTCTGCATCAATGAGTTAGAGCCCCTATTCCTGCTCCCTCCCCAATCCACCTCCCCAAGTGTTACTCAATTTCCTGTCTGGAGCTCTCCAAAGTCTTCAGGCAAACTTAGTTACCCAAAGATTGTTCCTGTGTCCCTCCAAAATGAATGCTTACATTCTCTAGACCAAACTTTGGAAAAAAAGATCTCATTTAATTCCTTTTATCAATGGAAAAGGCAAGCATCTGTTGATTTTGACTTTCTTTTAAGACTGGACTTTTGAAAACTTCATATGAGATGAATCTTTAGAATTCACTGACCCTCTAGAATAAAAACACTGAAGAGACAGCCAGACACTACCAAAAATTTTCCAAAAAATATAAGTCAACTATGTCTGAGTACAGCCAAGTAAGCATTTTCTAAGTTTCTGTTTTGATTGAAGAATAAGCACCTTCTTTTCGTTTTTTTTTTTTTTGCTTTAAAAGTTCCCAATTCAATCTTATCATCCTTAAACAAACAAAAAAAATAGACTGTGCCCACTAACTTCCTACTCTACCTAAATATTTTTACTCCTTTGACAAAACCCTTGATTCTGTTTTATATCCTGCCTGAGCTATTTCTGATTTTTAAAAATTTTTGGATCGTCCAAGTTTAAAGCTGGCCCAAGATTGTATTTAGCATGGGGCTGCATGCATGGACACATGCTGCCAGGTCTCTGAACTTACTATCGCTGTCAGTCACAGACATCTCCACTTAATAATCCCCAGCAAGAACTTCTTTGGTTGTCTTTCCAGATTCTATTTCTTCCCTTCTACACAAAGGTAGGTTATGATTCCGAGACTTTATTATTTTAAAAGGGCCAAATCCCGAGGGATGGTGGGAAAGGCTGTTTCCACTTGGCTGTTCAGTGTTGCTCTAGACTCCGTATTAAAGAACTGAGGTCAGTTGGGCCAGCACTTCTGCCTGAGTATGTGCTCCCTCCCTCCAACTGCCCTTTTTAAACCTCCCCAGCTTGCTACCTGTTGGCAGTGCTGGTGTTGCTGCTCCCGCTGCTGTGTTTCTGTGCCCGGCTCAACCTCCGTGGGGGCTTTGAATGCTGCAGCCGGGGGCTCGGCATGGAGGGGAACGCTGAGGCGTAGCCATGTTCACACTCTAAAGAAACAGCAAGAAAAAAAGATACGATAAGAGGAATACACCCAAATTCATGGATCTACAGATCTCAAGTCCTTGCAGTAACAGGTTGCTGAAAACAAGAGAAGAAAAAGAGATAAATTTTTTCCACTCTTTCTGGTTGGAAGATAAAATTTCCAGTCCTTGCCTCATCATCAATCCTGTGACATATACAGACCCAACTCACCCCAGGAAGGTGTACCAACACCTCCTCTAAACCAAGGAACTTCTCTCTCCTCTCCAAAATCCTCTTCTCCAAGAATTCTTGACTCAAACACCCTCATTTCTGAGACCAATTACCATTCACCTAAATTATTTCACTTGCCTCAAAATCCCTTTTCCTTTAACTATCCCCCTTCTAGAAGGTGTCTCTCTAAGCCCCACGTTTTTGAGTACTTCAAATAATTCAATCACCTAGTCTTAGGAGGACACTTTCTCTCAACACAATTTCCAGGGGCTGTACTCTTCATACCCCAATCTCTTTACATCTCCCTTAGTCTCCATTCCTAAGGGGATTCCATCGCATCGCACTTCAGATTCGAAGAGGTCCCTTGGCTACAAGCGTCTGTCCTCCGCCCTGCTCTTCAGCAGGCATTCCCTTTCTTTGCTCTCAGCCTTGTCTCCTCCACCCCGACCTGCACTGCTCCCAGCCCTTTCCTCCAGTTCTTTGCATCCTCTTTCCTCCCAGGTCCTCAGATCACCTCCACTCTCAACACCCTCCTTTCCTCTCCTCTGGTCCACCTCCACTCAGGGCAGCTCCCAGGTCCAGCCTGACCCCTCTCTCCATCTCCCGCAGGTGACAGTCTCCTCCCCTTCATTAACATACACACACCCACATGTGCCCCCTCACGCAGGCACCAGTGGTACTCCTCCCCTCACATACCTGCTGCCTCATGCACCTCTCCCCTCACATGCCCACCCTCTCTCACACGCACACCCACACACACGCACTCCCTCCTCACACACTCACCCCTCCTCACACACTCACCCCTCCCCACACACGCACCCCCCTCACACACGCAACCCCCTCCTCACACACGCACCCCTCCTCACACACTCACCCCTCCCCACACACGCAGCCCCTCCTCACACACGCACCCCCTCACACACGCAGCCCCCTCCTCACACACGCACCCCCTCACACACGCAACCCTCACACACGCAACCCCCTCCTCACACATGCACCCCCTCACACACGCAACCCCTCCTCACACGCACCCCCTCCTCACACACGCAACCCCCTCCTCACGCACGCACCTCACACACGCAGCCCCTCCTCACACACGCAGCCCCTCACACACGCAGCCCCCTCCTCACACACGCAACCCCCTCACACACGCAGCCCCTCCTCACACATGCACCCCCTCACACACGCACCCCCTCACACACGCACCCCCTCACACACGCAACCCCCTCCTCACACACGCACCCCCTCACACACGCAACCCCCTCCTCACACACGCACCCCCTCACACACGCAGCCCCTCCTCACACACGCACCCCCTCACACACGCACCCCCTCACACACGCAACCCCCTCCTCACACACGCACCCCCTCACACACGCAACCCCCTCACACACGCAACCCCCTCCTCACACACGCACCCCCTCACACACGCAGCCCCTCCTCACACACGCACCCCCTCACACACGCACCCCCTCACACACGCACCCCCTCACACACGCAACCCCCTCCTCACACACGCACCCCCTCACACACGCAACCCCCTCCTCACGCACGCACCCCCTCACACACGCACCCCCTCACACACGCACCCCCTCACACACGCACCCCCTCACACACGCAACCCCCTCCTCACGCACGCACCCCCTCACACACGCAACCCCCTCCTCACACACGCATCCCCTCACACACGCAGCCCCCTCCTCACACACGCAACCCCCTCACACACGCAGCCCCTCCTCACACACGCACCCCCTCACACACGCACCCCCTCACACACGCAACCCCCTCACACATGCAACCCCCTCCTCACAAACGCACCCCCTCACACACGCAACCCCCTCCTCACACACGCACCCCCTCACACACGCAGCCCCTCCTCACACACGCACCCCCTCACACACGCACCCCCTCACACACGCAACCCCCTCCTCACACACGCACCCCCTCACACACGCAAGCCCCTCACACACGCAACCCCCTCCTCACACACGCACCCCCTCACACACGCAGCCCCTCCTCACACACGCACCCCCTCACACACGCACCCCCTCACACACGCACCCCCTCACACACGCAACCCCCTCCTCACACACGCACCCCCTCACACACGCAACCCCCTCCTCACACACGCACCCCCTCACACACGCAACCCCCTCCTCACACACGCACCCCCTCACACACGCAACCCCCTCCTCACACACGCATCCCCTCACACACGCAACCCCCTCCTCACACACGCACCCCCTCACACACGCAACCCCCTCCTCACACACGCACCCCCCTCACACACGCAACCCCCTCCTCACACACGCACCCCCTCACACGCAGCCCCCTCCTCACACACGCACCCCCTCACACACGCAGTCCCCTCACACGCAACCCCCTCCTCACACACGCACCCCCTCACACACGCAACCCCCTCACACACGCAGCCCCCTCCTCACACACGCAACCCCCTCACACACGCAGCCCCTCCTCACACATGCACCCCCTCACACACGCAACCCCTCCTCACACGCAACCCCTCCTCACACGCACCCCCTCCTCACACACGCACCCCCCTCACACACGCAACCCCTCCTTACACTCGCACCCCTCCTCACACACGCACCCCCCTCACACACGGACCCCCCTCCTCACACACGCACCCCCTCACACACGCACCCACCGCCTCACACACGCACCCCCTCTTCACACACTCAACCTCCTCACACACGCACCCCTCACCCGCCGCACCGCACTCCGTGAGCGGAGCTGGAGTGCGCGGGCTCAGGCGGTGGAGGAGGCGGCGGCGTCCAGCCGTTACCTCGGTCGCGGCGCTCCAAAAACTCGGCCGCCTCCAGCAGGCGCTGCACGTTGATCATCCGCACCTGCTCCATGGGCACCGCGGGCGGCGACAGGGGCCTCTCCGCACTCCCTTCCCCGGCCGACAGGAGGCGCCTCAGGCGGCTACAATCCGGCACCACCCCGGGACATGTGCGGCGGCGGGCGGGCCAGCCCCGCCGCGGCTCCGCGCGTTCCCAGCCGCCCCGCCGCCCCCGCGGCTCAGCAGACAGCCGGCGCGGAGTTTGTTTACCTCTCCGCGCGAGCACGGGGGAGGGGCGGGAGCAGCGTCGCGGCCCGCCCCCTCCCGCCCCTTCCTCTGCCTCCTGGGAAATGTAGTCCCGCCCCGCCCACTGCACGCCGGGAGTCGTAGTACGCACGCCGCTTCAGTGCGCCTGCGCCTTGCCAAATTCCGCAGTGGCCGCCGGGAGATGTAGTCCCGCTCGACTTGTACCTCCTAGATGCAAAGACTAAGAAGCTCTCTGGGCTTTTCTTCGCGGAGGGAAGGATTTGAGCGAACTGTGAGTCTGCTGTCTGGGAGCCCTTTTCTCAATGACTCCCGGTGGGCGCCTAGGAGCTGAAGCATGCTTGAGCCGCAGTGCCACGCTCCAGTTTTCTATCTACTACTACTGTCTCCTGTAACTTGTGTGCCTTGGTTGCCCCATGTGCAGAATAAATACTTGAAAAGCCAAAAATCCCTGTTCAGGAGCAAGGGGTGATCCTATCAGAGCCAGAGAGGGCTCCCATAAGGCCCTTCTTCCACCTCAGTTTTCACAGAGAGGTAGTGTTTTGGTTTTTTTTTTTTATCTTATTTTTTAAAACTCCTTTCCCCTCCCTCAGGAGGGGAAAAGGCTAGAGAACCTCGAGACTTTAGAAGCTAGAAAACCTCTTTGGTGCTGCAAGTGAGGGATATAATTCAGTGGTTTGGTGCTGGAGTCACATGAGGCTCCGTTCAAATTCTGACTCTGCTACTTAACACAAGTTGTGTGGACTCGTAAGGCCTCATTTTCCTCACATCTATATCAGATATAATTACTCCATTTATCCATGCATTGAGGGCCTGCCATGTGTCAGGCACTGTACTAGACATAATGTGTACAGTAATGAGATAAACAGAGATGGACCTTGCTCTCAAGGAGTGTGTAGTCAGTAGGGCTAATTGTGAAGATTAAATAATACCAGCACTTAGTACATGTCACTCAATAAATGGAAGCTATGATGATCATTTCCTCTCACACTCTCCTCCACAGAGCAGGAACTGAAAGCAGAGGCTAAAGAGAGCAGGACCACATTAAAAAACTGCCAATGGCTTCCCTCACCACCACCGTCTTTCCAAGTCCTCAAAGTCTAGATCAGAGTTTCTCAACCATTATTGATATTTTGAGCGAATAATTCCTAACTGGGGGTGGGGTTGGAGACCTGTGCATTGTAGGATATTCAGCAGCATCCCTGGCCTCTACCCACTAGATGCCAGTAGCACACCACCAACTCAGGTGTGACTACCAAAAATGTCTCCAGACATTGCCAAATGTCTCTTGGGGCAGAAAATCACCCCTGAATGAGAAGCTGTGGTCTAGGGCGAAGAAAGGCAAGAGGGTCATAACTGTTGAAAGCTCTAGGAGCAAGCTGGGAATTGCGTAAACATCCATAACTTTTCCCCACCCTGATTATTTTAACCTGCTGGTGGACATCCAGAATAACAGGAAGCTCTTGGTGAGGGGAGAACTTCCTGTGGTCATTCCAGTGGCTACTGCAGAAAATAACCATCTCAGAATGAAAACGTTACTCTCAAAAATGTCATGGGCTTAATGCTGCATTTTAATATGCTCTCCCTCCTTTTTTTTTTTTTCCAAAGTTAACAAGATTTCCAATGAGGTCAAAATCTGCAAAATTCTACCAGCCTTATTAAATATTACACTTGGTACCACATTTAAGAACCAAATAGATGTTCCATCAAATGCAGGGAGACCCAAAATGAGAGATCTTCACAAGCCACAGGAGACTTTTTTTTTTTGTAAAAGCTTTGAAACCGGAACTGTGCTTTTTCAGCTGTTGGCTAGGTCACTTCAGATCTGGGCTTTCCCCATTGGGTGTTGGTAACAACCACCCTCCGCATTCAACAAGGGGCATGTTGGATAGGGGAAGAATGGAATTATTTAAAAGAAAATACCTGTTCACTCAGAACATCTGTAAGTTGAGGGTAGAAATAAAAATAAGGTTGAAAGTTTCTAATAAAGTTGAAAGTTTCTACCACTTCAGATCACAAATTGCCAAGGGCTACCCCAGGAACTTAAAAGAGGTAGCTTTATAACAAATAAAAGTCTACCCAATGGGAGGTAAACCATGTGACACGCAGTCAAGGAAAAAAGTACAAACTGAAAATACACATGTGTTCAAGATGGGTTTAAATCCATACATCCTAAGCCCTAGCAGGCTATTAAGAGAAAGCAGGATGCTTGCAGCACATGCCTGGCCTTTCGCAGTTGACCTCCAGATGAATTTACCAACCCTTCTTTTAAAGCCATGGCCAAGAGGGAGATGAGGAGATGGAAAGTAGTGCGAGAATCACCAAAAGGCCACCTGCATATGTTGAAGAAGAGAAAAGGTGATGGGTGATCGTGGGCAGTGTTAAGAACTGGTTTCTGTACAGAAATATCCAGCCTCTTCTAACAGCAAATGACCTGCTCTGGCTGACTCCCAGAGTTCTTGCATGGACATTGGCCACAAGGGCCTCCTAGAGCACAAAGCCTGGGGCTCTAGCCTTGGGAGAGTGATGCTACCCACAAACCATCCCTCAGCACCAGCCCAGCCTGGGGAAGCCCAGAGGCAGCCATGGCCTTTCTTTTGCAGATGAATCCAATCTGCACTACAAATAGGGAAACTGAGGAAAAGCAAGGCTTCCAAAGTCTACTGACAAAAGAACCTGGAATCTTACCCATAGTTTCTGGTTCTTCTGTCCTCCCCCTAAAGTATCTCACTCAGGGGAGTCTCTTTTGAAGATGGAAAAAGTCCTCCGGAGTCCCCCAGCCCTGTAACAAACAGCCTGGATGGGGACAGTCTGCCTTCTGGAAGAACACGGCAAAGCTCTCCATTCCTAGGGGTCCTCTCCCTGCACCGTTTACTCAATGTAAATTTTCAAATGATTTACTGCAGATCCATGAACAATGCAGGAGGCTGGTCTGTGTTATATCGTTTCTGCAGACAGGAAAGATGAATAGAGGGGAAGGGGCCACGAGGTTAAGGTGCAAGTCCGAAGTCACTGTCTTAGTGACACCTGGTGCTTAAGAGAACTTCCCTGAAACTGCAAAGTGTATACTGTGCAGGGCACTGTTTTCCGCAATTATCTTTAAGGGTGGGAACAGGGGAGGTAAGTCCTGAGCTCCTAAGTAAGAACTGTTAACAGTTATACATCTTTCCATCCCCCACCCCAAAATGACAACCGCAGCCTCCTCCTCGCCTCTCCTCTTGGAGCCCAGAAACGTGAAGAGCAGCAGAAAACCTTTTCTTCTGCCCAGTGAGTCAGCCTTGCCTAACTTCATGCGTAAGCTCTCCTCGAGTCAGCAGCAGCTCAGAGCTGCGGGTCTGTGTGCAGCCGAGATAAATTTGGGTCTAGAAGGGATGACGTAATGCTAAACCCGAGAGGTAGCTGCCGCCTCCCAGAGCTCTAGTCGCCAGGGCTGCCGGCTGCCATCCCAACCACACGGAAAAGCACCACGACCCAGGTACCTGAGCTGGGGATAAAGGGGAAGAAAGGACATGAGGGTGGAGGAAACAGCAGGGGGAGGCAGTGTTAATCTGAGATCGCTGAATCTGGAAGTTTGTTGTTTTTTAACTTTGGTTCTCTGGTGAGATCAGGCCACTGGCAGAGGCTCAAACAGCTGCACTTGACTTCCATCCTGGCCTATCTCTTCCCTCTTAGAAAAGGGCTTCTTACATTTTATTAAATGGCCCTTATAACAGCAGCCTATTTCGGTGATTATAAGGGATGTGTTAATCTCTCGAATGTCCTCTTCCTTCTTTTTTGCATTAACTTGGATCCAAGAAGAAATCTGCATTGCAGGACTCAATTAATATGCACATGTAAGACTCTTGCTTACCCCGGAGCACCCCACTTGGGGGTGCAACTGATAAAGTATGCAGGAGGATCTTGCTAGGGCCATGCCAAGTGAATGTTCCCCCAAATAACATTTCATGGTTTGTTTCATAGAAGTTTGTATCATTAAGCTTATTCCTCAATCCAGCCTCCATTTTTCAGATGAAAATACTGAGGCTCAGAGAGGTATGGTAACTTACCAAGGTCACACAGTTATCTATCAAACTGATGGAGCAAGGGTTAGGACTGTGCTCTCTACCCATCTCCATAATTCTTTTTCTAGTTGATTTGTGGTTTTAAAAATAAATAGGTAAATATGGGGTTTCCCTGGTGGTGCAGTGGTTAAGAATCCACCTGCCAATGCAGGGAACACGGGTTCGATCCCTGGCCCGGGAAGATCCCACATGCCATGGAGCAACTAAGCCCATGTGCCACAACTACTGAGCCCACGTGCCACAACTACTGAAGCCTGCGCGCCTAGAGCCCATGCTCTGCAACAAGAGAAGCCACGACAATGAGAATCCCGCACACTGCAACAAAGAGTATCCCGGCTAGCCGCAACTAGGGAAAGCCTGCGCACAGCAACGAAGACCCAACACAGCCAAAAAACAAAAAACAAAAACAAATAAATATATTTATAAAAAATAAAATAAATAAAAAATAAATAGATAAGTAAAGTGGAATACATTTTCTGGTCTTTTAAATTTATGGAGACCCTCTCCTTTAAATATCTAGATCAAGTTACATTCCAAAGGGATCCAAAGCCTGTTCTGTTTCATCTTCTGTTCAAGGTTCATTCTTCCCTAAGGAAAGGGAAGAATCAACTCCTCTGCTGGTGATGACCCCAAACCATGGGCCCAACCTCGCTACATCAATTTAGTTAAAAGACCAGCACAGGTAAATGATCTTTGTTGTATGGAAGTAGCTTCCTTCATTAGGAATATCTCCTGAATACTTTTTTTCAAATGACATTTCATCATGTGTTGCTGTAGTCATGTATTATTCTCCTTTAATTTGTGGTTATAATCATTTATACTGATAGACTTTGTGATTTTCAGCCATCTCTAGCATATATCCTGGTCAGCCATTGTATGTTGTTCTATAAAACTGCTCATTCCACGGGTTAATATTTTGTTTAGAATGTTTGCCATCTATATTCAAAAGCAAGAATGTACTGTAATTTTTTGTTGCACTTATCAGGTTTTGGATGCAATGACCTATTCTTTCAAAGTTAAATGCAACTTGATTTTAAAGCCTTAAAAAAATATATTACCAGAGGCCTTCCCCTGCTGCTAAGAGGATGCCCCACATTCTTGACACAGCCCTGGGTAACCCTCCCTCCCCTGCCAGAAGCCTGCCTACAGTTGCCCTGCCTCACCACCCCTTGGCATCATCACTCCCTTCCAGGTGGCAGAAACTTGTGGAGGTCACTCTTAGGGCCAGCCAGGCCCTGGACACTAAATCACACACCCAGCCCTGCTGCCTCGTGGCTGAGTTCTCAGCTTCAGGTGTACTATTTAGAATAAAACACCAGGCCTTTGGCTGGCCAAAGATGTCTGTGATCTCACCATCACTTCTATTTCCAGCATTCTGATTCTAGGATTCTGGGATTCTCCAGAGATCCTAGAACAACATGCCTCCACTTGCCTACTAGCTGCTACATAATGAGAGCCAACTATGTGCGTGGTGCCACTTGTATAGTCAGTTCATTTAATCCTCTACACACCTCTGAGATTCCTGTTTCCCAGATGAGGCCCCAAAAGGTTAAGTGATTTGCCCAAGGCCACATAGGTAGCAAACGGATTCAAACCTAGATTTCCCAACTCTTGGACCCCACAGCATACATCAGGGTATGTTCTGTCAGACAAGGTCAGACAAAATTGGTTAGGGCAGTGGTCTCACCCAGGCGTAATATCCGCCTAGAAGACTTCAGAAATGTGTAGGAGTGTCTTTCTTGAGTGTCACCATGACTGGGGAGTTCTACTGGCATTTAGTGAGGACGAACCAAGGATGTTAAATCCTGCAGTATTCCAGGCGAACCTGCTCAAGAAGAACTGTCTCATCAATAGCTCCCTTGTTGATAAACACTAGGTCAGAAGGTTAAAGGCAGAGAACTCATCATTCATTCAACAAATATTCCTTAATCCTCCATTACATGCTGGGCACTAACCTAGATGCTAAAGAGAACAATGAACAAAACTGCTTGTGGTCTTTGTCCTCCAGGTGCTTGTATTCTAGCCTGATACACAGATGATAAGCAAGTAAAATCATTGTAAACCGTGATAAGTAGGATAAGGGATAAATAATAAATGAGTTGGGGGGGTAGCTTTAGGTGGGTAGAGGGATTAGGGCAATCACAAGCGCTGTCTAGGCCAGCTTCTCAAACTTTAATGAGCGCACAGATCACCTGGGAATCGTGCTAAAATGGAGATTTGGATTCAGCAGCTCTGGGGTGGGACCTGGGAGTCCCATTTCTGACAAGGTCCCGGGAGACACCAGGGCTACCCATCTTCAGACCACACTCAGGTTAAACAGTAAGGGTGACAGCCATGCAGGGAATATGGATTTTATTCTAAGTGAGATAGGAAGGAAACTATTGAAGGGCTTTAACCAAATAAATGACATGAACCCAGTTATATTTAAGATCACTCTTGTTTCCTAGATCTCCATGGAGGAGAGGAAGAGGTTGGACCTATGCCGTTTGACCAGAACCAGCTGGCCCACGCTGGCAAGGTGGCAGCCAGGGCCTAAAGCTCACCTGTGCGGCTCACACTTGCCAAGCACGGGCCAGACCAGTTGCCCTACAAGCTCAAGTGCCTTCTGGAAACCTAGTAGAGCCTGACAGGGTGTGGATTCACACCCTTGACATTGTAGCATCCAGAGTATCAGGAGCCCTACTGGTTGGGTGAGTTCCCCAGGGGGTGCTGGGCAAGGTGGCGCTGCAAGGGCAAGTGGCAACACCCTAGACCATTGCCTTCCAGAAGAAAGGGCCCTATCTGGCTTCAGTGTCAATGCCTAAAGAGTCCCAGAAGGTTTTGGCTGCCCTCTCTCTGCCCTAGGATGGATGGGAAGTAAAGGAAGTCGCTCCAGGGAGGCATTCCCAAGGGGACCGTCAGCCTGAACCTCAAACATTCCAGATTCCATTTCTTGCCTCTTGCTCTCTGACACTTCTCTCAGAGTCCTGAAGTCTCCTAGGAAGAAAGAAAAACCTGGTTTTGAGTCTCAGCGCCACTCTTTGTTAGCAGGTGGCCTTGGGAAAGTTAGTTAGCCTTGCTAAGGCTAAGGCTTTCCTCATCTATAAAATGAGGATAATGACAGCACCCTCCTGTTGGATGATTGTTAGGATTTAATATAAAGCACTTAGCATTGTGCTGGCACATAGTAACTGCTCAGTAAAAGGGCACCATTATCACTATTCCTTTGGAAAACAGAGACAACATTGTATCTGTCAGCAGCCTCCTTGGGGACAGGCTATCAGACTCGCAGGAGACAGGCAAGTATTATTTACTGTTCTCTATTTGTCTGTCACTTGCACTGGAATATAGAACTGGAACTGGAGACCATACATACTGCACTTTGGAAGCAACAAGCACAGTGCTTGGCTCCTCACAGGTGTTAGAAATTTTACAGCTGGTGGAAAAAAGGAAAGAAAGTTGCATGCAAGGTACTCAGTCTTGGGAGTCAAGAAATATGGTAGAGATGGTCAGGTGTGGTGGAGGTAAGAGGGAGATAACACAGGGACATCATTAGAAAGTTCTGGGCCCCTGTAGAAATAAAAACAGAGGCCACATGCACTTACACTTGCCACCCATGGCCAAAAACAGAGCAGCCCTGGGCACGCCCTCCATTTTAATACAACAGTATTAAAATAGTCCCGAATCATCTTTATTCAAGTATCCTTGCTAATGGCAATAAAGACACGGAGTAAAATATCTCAAATAGCAGGTAATCCAAATCCCCTTTTATTAGCTTTAAACTTCCCAATCTTTCTCTCCCTCAGGACACTGTGTTTATCCTTCTAATTTTGCTGTGTTTAAATTTCCTTGGCAGACACTGGAGTTGGATATTAGAGGTATGAGGCCAAGGGCATGTTGTATGGGAGAGCAGGCTTGGTAGGAGCACTGCTATGGACAATCCTCCAAGTGCAGAGTGCCCCCGTCTGTAAAGAACTAGGAGTGGAATGTGCTTATTTACAAGGTTGCTTACACGGTACTTGATGTCCTAAGCTCAGGCAGCTTTAAAAAAAAAAAAGAGTCAGATCTGTAAATATTACAAGGATAAACACAAAGGGTTTTAAACACCAGGCTTGGGGGTGGCAGGGTACATGCAGGGAGGGGAGGGACTATTCCTTTTTTTGGAAGCCCGGCATAAATTTTTGTTCTATCTGTAATGATGGCTGGAACCAAAGACCCAAAGCCCAAGTCAGATGCAGTCCCACATTGCTGGGGTTTACTTTAAGACAACTGAATTTCTAAAATCCAGCACTGCAATAGAGTATAACTCCATGATGACAGGAAACTGTACTTCCAGGTCCTAGCACAGAGCCTGACATAAGGCAGTGTGTACCCATTAAATACCAGTTTGATGGATGGATGAATGGACAAACTCACAGAACACATTTAAGGAGAATTCCTGGCATGCAATATAATTCCACATTTTATAAAATTATTTGCCACAGAAGCCTTTTAAAGAAAGGTTCTCTAACCTGAATTTTTAAAAAAAGAGATCCTATTAACATATATTTCCTGGAGATGTATTGCTCAAAACAAGGGTCACCTGAACTTTCAAAATATTTCACAAGCAAGGGGCCCTGTACAGCATTCTGCCAAGATGAGGAAGCAAAGAAGGAACCTCCAGCCGGGGAGGATGGTGGCAAATGCCCATTCGTTTTGTCCAGAGAGGAGAGATCAAGTCAGCTGCTGACAGCTTTGACACCTCCAGCCAGGCCACTCAGGGACAACAGTATCGAGAAAATTACTTCCCTTTAGTTTAGCAGAAGAGCCAGAGAGCAGGTGTCTCTCCCTGCGGAATTGAAGCTTCTCTCCAGTGTGAGCCAGAGCTCCACCCTCCACCCCCAGAAGGAGGCCCCTCCAGGAAGACTTGAATTCCTCCTCCTCAGTTAAGGCTGGGTAGCCATCCTGTCACTGTCATCGCCTTCGGGCTCCACCCACTCCCCCCCCACGACTAAATTTAAAAGAAAATATTTCTTCTAAATGGTGAATTCAAATTAGCTCAATTTTGAGAGACTATTGAGAATGTTGCAATGACCTTTGCAATAACCGGACACACCCTGGGATCAGTAAACCAGGGTTGAGAATTGCTGATTTTATGAGCACCTGACTTGTAAAACAAAAGTCCAGTTTGGGGCTCTGCCTGGGACCCATTCTCACGTCAGGCGAGAGGCAACACAGCCCAGAAGGACCTGGTTCTGCCTCTCCTGTGTCATCTTGGGTAAGCCACTGTCCCTCTCTGGGCCTCAGCCTCCCCGTCTGTATAGTGAGGATGATGGCTGTTCTGTGACCTCTGGGGCTCCTACTGGCCCTGATGCTCCGTCTTACCACCTGCCTCCTTTAAAACAAAACCCAAAAGGGAGTGGAAGGCAGAATGGGAAAGGGAAGAGAACTGGTTCAGAAGGCCAGGTTACCATAAACCCTCCCCCGTTTCTTCCTGCTGAAAATGCCTTTATTCATTCTGCAGGAAGATTCCCATTTTTTGCTGCGTTATTGCTTTTTATACTTCGTTTTCTTTCTCTCTCTTTTTTAAACTCAAAAGCCACAAAACCACAAGTCACCTCCCCCAAACGGGTCATTTGGAAGCCAGTGCTATCAGGGGTTAGGTGCGTCAGGCCTGGCATACTGGTGGTATCTAAGTGAAGACCAGGCCAGGGCAACCATGGGCTTCTCCTCCAGAAACCCAGTTTAAATCAATATTTATCCAACTGTATTTATAGAAAGTGGTGGTGGTAGGGAAGAGGGGGTGGGGTAGGGAGGCAGGGGGATCTAAAACAGAACAAGCCACAATGACTGATGCAAATCTTTGTGGCCAATTCATTTCTGCAGGGCCAGGCTTTTTTTTAAAAGGCAAAAGACCCAGCTTTTGGTGAACCTGCTGTTGGCCCTAGTACCATAGCAACAGCCCCAAGTCCTCTAATATGTCCAGAGGACAGACTTGGGAAAGGCAGTAGGAGGCGGGTAGTGTTTCCTAGGAGCCTATACTTGAGTTAGGGCCAGCAAAGTTGAACAACTCCGAAAAACAAAAACAAAATCTCTCTGGTTGGCTCTCCTGTCTCCAGCTTCACTTCTAAACCTTTTCTAAGCAGAGTGTGTGCAGAAAGACCCTGGACAATCAACAGGGTGTTACAAACACCCACTCTGCTTCAGATTATTGGGTGACCTTGAGCAAGTCATTTCACCTCTCTGGACTTCATTCCTTGGCTGGAAAATGCATACACCTATATATGGTTAAAACTGTAGGCTCAGTCAAATCAGAGGCCTAGGTTCAAAACTCAGCTCTGCCATTATTAACCCTGTGACCTTTGGGCAAGTTACTCAGCTCCCTGTTCCTCGGTTACCCCCTCTGTAAAATGGGGGTAATAGAAGTGCATATGCCGTGGGGCTGTTGTGAAGATTGCAGGAGATAATGCATGTTTAGCCCCATTCTTTACCAAGTATAGTCAGTACTCCATAAATAGTTACCAGTGTTGACATTATACAATGCAATTAGTTGCTGCTGCCGCCGCATGCCGGCACCCTCTTCATTTCTTTCAGTTCTACCCCCAGACTTCTGCCAGCCATCCTCAGATGAAAACGCCCATTTCTAGGTGCATCAGTGGGACAGTGTTTTGGTCAGAGAGGGCAGGTAGGTGAGCAGCTGTTGTTTTGCCTTGGATCTGATAGAGCTTCCCCCCCGCCCCCACCTCCCAAACCAGGAATGGCTCAATTCAGCTTCTCTAACTTCCCAAGGTCTGGATGCTTTTCCTGGGTTCCCTCCACAGGTTACCCAGTCCCTGGGAGCTCTGGGACTCTGAAAGCCACAACAGTATCCTCAAAAGTCTATTTCTGGCATTTACCTATGGGCAGAGATAATATTTAAAACTGGAAAAAAAGTTGAATCTGAGGAACATAATTTAGGATGCAGAGGAAACAGAAGCCTGATTTAATAATGCTCTTTACATAACTCCACCAAAAACAAGTACATTACTCCACTCCCGTCATAAATCAACCCATGGAGTTTTCAGAAAAAAAAGCAATTGCACATAGTACATGCTCAATACATATTTGTGGAATGAATGAATGAATGAATCGTAAGATGCCTGCTGTACAGAAATGTGACCTAGGTGAATGTTAGTTGCCACCAAAGCCCTCAATTTTAGCATAAATTGCACTGGTTTCCTGCTCTCTAAACCAATAACTGATCCGTCTATAGGGTCACAGCTGATGTAGTTTCAGCTCTCTAGGCCTGACCTACCATCTCCTTATAAGCCCTGGTCTTTACAGCCCAAGGGCATTCTGCATTGATAATGGGAGACATCCTCCCTCCTTGGAAGAGATCAGTATTTCCAATTCTTCTCCAAGTCTTCAGAAAGTCTGTCATGTGTCCCCTGGCCTTCAAACCTGATCACTGTGCCATAGCCAGTAAATGACAAATCCAACCAATCAAAGGATGTATATTGTCTACTGTATGCCCAGTGTTATGCAACAGTGACATATACTGAAATACTGTAAGTGACCTTTTCCCTTAAGATGCTAATCTTCTCCCTGTGAGGATAAAGCTAATGCACAGCCAGCAAGTAGAGAATTGCTGATTATCAAGGCTCAAAGAAGTGACTATTTATTGAGCACCTACTACATTCCAGGTACTTTAAATGGAGAACCTCAGTTAGTTGTTCAGCAATGGCAGGAGGCCGATGCTATTGTTATCCTTGTTTTACAAAAAAGAAATGAAACCTCAGAAAGGTTAGGTAACTTGTGCCCAAGGTCACACAGCCAGTAAGCAGTGAAGGGGGGATTTGGGCCCTGCTCTGGGTGACTGTAAAGCTTTCATTCTCTCAACTACCCTGCCTTAAGAAATATCCAGGGGAGGTTTCCTGGAGGAGGTGGGAACTGACCTAGGACATGAAGAGTAGGTAAGACACAGATAACCCCAGGGGAGTAAGAGAATGAGGGCATTTTAGACAGAGGGAAGAGTCTAAGTCAAGCATAGACGCATGACTGTAAAGCCTGCTTGCTGGTGGACCTGCTGGATGGGAGCAGAGGAGATTAAGTCAGGAAGGCAGGGTAGGGCCAAATGACACCACACAGCAGCAGCTTCCTCTGTCTGGAGGAAGAGGCTGCTCTTTGGCCTGTCCATGCCCTTAGGAAAGCACCTCACCCTCAAACCCAGGTAATGCACTCCAGAGACCCACCCATGGCTTCTACTCCCATTTAATCATTCTTTTCTATCTTAAGCATTGCCCCAAAGCCACCTTCCCTACAGACTGGGAAGCCCTTTTCTGTCCTGTAGACCTTACCGGTTATAGTAACTTCCACTTGTCTGCTGAACAACTATGCACAGAACACCCTTTTGTGAATTTCCTTCTTATTCCCTTTCATTTTTAACCTTTTCCAAAACAGGAAGTACATATTTTCTCTACTAATCAGTCAGTCCTAAATTACTATCCCTCCACTGGACCCCAAATGGATGTGGGTGATATGTCAGAGGTTATTTATATATAATTTCTGAATTTGTGAAAACAGGGTCACAGTATCCATGATTAATATTTCTGGAGGCCTTTAATTTGAGATTCTCAGGGATTCACATCAGTTGGAACTTTGGGAGAATGTACCAGCATATCCTAAGCAATCCTTGCCTTGCACAGAGCAGTCAATACTGAGTGACTTAATTTGAACACCCCAAGAAAACTCATTATATATACTGAGAATAATTCAGTACTGTGTACACTCAGTGAGCTCTCCTAGTACGGAAACCTCAAAGAAGCCATGAAAAGCAGTTCTGGTGACAACGGAAAATAAGGCAAGCTCCTGCCAAGTAAATACTCTGCAAACGGTAAAAGCGGAACGTGTAAACTCGTGACCAGGGCCTTATCGGTGCATTTCGCGAATGTCTCACAGAACCCGAAATGGAGAATTGAGGCTCAACACCCGGGTGAAGAGCGTCCCTTTAAGAAGGGACTGTACCAGCTGGCCACACTAGAGCTCCCCGTGATTTTCTGGCTTGCCTCCTGGCTCCACCCCCCAGTCTCTGGCCTCAGCAACGCGTGACGTTAGAGGAAGCTGAAGCTGCCGATTGGCTGAGCGACGCTGCTAGGTCAAGTCCAGTCAGAGGAAAGAAGTTTGTCTCCATGTGGAAACCATGTGTCTCTAGCTGGGAGGGGGAAGAGGAGGAGGCGGAGAAACTGAGATCAAGTGATTACAGGAGAACTGGCTGAAATGAAAGCGGGGAGATTGTGCACCTGAGCCGGCCAGTAATGCCCTTTGCAGTAGTGACCTAAGAAAACAAACAAAAAAAAAACCTTGCCCAACTAACAAAACTTGAGCCCCCCCGGCCCAATCATGAAAATAATTAAAAAGCTAGGGTCCTTGCTTCCTTCCAAAAACCAGGGACCTGAGAAACGCTGTAATCCTATCGGAACGCCTAGATTCCCCTCCCTCCCCCAACGACTGAATGATGTAAGCGTTTCGGAAAGCGGGGCTCTGAAGCAAAACAAGTCCTGCGCGCGCGGAGGGACCCTCAGTGCCCGAACCCGACGCACGCACGACCCGCCCCCCGACTCGCATTATTGCTGTGCACACGCGGAGCGCCGTGACGCGCGGGCATTGTGTGCAGCGAGCAGAAAACAACGGCGAGCGCCGCCAGCGCGAAGAAGCACCCCTAATAAAATGAGGCAGATGTAGGGCCCGCTGTTTTCCGTACTAGGAGACAGAGATGGGCGGGAGGCGGGGCGAGAGTGGGGAAAATAAAGTGGCCTCCGTGGGCCGCTCCAATTTTAAGGGGAGATAATAGAGGGCCCTGCGGATGGTCGCCCCATAGTTTGCTGGAGGTCACCCTCGCCTGCGTGAGCTGTTGGGGAGGGGGCAAGGGCCTCGAGCGGAGTTCCCGCTCTCGGGGAAATCTGGGGGCCGCTGGCATCACGTCATGCTGAGCCAAACAGCGGCTGCGAAAAGAGGCAAGAGAGCTAAAAATACTCCCGCGGGGAGCCGGCCGAAGGAGGGGGGCAGCGGGGCCGAGGGGCTGATTACGCACACGAAGTTGACTTCGATTGGGGCGCCCAGGTTCCCGAGCCCCTCTCGGGGTCTTGCGGCGCGGACACCTCGGGAGAGGGACCAGGAGGAAGCCCCTTGGCTTCCACGGTCTCGGGAGCCTGGCTCCGCTGCCGCTGGCCCGCCCGGTGCGGGGCAGCCCGGCCCAGCGCGCCCGGCCCTCTGCTTACGTGACTGGTGGCCACGCCAGAGCCCCGGCACCGGTAAACAAGGAGGTGGCGGCGGCCGAGGCTGCTGGGGGAGCGAGGGTGGGGGCGGCGAGGTGGGGAGCAGAGGTCTCCGATTGTCTGCGCGTGCGAGGGGCGGGGGGCGAGGGATGCGGTGGAAGCTCCAGCAGCCTGTTTAGTACACCCTTCTGTAGAGGGGGGCGGAGGGGGCCAACCAGGTTTGCCACACACTGCCAAGGTGCCCTCTTTGGGTGCACCCCCGGCCAGAGCCGGCGCCACGGGACAGACTCAGGGGAACAGGGCACCCGGGCGGGGGATAGCGTAAGAAATCACGCCCCTCCCCCTTCCAACAAAAGCGAACTCACCAAACAAAACCACGTCTTCCCCCACCTCCCCACCAGCTCTGGCTTTTCAGAAACTACCCTATTGACGAATGCACACTGCCCCCCACAAAACCCCGTGAATAATCGCAAACATTCAGGTACACGGCCGACGATGCGCCTTTCTCGCAACCCAGGCACTCCGAGAAAACAGGAGAGAAGAAAAGAACGCACCACCGACCACGCTACACAAATCCTTGTTTTTGCCTTAAGCTACTGCACGATTTCGCTGCCATCACACGGTTACTTTAACCCCGAAGGCCTGGGGTGTCGGTCAGCTAAGGTGTTTTTGTGTTTGAGGGTTGTTGTTGTGTTTGGGGGAGGAGGGGAGTAGGTTGCAAGATCTGACACGTTGCAATCGGACCCTTTCTTTCTTTCTTCCTTTCTTTCTTCCTTCCTTTCTTTCTTCCTTCCTTCCTTTCTCTCTCTCTCTCCTCCTCTCTCTCTCTCTCATCTCATTGATCTTCCTACTTGTTTGGACAGATTAAACAGCCTGCTTTTCTCTACTCTGTCGGTCTATATTCCTCGGCCCCTTCGCCCTTCTCGCAGCTATTATTTGTGAGGACCGTGCTGGAAACGCCGCACACGCGTGCCCCCGTTAACGGCGCTGAGCGACTGCCTGGGGAGGATGGGGGAACCCAGTTGGCAGAGGCAAAAATGAAACAAACAAATACAAAAAGGAGGCCAGGCCGGGGTGGGGCTCCCAGCACCACCACCACCCCCAAGCATCGCTCTCCACCTGAATCTGGGGTGGGGGGGGAACAGCAGAAATCCACGAGGAAGGCATTTGCCTTCCTCGCCCAGTGCGCTCACTCGGGAGCCGTATCCCGGAAAATAAAAAAAAAAACCGAACATAACAGTCTACACCTTCTTCCATAACTATTGTTTCCTGCGAGATCCCAAAGTTTCCTTCTGACTGCGTCCCCCTCGCCAAGTTTCCCGGGCGCAGGACGGCGGGTCCGGGGCGAGCTGCTGGCGGTGCTTGGCTTTGCCGGCCTGTTTCTTTCGGGGTGGGGGGGGGGGAGGCGGTGAGGAAACCACAGGGCACCAGAGGCGCAGGAGGACTGTATCCGTGGACGCGATGGCCTGAGCCCAGCCTTGCTGCGAGAGGAGAGGAAAAAGCAAAGTAGACAGGAGGGAGAAGAAGAGCCGAGCCAGCCCGAGCCCACGCCGTGGAGGGCTGTTTGGTTGTTGGTGTTATCGTTGTCGTGTGTGTCTGTGTGTTTTCTTTCTGCAACCGCTAAGCTCTGCCTACAGTTTCCAACTTTCGGCTTCTAATCCCCACCCCACCCAGGAACGAGCGACAGAAAAACAACACTTGTCTGCCCGAGAAGGCTCCGGAAAAAAAAAAAAAAAAGGAAGAAAGGCGACCTCGAAGAGATGAGCTCTCGGCTCAGTTGTCAGCAAACAACAACACTCCCCCGCTCCTCGGCCCAGCGGTCCTGCCAGCCTCTGGGAGACGGATAGACGGACGCACCGACAGGCCCCCCCCTTCCCCCCGCTCGTCTTTGTTACATCTTTAGCAGCTTTGTGCGTGCGTGTCCTTTCTCCGGTGTCATCGGCTTTACTGCCGAGGGCTGGATGTGTGTGTGTTGGGGGAGGGGGGTCAAGCAGGCGACAGGGGTCGCCCAAATGGGCGAGGAAGAAAGAGCCGGGCGCCGAGGAGGAGCCAGCGCCCCCAAACTTACTTTTGTTTTCTTTCTCGATCTGCTCCAGGTAGCTGGCGGCCTCGAGCAGAATCTGCACGTTCTGCAGAAAAGTGTTGATGTGCTTCTCCATCGAGTTCTCGCTGGTGTTGAAAATGTCCGAGAAGGGGCACCTGAGCTTGGCCCCCGCGAGCTCCTCTGGCTGGGCCGGGGGCTCGGGCGCGGTCACGGCCGGGGGCGCGGCGGGGGCCAGCCCCGCACCCTCGCAGCGCGCCTCCTTGCGCGGCCGCCCGCGTTTGCCCATGGAGGAACCGGGGTCCGCCGAGCTCGTCCTGTTTTGGGGCGGCGCGGCCCGGCCAAGCTCCGGGCCCCAGGGGAGAACCGGCTGGCTGGAGCGAAGAAGGCGCCGAGGCGAGGAGGCGACCTGACTTCCCGAGCCTCGCTCCGTGCAGTTGTGTGTCTGAGTGTGAGTGTGTGTCCGTCTCGCAGTGGGTCTGTGTGTATGGGAGATTGAATGAACCTACAGGACAGACGGAGGCGCTCTGGCGCCTGGGTCCTAGTGCGAGCCGGTCGCCATCAGACCGGTCAAAATAAAAGGTGGAGACAAGCGAGGCAGGGACCGCCCCCTGCCCGTCCCCGCACACTCCCCGACTCTATCCAAATCTTACCACATTGTAGAGCGTAGGATTTAAACACGAATGGAAAAAAATACTCGAAGGCTGTGAGCGCATCGGCATAAAAACAAACTACTTAGCTATCTTTTTCTTCACATAAGAGTAATACCGATGCCTGGCACATAGTAGGTTTCCAACAAATGGGGGCTGCTATGACTTAAAAAATAAAAGCCCAATCCAAGATATTGTCACATGTGACCTCAAGTTCTCTTCCCCCAATGCACGCACACTCACTCACTCACTCACTCACAGACGCACGGGCATCTACCTTCACGGGGCCAAATGAAATCCCCAGGCCACCAAATCCCAGTTACAGATTTACTCACTCTTTCTTTCTCCCTTCGAATGCAAAGTTATTTTCCAGGAAGAGGGAGGAGGTGTAAGCCTCTCTCCCCACACTCCTCTTCCCAGCCATAGTCCAGCTGTGCAAAGCTCACGGTAGGGTGCCTCCACACTTGGCTCTGGCTCTCTTTTATTTGACAGAAAGGCAGAAGTGGCAGCCCAGGAACCTCCCACCCCTACCGCAGCTGAATTCCACCTTTTGGTTCTGAAGACCCCTGTCCCAGTTGACATTGTTTCACTGCTACTGCAGACCCAGTGAGAGTCTGCAGGAACCATGGATGCTCTCCAGGCCCGGGAAGGATGGTGGGAGTCAGGGCCCTTTGGGAGTGCCATAGAGAAGGATTCAAGTCCCAGCTCTGCTGCATACAGACTGCGTGTGTGCCTGGGTGAGTCCTATAACTGCCCTTGGCCTAAGTTTCCCCATCCACGAAACCTCTGATAAGATTCGTGTGCTGATTAAATTATATCTGCACTTAGTACACTGCCCGGCCCATAGTAAGAGCTTTTGCTTCCAGTATAGACCCAGACAAGAGCCTGAGTCCCCTACCTGCAGCTAAGGGGGGAAATAAGTTGCAAGAAACAAGACTCTTCTGCACTTTGTTGGAAAACATATCTGCAATAAGCCCACCTAAGTATTGTCAACTTGCAAGGTCACCTGGAGTTTTCCTCCAGGAAAACCGTTTACTTAGAAGACACAGTGAATGCTGCCCCCTGGAGTTGTGCAACCCAGCCACCCTGCTTAGAGTCAGCTTCACACACATTTGTCAGGAAGACTTTTCCTGGAAATGGAAACTTTTTGAAAAAATGAAAGTACATTTCTTTGTAAAAAACACTCACTATGTAAAACAGAATACACACACCCTCACCAAAGTCCTGTGTATTTGTAGTCTATAATAACCTGCTGCTGATATGACAGGAACAATCAGTATTTGGCATTTTAAAGCCAATATATTCACAGTTTGTATCATAATATAATCATACTACACATACTCTGCTCATTTTCCATCTTGATTGATCTCTGCATCCTTTGGCTAGGGTAGAAGAGAAGCTCCTAAAAGCTGTGAGATAAATTACTTGCATCATCAGAACAGTTACTTACTATTTGTTCTATTGGAATCACAATCTGAGTTACTCATGCTTAAAAGTCTATAAACGTCTAAGGACTTTAGGAAGTACAGTTTCAAACAAGTTTTAACCAATGCCATTTTGCAAAAACTGATCTCCCTTGCCCTAGATGAAAGATGATAGTGAGACGATGAACCACCTAAGCCCGGAGAAAACCTTGGTCTCTTTAATTCCCCGGTGGAGGCATGGGCCAAATGTGCTCATATGCAGTACTGTGACCTGCATGTATGTATATACACATGCACCAAGACAGGCACACCCCACACGTGAGTGCCAGGGTGGGGGTACGGTGTTTTGTCATTATTAATTTATCCCTGTTTCATCTTTCATAGATCTGCAAGCTTCAGAAAGACCAGTGGGAATCTTCAAGCTGGGCCACGAATCTGACCAAAGCCAAAACAAACAATGGCTTGAAGAAAATCTCCAAAAATTGCTGATTTGCACTATTCCCACGGTCAGCCACAGCTCCCGCCATCATTCCAATGGAAAACATCACTGCTGGTGCCAAATCAAGTCTTCCCCCCCATCATAGGGGCATTGTTTTTTGTTGTTATGTGAGTTCTTAGCATCAGACAATGGCACCACAAGAGACACATTGGAAGCAGGAGAAATGCCTTTTTGTTTCACAAAGTCTGTGCTATCGTGCCCCAGAGTGTCACATACAGTATAGTTGCATATATTCATTTTGGTAACGTGTCTGTGGAACGATGAATGTGCTAAAGCTCAAAGGTCCTTCCTTATTTTTTTCAGAGTCCATCAAGTGTTAAATCATGTTAGCATCCCTCCTCCCTCACCAACCCCCAATTAACAGATTTCTCTAATAAAGTTGGCCCCAACAGAAAGGGTGGTGTTTCAGAAGTTATATCCTGGGATAGGCATTCAAGATGCTGGGTTACAAGCTCAGCTCCGTTCTTGATTACCTTTGCTTCCCAGGAGGAGCCATTCAAACCCTCTGCACCTCTTTCTCTGGGGCTTTGACTCCATAAATAAACAGGTCTCTTTGGAACCTTGCTGAGAATTTCTGCAGAGAACAGGTAGGGGATGAGAAGGCGACCAGCCTGATAAGAACATGTGAACTCTTTGAAAGGAAAGCAGTGAATTTTTGCAGTGCCTGGCCAGGCCAGCCATGATGCTCCCAAGGGCCCTAGGTGTCTTGGGTGCCCACTCAGTCTGGTCTCATTTTCTCAACCTTCTGTTTCTTTGTTTGGCCTGTTTGCCTGTTTGGTAATATTTTTCCATCAATCTTATTTCCATATTAAAGCAAAATCACTCTTTCTTTCTTTTGCCCCTCTTTTCCCCCAGACTACGCTACACTCTTACATCAAATGAGTTGTTTTGCCTGTAATTACGTCTTCAGGTACACACGCTGGTTAATTACTAAGGCTATGATATGAGTTGCCCCCAGACCTCCCCATCCTGCATTTGTATGGGATGCCCTTCCCCTTCCTGGACCACTTTGGCTCTCCTGGGCTCCTTAGCCTTGCCCTTCCTCCTTACCTGTGCTCCCCTCACTAGCCCTTTCTGCCTAAGTCTACCCTCCAACATCTCGCTTTTCCTCGGACCTTGTCAGCACAAATCCGTCAGGTTCTCCTCCGCTCTTTGACCTGTGGTCTTTGCACTCAGGCTTGGTAAACACCATCAAGACATCTTCTGTCCCCTGCATTGTCACTTGAGTCCTAATCCTCAGAGTTTTCCTAGCCAAAATTTTCCTGGGCATCTTTCCCTTTGGAAAGGCATTGTCCAGCAATGATCTGAGGAGCTGACTTGGGGCTCCTTCTCTCCTTGGGAGCCATTATCTTGCCTTCATGTTTTAGAAGAAAGAAGTGGCTTCAAGGAAAACCCAGGAGTTGGTGGTTAGGGACTGTTGAGGCACAAGCAGAACGGCAGGAACTAGGAGAACTGCGGGACTCTGCCTCTCCCGCTGGCTCCTGCACAGGCTTAAAAGTGCTGACCAGGTCTCCTTCAACCACTCCCCATGCCCCCACCCCCAACCCCACACTCACTAGCGGGTGCAGACATGGGCAGAGGATAAAGAGCCTCTGCCCTACATGGGAGCTCACCCAGACGTCACCTGCTCCTGGGCATTATCTCTGATCTTCTGGACTCTGCCCTTCTCCTGGACCTCTGAGGTTGGCAGGCCCTTCCTGTCTCAGCCAGCTCCTGGGCTTCTCCTATTGCAATGCCCAGTACTTACAGGGTTCATTGGACTATGAGCTCCTCGAGGGCAGGGAGCACGCCTCGCTTCCCCAGCATCCCCAGCCCCTGGCACCTAGCATGGCACAAGTGTGACACAGAAGAGAGGCTTAGGCCAGGAGGGTCAAAGGGATGAATGACCTTCCCTTGCCTGGCCAGAACTTGGTGCTGGCCCTTCATGGCGTCCTTGCTCCAGCATGGCAAAAAGAGGCATTTGACACTGTCTGCAAAATTATTCCTGAGTCACTCACTTTAAAGTTTAAATATCAAAATGCTGCCTCTGTAGAGAAGCCAGAAACCCGTTGAGCCAGATGGTTGAAGTTCCCTTCCCCAAAAGTGCAGAGACCCAGCCACCTTCTCCCATGTTCTTATTGTTCTACATATCTGGTGACAAGATGGGTCTCCAAGGTAATAAATTGCCTCTAATGAAGAATCTTCCAAAATCACCAGGCAGTGAAGGCAGTGGCCTGAGACCAAAGTGGGAATCAAACAGAGCTTACTTTTTCATGTCTTCTTATTCTAAGGTGTAACCTGGGGCGAGGGGTTGGGGGAGTCCTTCAGGCCTCTATTTTCTTTAACATCTCCATATTTCTTTTAAATGAATTCAACAAAGATTCTAAATTCAGGTACATTAAGGTACCAGTGTCTGACACTAGCTCAAATATGATCATTTCCAGGGGCATTTGGAAAAAAGATGGCCAATGCCTTAAGCTAAAGGAATACCGTTCTAATGGTGAAATGTTAGGCATCAGGAGATGGAAGGGAAAGGCAGTATGCAGGTGGCAAAAGATCTTCTTCCTGATGATGAGCTGATTGTGTGAGTCGCTCAGAACCTCAGTAGTGAAGAGCAACATTTGCCTTGCTGAAAGGGTATACATAAAGGAACTTTGGAAACTGTGTTGTACATATGTCAGGATAGTATTGGGCTAAGAGAGTCTTGGAAGATTTTTGGGGAAAACTAAAAGAATGGAAAAAGGATGGGAGCAAGAGTTAGGACCCCAGAGTTTGAGGCCAGCTGTTCAACTGCACTGTTGTGTAATTTTGGAGAAATAATCTCACCATCTGCAGTGTCAGTGTCCCCACCCAAGATGGGAGAGTTCCACTGGTACACAGTCTACCTCTTTCCCCCTTTCTGAAAAGCATCATTAATTCATCTTCCCCATGTTCATTAATCACAGACAGGGATGTCATTGCCTGTGGGGGTTTTGGGTCAGCATGGGAAAACCAGATGACTGCACTGAGCTGGTAAAATTCTAGCCAAAAGTGAAGAAACTGGCATTTTAGGTCACCCTACCTGCCTTATCTCTGGGAGAAAAACCTGCTTCCCTTTGATATTCTTTTCGGAAAACAAACAAAAAAACAGGTGGAGGAGACCCATCTCTGTCTTCAAAGAGGTCTGGGGGACCAGGACTCCTGTCTGTGAACCATTAGACTCAATAATCTGGGAATCAGTGCCCACTTTGGGGGCTACACAAAATCTACGGGGAAGAAGCAGCCCAGAATGGTGCTGCTTCTAGTTCCTGACCTTCTGCCTGGACACCTGTCCACCACCCATGCTCTCCTCCCCTCTGAAGGCTTTTTTCTCTCTTCTTTTTCCACCTCTCCTGACTGAGGCCTGCAGGTTGCCCTCTCCCTTTCCTGACCCAGAGCTCAGTTCTCCTGGGTGAAAATGTTAATGAGCACTGAAGTGGGTATGTTTATCAGGGATAATAGATGCATGAGCACATACTCAACATATGGATTAATTCATTCCATCAGAAGACATAGTCTCCCACGTGTCAAGCTTCTTCTAGGTGTAGGGACACAGCAGTGAGCAAAGAGCCAAAACTCCCACCCTCACGGGACTTATTTCTTACCCAGGTATACATGTGACATAGGACCAGTGGGATGCATGCAGGTATACACATAGGCATATACATGCACACAAAACCCTTTACCCCCATATCTTTCAGAAAATGAAATGTAAACTCCAAGTTGGAGGCAGAGTAATAGGGATTCATACAGAGGGACTGTTACATCCTTTTACGTATCACAGAAACAGTCATGAAGGAGAGTAAAGAAGGGTTTGCCCTCACTGGAAACCTTTTCTCTCTTCTTGCTGACCTTGGAAATTGACTTTTGTTTGCATACACTGACCTTTTGCGTGTTTTCACATAGTAAGGCATACTACACTATGTATCAGAATACTTAAATTTTTAAAAATTTTCGTATGTTATTCTAATTCACAGAGTTCTGAAAATCTCACAGGTATGTGTGGCCTGCCAAAGAGTCACGTCAAAACAACTGTCTAAAATTATGACTTACCTGGAAAAGTCAGAAATGTAATCAGAGGCTATTTCCATATAACTACACCCTAAAAACACCCATCCCAGACAGGCAGGCACATGAGAATAACATGTTGGCATAGAGTTGCAAGAATCTGCTTTAGACTTTTGATCCTTAATTGCATCATTGTTAAAGTAGAATTGAGTAGAAAGTACCAAACACAGAGGCTAGAATTGGGAAATTCTTCTCCATTTCCTGGTTCACTTTTCAAAGTCTTGGAAGAACTGAACTCTGTCAAATCTTAGTCTGAACTGATGCTAAGGAAATGTCTTCTCATCTTGTTAAATTTTTCATCCTTTGGACATGAGCGCTTTTGAGTGTACTATACTTACGTGTAGTGAGGTCCCATATTGTGACACTGTAAGTATAAGAGCTAGTATTCACGGAATGCTTATAATATTCCAGGCCCCATTCTCCAAGCACATTCTATTTCATCCTCATAATCACTCCATGAGCTATTATCATCACCCCCATTTTACAGATGAAGAAATGGAGACTGAGGGAAAATAAGTGCCTTGTCCCAGGTGGCACAGCAAGCAAGTGGCAGTGCTGGGGTGCTCCCTGGTCTCCAGTCGAGCACAGCAGGATGTTCCTTCTTCCTGTTTATAACCAACTTACGTTCATCCAGCTCTGTCCAGCCCATGTGGGTTGGGTGTAAGTTTATGTAGTTTCGTACCTATGTACATAACAAGGTACTTGTTGCAAATCCTCATTAGATTGTAGACCGAAAATTTCTCCAGTAAAGGAAACTTGGATTCTCCCTTCCCAGGCTGTGAGTTCTTCTACAGCTTCCACAGCAACCCCTGCAGTGCCTAACAAGTGCCCTGTGTAAAATAACTGCAATACATGTTGTTCAATTACTAGGAACTCTGCACAGAACCAACTCAAGGTGTAGGCAGCACCTTCAGTGTTATTTGTCAAACATTGCCAATCTCCCCTTGGCACCCAAGCTAACTTCTCATGAGCTATTTGCCCTTTTACACAATTAGTCTCACTGCTGAGCCAGAGGACAGACACCGTGCCACAGAAGGCCCTAAGAAAACACACGTATTTGCTGCCTGTGCCAGAGGTTGTGAAGCTGAGTGCAACACATAAGTGCACTTAGAAGGATTGTTGACCACATAGGGAAGAAGTTCTCAGCCTGGGCCTGTGCATTAGAATGACCTGGAGATAGGATTACCAGATTTATCAAATGAAAATACAGGATGCCCACTTTAATTTGAATTTCAGATAAACAACAAATAATATTTTAGTATAAGTATGGCCCATGCAATTTGGGGGGCATACTTATGCTAAAAATTATTCATTGTTCACCTGAAATTCAGATTTAACCAAGTGTCTTGTATTTTATTTGGCAACTTAATTGGGGAAGTTAACCTAATCAATTAAATTAGAATCTCTGGGGAATTCCCTGGTGGTACAGTGGTTAGGACTCCACGCTTCCACTTCAGGGGATGCGGGTTGGATCCCTGGCTGGGAAACTAAGATCTCGCATGCC
Source organism: Phocoena sinus (assembly GCF_008692025.1). NCBI lineage: Eukaryota > Metazoa > Chordata > Mammalia > Artiodactyla > Phocoenidae > Phocoena > Phocoena sinus. The sequence goes on along the minus strand of NC_045778.1, from coordinate 65,430,359 downwards.
ATGCGGCGCAGCCAAAAACAAACAAACAAACAAATCAAAATTAGAATCTCTGGAAATGCGGTTCAGATACCAATACTTTTAAAAGGTTCCCTAGGTGATTCTCATGTGTAGCTGGGCTTGAGAATCACTGACAGAAGGTGTGGAGGGTAAAGGAGGGGAAATGGGGTTTGGCCCAGGGTAGGTAACCCCCAAGCAGAAAGTGGTGGAGAGGGACTTCCCTGGTGGCGCAGTGGTTAAGAATCCGCCTGCCAATGCAGGAGACATGTGTTCGACCCCTGGTCCAGGAAGATCCCACATACCGCGGAGCAACTAAACCCGTGCGCCACAACTACTGAGCCTGTGCTCTGGAGCCCACCAGCCATAACTACTGAAGCCCACGCATCTACAGCCCGTGCTCTGCAACAAGAGAAGCCACCGCAATGAGAAGCCTGCACACTAGAGAAAGGCCGCACAGCAACGAAGACCCAATGCAGCCCAAAATAAATTAAATTAAAAAAAATTTTTTAATAGAAAAAATTTTAAATAAATAAAAAGCCTGGGGTTTAAAGCCAAGCAGAGATAGGTTCAAATTCTGCTTCTGTCATTTACTCAGGTATATACGCTTGGGCAAGTTACATAACCTCTCTGAACCTCGGTTTTTCATCTGCAAAATGGAAGTGATAATTATACTTACCTCACAAAGTTATTGTGAGGATCAAGTGGTATAGTGCCTGTAAAGTGCTTATCACAGTGCCTAGCGCAGAGGAAGCATTCAATATGCAGCTGTTATTATTGCATTGCTGCTGCCTTTCCCAGATGCCCCTGCAGATCTTCCTCTCCCAAGGCTTGGCAGCAAAAAAGGCTCAAAAGAGGCTCAGGTGACTACAGTACTGTCCAACCCAGAGCTCCCCAAGGAGTCTAGAACATGAGCTCAGACCCTCTTGTTCTCAGCCTTCTGGCTTTGAGCCCTTGACCAAGCCTTGTAAGATAGGATTACTCATAGCAAAAGGGAAAGGGCAGATTGCACAAAAGGGACCTGACTCCCTGAATTCCACTTGTGACTTTGTCACTAACTGGTCATGATCTTGGGCAGGTCACTGCACTTCTCAAGGCTTAGTTTCTGTCTCTATAAAATGGATATAGGCCAGATGGTCACATCTAGCCATAATTCTCTGTGATCAGCTCGCTTGTAGAAATTCTGGCCCTGACTCCCTAGCCACTCTCCTCAGAGAATTAAGGTTCTTTTTCTGCTTATTCCCAGGGTTCTGAAGTGGAGCTTCAGGGTTCATGCAGGGCAGAGAGCTCTGAGAGTTGTGGGTTTCCTGCCTTCTCTTCAGGTACATATATACTCTGCTACAAAGTTCAACATACCCTCCCCTTTATGTTTTCCCTTCGAAGAATGGAGGGAAACTTCAGTGTTTATTCTGTCTTTAGCCCTTCTTAAAGATGATACCACACTCATCACCACTGGCCACTGCCAAAGTCCACGGGTGCAAATGGACCAGAAATGTGAAGGGGCGACTTTGAGGGTGTCATTCAAAAGCTAGAGTGCCCCCTCCAACTGGAGCACCCTGGATACACCTGTTCTTTTTCTCTTAGGTAATCCCTTACTAATCCTTTTTCAAAGTTCACCTGCCACTGAGAGTCCACTGCTGTTGCCATTTTTGAAGGACAAACCTGTTTCTCAAGTGATAATTGCACTGGCCATCTGTCTCTCTTAGCCGTCCCCCACACATCCTCTTTCTCCAAACCCCTAAGTGACTGAAATAATAATGCAATAGAAGAATCTGGCTGCAACAGACAGCATTTTGTCCTTGTGTGTTCAATATCAGGATGGACCTACAAATAAATCAAGTAACAACAGAAAAGTCCTCTTTGGTTTCCCCAAGTTTTCCTGCCACAGGGCTCAGAGCTGAAGAAACAACCGACTCTCACCTCTGATGAAGAAGATCATTTTATTAGCGTGGATCCCAAGGAGGGGTTGTGTTACTGTTTTACAAGGGGACGTAATTGGCTAACATCCACTCTGATGGATAGTCTGAGAACACGCCTGTCTCCATGAGCGCTGGAGATAAAGTCCTAATCAAAGTGGTCATGAACTCCTTTTGAAGCTGCACAGGAAATCTCTGGGAAACGCAGTTTAAAAGACTCTAGTTCAAAGGAAACTCCTCCTTTATTAATAATATTCAGAGATTTGTTCCTGATTTGGTTTTGGTAAGTTGCTGTGCTGAAAGAAACAAAATAGGAATTTGGGCAATATCTGAGGGAAATCAAACCCAAAAGTTTGGAAGGGGTTGCAGATAATTAATTTGGGGGAAACTTGTCAGCAACCATTTGGAGTTTTGGCATGGTGAAGGAAGACCAAATTGTTGGTCATGTTGGTGTTTTTAAGGTAGCCATTCTGGTATAAAACTATCAAAATGTTAACATCCTTCGATGGGGTTATTTTTATTCTAATAACAGATTTACCCAGAGAGGATCCTTGCATAATTCAAGACTGATCATCTCTTTGGAAAGATGGGCTCAAAATATCTTATGGAGATAGTCTATTTGCAAAGGACTTTGATCACTTAAAAGTGTTGGTAAGTTATGCTAAAAGTTAGCATGATACTGAAATTTCAGTGGGTTTTTGCTTTTGTTAAGAGGTGTAAGTAAACACAGGGAGGAAAGAACTTCCACTTCTAGGAAGATGAGGTAGACATAATCTTCTCTATTCTTCCTACTAAGCACAACTAAAAACCTTGGACATTATGTATATAGAGGCAGAGAGAGAAAAACAGACCAACTAGGGATCTCAGGACCCAAGGAACAACACAGTGGTGAATTCTCTGGGTTTTATTTTTGCCTCATTTATCCCAGATTTGGAATTGAAGAAGCCAGCAACCTGGAAATGCCAAGTGCAGACAAAAAAAAAAAAGACAAACAAAAGTCTGTCCTCTCTAGCCAAATGATCAGGAAAGGGGCAGCCTAGGAAGACAAAAAATTTTTAGATAATAACCACTCTGCTTCAGCCAAACACCGCAGAAAAATTGTGACCCCACCCACACCAACACCAGTAAAGGCCAAGTGGGGAGATTAGACTTCCACCCTAGCCAGGCTGTAACAAGGCTCCCCAACATCCCCTGCCAGAATGGTCCCAGAGAAGGCAGAACAGGGAGCCAGGACTTTCACAGCTACCAGCTGGTAACGAGGGCCCTTTCCCACAGTGCTAGTGCAGATCACATGGGGAACTCCTGTCTCTGCACAGCTTAACAAAAGGTCATCCTCGTCAGGTGTCAATTGGGATGAGAGGGGAACCTGGACTCTTATCTCCATGGAGCAGTAACAAGGCAGTGCAGTCCCCCCCGCTTTTCCTGCCATAGCGGTGTCAGAGGAAGCCACATGAAACAGAAGGTTTAAATAAGATGCAGAGTCTTATAATATGAAAACAGGTTTCAATAGAAAAATCATTCGTCATTCCAAGAACCAGGAAGATCTCAAACCAAATGGAAAAAGACAATCAAAGGATGCCAACACCTAGATAACAGAGAAATAGCCATGATGAAAGTATTTCAAGGAACAATTACAAACATGATTGGAACAAATTAAAAAATGGAAACCCTCTGCACAGAAATCAAAGATCTAAAAAAGAACCAAATGGAAGTTTTAGAACTAAAAAATACAGTAACCAAAATAAAAAGCTCAGTGGATGGGCTCAACAGCAAAATGGAGGGGACAGGAGAAATCATCAGTGATCTAGAAGATAGACTAGAGACCATCCAGTCTGAACAACTGAGAGAAAGTAGAATTAAAAAAAAAAATGAACAGAGCCTCAGGACATGAGACTATAGCAAATCGTCTAAGGTTAAAATCATTGAAATCCCAGAAGGAGGGGAAAAAGATGGCAAGGCTGAAAAAATACTTGAAGAAATAATGTTTGAGAACTTCCCAAATTTGTCAAGACATAAACTACTGATTCAAGAAGCTGAGTGAATCCAAGACAATAAATCCGAAGAAATCTTTGACAAGACACACCATTATTAAACTTCTGACAACTAAAAACAAAGAAAAAGTCTTGAAAGCAGCCAGAGAAAAGTGTAGATGTAAACAAGATTATTCTAGAATTTGTATGGAAAGGCAAGTGAATTAGAATAGCTAAAACAATTTTGACTCCATCTGCTTGATATCAACACTTAGCATGAACTCTATCTTATACTACTCACAAAAATTAACTTGAAATGGATTAAGGACTTACATGTGAGAGCCAAAAACACAAAAATCCTAGAAGAAAATGTAGGGAAAATTCTCCTTGACTTTGGTCTTGGCAATGATTTTTTTGAATATGACACCAAAAGTGCAAGCAACAAAAGCAAAAATAAATAAGTAGAACTATATCAAACTAAAAAACTTCTGCATAACAAAGGAAAAAATCAACAAAATGAAAAGGCAACCTACAGAATAGGAGAATATATTTACAAATGGTATATCTGTAAGGGATTAATATCCAAAATATATAAAGAACTCATATATCTCAACAATAAAAAAAAAGAATTAATCTAATTTTAAAATGGGCAAATGTCCTGAATAAACATTTTTCCAAAGAAGATAACCAACAGGTACTTAAAAAGTACTCAACATCACTAATCATCAGGGAAATGCAAATCAAAGCTGCAATGAGATATCATCTCACACCTTTTAGAATAGCTATTATCAAAAAGATAAGAAGTTCTGGTGAGGATGTGAAAAAAAGAGAATCCATGTGCACTGTTGATGGAAATGTAAATTGGTACAGCCACTATAGAAAATGGTTCCTTAAGTTCCTTAAGAAATTAAAAACAGAACTACCATAGAATCTAGCAATTCTACTCCTTGGTACATATCTGAAGGAAATGAAATCACTATCTCAAAGAGATATCTGTACCCCATGTTCATTTCAGCATTATTTACAATAGCCAAGACATGAAAACAACCTAAGTGTTCATCAACAGATGAATGGATCAAGCAATGTGATATATAATGGAATATTACTCAGCCATAAAAGGAAGGGAATCCTGCTATCTGCAACAACATGGGTGAACCTTGAGAGCTTTACACTAAGTGAAATAAGTCAGTCAGAGAAAGACAAATACTGTATGATCTCACTACATGTGGAATCTAAAAAAAAAAAGAAAAAACAACCACCTGAACCCATAGAAACAGAGAGTAGATTGGTGGTTGCCAGAGGCAAGGTTGGGGGAAATGGGTGAAGGTGGTCAAAGGGTACAAACTTCCAGTTATAAAATGAATAAGTTCTGGGGATCTAATGTACAGCATGGTGACTATAGTTAATAATACTGTATTACATACTTTAAAGTTGCTGAGAGTTGATCTTAGAGGTACTTACCAAACATACATACAAAAAGGTAACTATGTGAGGTGATGATGTGTTAATTAACCTGATTGTGGCAACCATTTCACAATACACATGTATATAAAATCATCACACTGTATGCCTTAAATTTACAGTGTTATATGTCAATTATATCTCAATAAAGCTGGGAAAAGATAAGTATAAACATATACACACCCGCAAGTTTCTTGTAAGATGTTATCATTGGGAGAAACCAGGTAAAGGGTAGACAGGATCTATAATTATATTAAAATAAAATATTTACTTAAAAAGTAGGTCGGGGGAAAGGAATCAGAGCTACCCTTAGAAGACACAACTGTGTTCCCCATTCATAACTGCAGAATATATGTATGTCAAATAAGGGGGCCACATGGCAGTATGGCTGAGGTGACCATGTCTGCCCAGAAACAGAATCTAGCACATGTCTACACGATTGCCCTAAGGAAACATGATTACAGAAAAGAGGGCCCAGCAATTGGTAGCATGTGTCCCAGGGGCCCAGGTAAGGTCATGGGCATTGTCCTTGGGAGACCAGACTGCAGATGAGGTTCGGAAGCAACTGGAGTTTGCCTGTTGCTCTCTCAACACCCCTCTCCTCCCTCCCAGCTCTCGTGGTCCTCCAGCTATCTAGCTTGGATTTCTTTTATTCTTTTTTTTCCCCCAATAACTTAAAAAAGTTTAAATAAGTAAATAATTAACACAAAATACAGAGGAGAAAAAAAATAATAAAAACCATCCAAATCCCAGCTGCTACTTATAATACCTTGGTTGATATATATACGCAAATATACCGACTCTACCCACTTCAGGCTCTTAATTTGTACCACTCTCCCCTCTAGGGTAAAGTCAAAGCACGTCAAGTGAAAAAGTATATTATCATAATGCAGAAACCTCCTGCATAAGGTCCTATATTACATGTGCCTCTAGCAAAGAATATTCTCCTGAGCTACATTTTATATATATACTTTTTTTAATAAAAAATGAGATCATACTGTACAGGCTGCTTTGTAACCTCTTTTTCACTCAATAGTGAATCATGAACATCTTTCCAGGTCAATAAATATGCTTTTACAATATTTTAATGGCTACACAATATTCCACTGTATGACTGTACCATAATTTATTTAACCAGCGTCCCAAAGGTATGCATTTAAATTGTTTCCAAATATTTTTTGCTGCTGTAAACAATGTTACAATAAACATCCTGGAGCAAAATCTTAGCACATCCTTAATTATTTCCTTAGGATACCTTCCTGGAAGGGAATAGCTGGGTATATGTTTGCACGTTTTTAAGGTTATAAAAAGGTTTTGTCACATTGTCCTGCAGTTAACTTGCTCCCTTTCTCTGTATCCCACCCCCTCTCCCCAACACACATGGAGCAGCAGAGTTGGGTGCCATTCTAATTTTCAAGGAGCTGCCAACTAATTCCTGATTGGTTCTTAACTGATGCTAAAGGTTTAGGCTAATGACAAAGTTTGGATCCTTCCATGACAATTTGCATTTTAGATGTGGGTGTCTAGGAGGGTGGTGTGTCCCTTTTAATGGACTCTGCCTCTGTAACATCTGCTGCTGGCACTCAGAGATTAGAGGAGGTACTTTTGGGGTGTCCCCAACTGTTACCCACCACGTTGGAGGGCAGTTTGCTGAGAGCACCCCTGTCTCCACTACTTTTAGGAAGGAGTGATTCCATTAAAAAACAGCAGAGGGCTTCCCTGGTGGCGCAGTAGTTGAGAGTCTGCCTGCCGATGCAGGGGACACGGGTTCGTGCCCCGGTCCGGGAAGATCCCACATGCCGCGGAGCTCCTGGGCCTGTGAGCCATGGCCGCTGAGCCTGTGCGTCCGGAGCCTGTGCTCCGCAACGGGAGAGGCCACTGCAGTGAAAGGCCCGCGTACCGCAATTAAAAAAAAACCAAAAAACCAGAAAACAGCAGAGGGCTTCCCTGGTGGCACAGTGGTTAAGAATCTGACTGCCAGTACAGGGGACACAGGTTCGAGCCCTGGTCCGGGAAGATCCCTCATGCCGCGGAGCTACTAAGCCCACGTGCCACAACTACTGAGCCTGCAAGCCACAACTACTGAAGCCCACCCGCAACAACTACTGAAGCCCGTGCGCCTAGAGCCCGTGCTCCGCAAGAAGAGAAGCCACTGTAATGAGAAGCCCGCGCACCACAATGAAGAGTAGCCCCCGCTCACCGCAACTAGAGAAAGCCCACGTGCAGCAACGAAGACCCAAAATAAATAAACTTAAAAAATAAAATAAAATAAAAAATAAATAAAAAACAGCAGAGCCTAATTCTCTCAAGGTGCCCACCCACCAGGACAGACACATACCACCTCTACTTCCAGGATCACCAACTTCAGTGGTGGCAACACTCCCTTCTAGGCCATCTCTAGAAGACACAGGATCTGTTCAAATTCCGCACAGGATCTGCACCTTGCCATCCTACCTCCAAGAAGACATGTGGTCCAGGTCCCTGATTGGCCAGGCTGCCTTTGAGCCACATGTAGAGAAAAGAGCACTGGTTCTGAAACCAAGAAAGTAGGGGTCTTGGATCTCAACTCTCCAGCGAGGCAGCCGGGGATGTGGAGTAAAACCTCTTTCTTCTGTGTCATCTATCCTGGCAACAGGGAGAAGGGATGCCCTGTTCCATGTCTCTTGCGACCTAGCAGGATTGGACAATGGGAAAATGTCTGGTCAGAGAGCAGACTTTGAGCCCTCAGGACATGCTTGCCTTGTGTTTATCATCATTGTTCTTGTTAATAGTCCCTAACACGTACCAAGTGCGGACCACCATGGGCCAGTCACGTATTGCTTGACAGGTATTAGCTCACTTAATCTTAACAAACTCTATGAGGTAAGTGCTAGCATTATCCCTATTTTACTGGTAAGCAAACTAAGGCCCGTAGAGGTCAAGAGATTGCCCAAATCCCACAGCTGGTAAGTGAGGGAGCTGGAAGTCTGACCCAGGTGTTCTGACCCCAGAGCCCACATTCTTAGCCACTATGCAAAACTGTCTGTATAGTAATCACAGTGCCATCACCCACCAGCCACTGAACAGAGAGAAACTGGGTGACTGGCATGGTGCTGAGAACTTGAAATGCAGAGTCTCACTTAATCTCCTCTACCCCTGATGAACTGGGGATTACAGTCATTGGTTTACAGATGAATAAACTGAGGTCTGGATAGATCTGATGGCTTGTCCCAGGGCCAGGAGAGCCCTGATCACAATCGCTCACACACCACTTCTCCAGTGGCCCGCAAAGCCCTGATAAGCAGTGACCATGGGACGCCAGGACAGCATCTGTGTACTCGCTCCCCAGGACCCCTGGCAAACAACACCCCTCCCACTGCTCCCTGGCTTATCTCCTAATTAAGCATTTTGTCAGGGCAAGTGGCTTTTTGTCCTTGAAACAGAACTCCTCTTTCCTACAGAAGAAAGCAATTTCCTCCATGTCAAAGTTGCCGGTTCCTGGAGTGGGGGCCTGGGTGACACCATCAACAATGTGACTGTGGCAGGGCCCATGGCCCTCCTACCCCTTCAGCCTTCCTGAGGGCTCCCGTCTTATCTGCAGGTAGAGCACTATCAGTTTCCAAAGCCAGCAGGCTTCCTCTATTTCCAGAGAAGAGAAGGGAGAGCTTTCGGGCCCTGGCTCCATTTGGGATGCTAGTCCAAACTTGCAGCTGAATCAGCCTTCAAGGGCCGATGGACTCTCGCTTCCACTGGGATCTGTGTTCTGAGACCAGCTATGGCCTCAGAGTCTCAGGGTCCATTTTCAATCTAAAAGGTTCTATATTTTTACACATAAACACACTTGAAATGACACAGAAGCAAATAGTGTAAAAAGTACAATTCTCATTCATCACACCCGCCCGTCGCTCACCGCAATCCTTCCAGGTTTTCCTTCATATATTTGCATTCATCTGTGCAAACATAAATATATTGTTTTGTAGATGTATACTTTTCATGCACAAAAATAGTATAGTATAAATTGTGATTATTTTTCACATAAAAAATGTATCTTGGTGTTCTTTCCATCTTTTTGAATAAGTATATAGTATTCGATGGTATGAATGTGATTTCCCCCCTCTCTATGTTATTTAAATGGTTATTTTTAGTTTGAAAGGGAAATATATGCATGGATAAATTAAAACAGTTCAAAGGGGTGTATATGGTGTCCGTCTTGTCCACTGATGTATACCCAGTACCTAAAATGGTATTTGACACATGGCGACCCAGTAAACAAATGGTGCCTCCCTCCTGCTTCTGGACAGTCACCACGGTCACTTGGTCTCCTGTGTATCCTGAAGATATCCCGTACACACACAAGCACAGCTGCCAATACAGTCTGTGATTTAAATACAGCCCCTCATCGCCTCCTTTATTCCCTCCTCTGACCCCCATGCAAGTTGGCAGGGGGCAGAGATTTGAGGGAGAGATAACAGTTCATGTGAGTGCGGGTCATCCCACAAGCAATAAGACTGGGTGGAAGGAGTCATGGCTTTGGCATTAGTAGATGTGGATTGGACTTCAGCCTCCAAGGCTGACTTCACAGTTGCTTCACGGGTAAAGGTGGGTGACAACCACATGGGCCACACAGGGGTGTTCTGCAGAAGCTGTGAGAGAATGTGTGTGAAAGCAACAGACCCATGGTAAGCACACAGTCAGTTGGAACAGGTGACAGGTTGCCGAGCAAGCTGCTCTGTGTACTGCCCTGATGTGGAGGAGTCCACTTTTTCCAGGAAGTAGGGGAGAAGTCAAAGTTTTACTTCTCTGAAATCAGATGAGCCTTTAGAGCAATCTGTTTTTAAACCATGGTTTACTGCCATTAATTTGTCAGTTAAGACTATATTTGAGGGCTTCCCTGGTGGCACAGTGGTTGAGAGTCCGCCTGCCAATGCAGGGGACACGGGTTCGTGCCCCGGTCCGGGAAGATCCCACATGCCGCGGAGCGGCTGGGCCCGTGAGCCATGGCCGCTGAGCCTGCGCGTTCGCAGCCTGTGCTCCGCAACGGGAGAGGCCACAATAGTGAGAGGCCTGCGTACCGCAAAAAAAAAAAAAAAAAAAAAAAAAAAAAAAGGACTACATTTGAGGAGTTACCAGTTACCAGGTACCGGGCATTGTACTAGATACAAGAAGGAAAAGTTTAGGTGCCAGGATCTGCTGTTCTATCAGGGAGGAAAGACTTAGCCATTAGCCTGTATTTCTTGAGGCTGTATTCCTCAAATGTAGTCTTTTTTTTTTTTTGCCATAGGTATGCCATAGGTATAAAGCATATGGCAGTGAACAAAATGGACAAAAATGCATAGAACCTACCTCAGAGGCTCAAACAAATGCAGATAGACACACAGTGGGTGGGAGAGGGTGCAGCTAGCCCAGCCCGATGGGGCAGGGAACAGCTGCACATAGAGACAACACTTGAGATCAGTCTTGAAGGACAAGGGGAAATTCACAAGCAGCCAAAAGGGGAAGAGCATTTGAGTCAGAGGGAACAGCCTTTGCAAAGGCACAGAGGTGTGAAAGAGAACGGCATGTTTGAGGGAAGTCTGAGCGACTGGAGAGCTGAGAAGCTGGGCAGGTGTGGGAAGGGGGCGTCACCAGGAGATGAGGTTGGCAAAGTAGGTCAGGAAAAACAATGAAGGGCCCTGTTTTAGTTTCCTATTGCACTTAGCACTTAGTGGCTTAAAACAATACAAATTTATTATCTTACAGATCTCGAGGTCAGAAATCTAAAATGATCTTACTGGGCTAAAATCAAGGTGCCCACAGGACTATGTTTCTTCTGGGGGCTCTAGGGGACAATCCATTTCCTTGACTCTTCCAGCTTCTAGAGGCTGCCTACAGAAATATTGGCCTGTAGCCCCTTTCTCCATCTTCAAAGCCAGAAGTATAGCGTCTTCAAGTCATTTTCTCTTTGACTCTCTCTCTTGCCTCCCTTTTTCATATATAGGAACCCCTGTGGTTATACTGGGTCCAGCTGGATAATCCACGATACCCTCCCATCTCAGGATCCCCAGCTTCATCACATCTGCAAAGTCCCTTTTGCCACATAAGGTAATTATTCACAGGTCCCAGGAATTAGGAGGCAGACATTTTAGGATGTATCCTGTATTCTGCCTACCACAGGCCTTTGAATTAAACCATGTCAGAGACGTGGACCTGGCTGAGTTGTGGATGGAGCCCTGTTTGCAGTGTGGGTTTTGGAGAGCTCATCTTGGTGGGCAGTGGGGAGGATGGGCCTAAGTCCCGAGACGCTGAATAGGGGAGACCTGTCAGGAGGCTGACTTGATGGTCCAGGAGAAAGAAAGGGACCAAATGAAGTGAGTGGAGGGGATAGTGGACTTGAGAGGAGATGTGAATAACTTGAGAAAGATCTTTCTAGAAGTCAAGACAGAAAGGGAAGGTAGAGCTGAAGGAAGATGTTTCTTGTGTTTGCTTGTTGGTTGCTACTGTTTTATCTTTTAAGATAGGAAAAAATGCCTAAGTGGGATTTTCGGCTGAGGGCACGAGACAATGAATGAGAAGGGAGATTTTGAGAAATTAAAGATTGAAATAAATATTATGCAATTTTTTAACTCGAAAACTTGTGTTTGCCGGGTCTCTCAGCTGGGGAACCACCTTCATTTTCTTTCATTCTGCCCAAAACTTCTGGCTCTAAGATAAAAATTCACCAGAGGATATTTCTAAAAATCATTCACCCACTATCAGTTTCAGAAGAGGCAAGCTCTTCCTGGATATATTATTTTAAATCTTTTTGCATTGGCTTCTTCAAAAATTTTGAGGTAGGGGTAACTTAAGCCCTCTAGTTCCAGTGCTTTGATGACATCAGAGCCTTATGACAACTTTACTTTATGAAACCACCTCTGACACTTTCCATATCAGTGAGAAGAGTTCTGGAATTGGAATTGAAGACCCGGGTTTGAGTCTCAGCTACACGCACCTATGTGACCTTGGACAGGTCACTTATTCTTGCTTCCTCTCTGTGAAACGAGAATAATGATACCTGCCCACTTCATGGTGTTGTTATGAGAGAATTGGTTGCAACAGTCCACAAAGAGCACTGTAATTGATAAAGCACCATATAATTTGGGGGCACTATTGTTATTTTCTTCATGCCCAGACTTCTTCTGTTATTTTTCCTGAAGATTACATTCTATTCCATCTAAAAGTAGGGAAAGGAGCTTTGGGCAAAGCCAGGTAAGTCTCACCTGGCCATAGGGGAGATGGAGAGGGATGAGCCCTTTGATCTGGCTCCCCTTTTGCAGAAGAGGCTTCTGCTCACCTCACAGGGCTCTCTGCCCTCGGGGGGCTTACAGTCCAGTGGCGGAGTGGAGAAGCAAAGTGACAATAACCACCTGCTGTGGTAAGTGTTGCAGATGTCATCTGAATCTTTGGAGAGCAGATTCTCCCAGAATAGGAAATCTGATGCTGGGGACTGGTGGCCAGGGGTGGCTTATAGGGAGGTGATCATATACTGAGTTTAGACAAACAAACAGGTAGGCAAAGGAAGGGGAAAGGGCCTTCCAAGTGGAAGAAACAGCATGTGCAAAGGCATGGAGGCTTTCAGCAGCATAATATGTTCAGGAGCCTTTGATGGGACAGCCAAATTCACAGGTTGTTGCCAGCTCATACTTTTATCTTACGGGCTTCCCAAAGCCCAAAGTCCATCTCATTTTGTTCTGATCTGGCCTGACCATCTTGTAGGCTGCATCTCTGCCCTGGAACAACTCCACACAGTTATGGAACTCAAGGAGCTCTCAGCTGGCCAATCAACCTTGACTCCTTTACCATAGAAGTCTTAGGTTGCAGCTTCATCTCCTGGGATACATTTGCCTTGTAAGGAGCCAGTCGGCGGCCATGAGTTTCTCACTGAAGGCAATTTTGCTATTAGGAAGAAAAAAAGCCTCTGACCCCACCCCCGTCCGTCCTTCCCCAACTCCCTGACATGAGTCCGTGTCATTAGTTACTCGCTTTGGCAGTTTTATTATGGAAATGACATATTGAAATACAAATTGGGATGTGTACAGTGTAATTACTAATACTGCATATTCATTTCCTCCCTTTGTTACTGTTGAGTCCCCATAAAGCCCTCTTACCAGCCTTATCCCGATCCTGTGTGCAGTTGGTTCTTGTCTCTTTTTTTCTGAGGGCCAGTCACGGCTGAGAGGGGAAACGCAGCCAGAGGAAGTACCTGCCTTCCCTAAGAAGGGCTATTTTTGTGACAATGCTGAGCTGACGCGGCAGTCGGGGCCTCCGAGGTCCAAGGGCTTCCCAGCTCTTCCCAGACAAACAGCTTGCAGACCGAGCCAGACACGGGAAGTCCCAGACAGGGAACCTTTCAAAAAAATTGAATGCAACAAAACAAACATCTTCAGTGACATGGGGGCCGATGGTCCAGGCTGGACTCTGCCACCCTCCAGGGCCCCTGACCTCTCTTCCCTCAGGAGCTTCTCAGGAAAAGGACGTCACATAAGTTGGTTAAAATGACCACCTGTTAGAGCTGCACAGTTGGGCATTCAGCGCTGTGTAGCCTGTGCCATCTCCCTCCATGGCCTTGGTGTCTGCCCCTCCCCAGAGGAGCACTGTGTTGCAAACACGTCTCATTGTGACACACAGTCCCTTAGCAGATACACCACTTTGGACAAATTTGCTTAATCCATCTGTACCTCAGTGTCTCCATCTGTAAAGTGGGGCTACTAGTAGTGCCCATCTCACAGAGGTGTTATGAGAATGAAATGCCTTAATACAGATAAAGCATGTAGAACAGAACTATTGTACTGTAGATTTATTGCACAGATGACCTCAATTAAACCCTTTGCAAAGTGGCTTTGAGAAATAACAGTGGGCTAGTTCTAGGCCCCAAGAGGTCTTACCCACTTCTGTTCTGTTGGAACCCTGCCTCTGCCATGAGAACAAGCTCAGTCCAGCCTGCTGGACGATGAGACTCAGAGCTGAGTTAGCCTTCTTTTCCCAGCCGAGGCCCCAGGCATGGGAGAAAGCCCAGCCATGAGCAGCCCACAGGTGACCCACGGCAGACCACAGAAGCATAAGTGTGGCCATCTTAGACCAGAAGAACCACCTAGTCAAGACATAGACTCATGTGCTATTTATTTGTGTCTTATATTAAGCCACTGAAGTTGGAGGTGGTTAGTTATGCAGCCATAGCTAACTAATGCAAATAGTAAGCTATCAGTGTACTTTCCCCCTCCTCGCATACTCACTGTCTGTATACCTTGATCTATTGCCCATTTAGACTAGAGTCCCCAGGGGCAGAAAGAGAGTAAGGTACCAGGGCAGGAACATAGGTCCTGGAGTTGGACAGAGTTCAAATTCCAGCTGTGGCATGGACAGAGTTTGGAGTTGTAGCAAGTAAATTTTGCTCTATTACATGGGAGTAATAACGTCTATCATATGAGATTGTATTAGGGATTGAATCAAGTAGTGGATAGGGAAGAATCTGGCGCCCGGACTCTTCTTCTCTTTCCACAGGAAGCTCAGTGTCTTGCACATAAAATAACATTCAATACATGATGACCAAAGTCATAACTTTCTTGACGAGGTTGAGCTGTTAAGCTCAGTTACCTGATGCTCTAAGGGAAGGCACAGGTCACAGCCCCATTCAAAAGCATAATGGGAGTCTTCTCCAATTAGCTAATGATGATAATCCAAATACCAAAAATAACAGAAATCCATGGCATTTGCTTAGTGCTTGCAAAGCACTTTCACATATATTACATTGTTGAATTTCACATTCACGCTGTGGAGCCCCTGAGGGTCAGCATTGCCCCCATTGTACAGCCTCCAAGGATATCACTGGGGGTCAGCGCTTTGCCCTTTGATACATAGCTCCAAAGTGGCAGGACTGGGACTCCAAGGGCCCACACTGCCCCTAGTAAACCAGCTGTTGCAGCACTGAGGGCCCATGAAGAGTCCCGCTAATGGTACATTAACCTCTGCCTTTCTGTTTATTGAATACAGATAGCTTAAAATGAAACATTCCTCATCTCCTGGAAACACAACTCAGATCTCACCTTGGCTCGGCACCACGGTCTTGGGCTTTTTCAGTCCAGGAGCCTTTTCTTTCTGGGGCGAAGAAACTCTCTTGTCCTCATCACTCACTGCCAGGAAAAAAAAAAGGACCCACAACAGTTCGCAAGGAGAACTACCCAAGTCAAACTCTGCAGCTGACATGCAGGCAGCCAGCCGATTGCACTGAGGGCCCTTCCTCCACCTTCACTGGGAGCATCCCCTCTAGCCACATTGCTGGACAATGTGTCCCAGCAGCTGAACTCTCCAAGGATTGGGGTATTTCTTGAATAAAGATGAACTCCTTTCTAGAAAGATAGTAGGAAAGACAGGACTACCCTCCGCAATGTCAGTCAGCGCACATACAGAGCCCTCCCCATGAGTAGATTTCTGTCCTTGGTGAGATCAGGGGTTGAGAGGTAGGGATAGGGGATGTGAAATGTCAGCAAAACAGTAAGGTCGGTTTCTGCTTTCCAGGAGCTCGAAATCCAAATGGGTCCTCGGAAATGCCCTTCTGGGGAAGCCATCTCCAGGAAATTGGTCAAAAGTTAAAAAGCTATTTGGACAAAGATATTTATAGCAGTGATTCAGAGTGACGAAAATCTACAAATTGCCCACATGCCCAATAAAAGAGAGTTGGTTAAGCAAACTTTGCCTTATCAAATTGATGAAATATTACTTCATCATTAAACAGGATAATAATGAAGTTTAAGTAGATCCATGGAAAAGTGCATATAAAATAATATTGCTTAGAAGAAAAGTGCATAACAGTTTCTAAGCTGTCACACTTGTGACAATGATTGTAGGAAGATGTCATAAAATAAAAATAGCAGTTGTTTTAAGGTAAATGGGACTGATTGTAATTTTTTGGTTATGTAAGCTTAATATGCAGCGAGAAATCTAGAAAGTAGCAAGAGAGAGACACATGCTGTCTGGCTTTTAGAACACTGTGCAAAACACCAATAGTGCAAATGAGAAGGAAACAAGTGGACAGTGGTGGGGGATTATCGTGGGCTTTGAGTTGCTTAATGATAGATCACTGCTGAGTTGGCATTCCCAGGGATATTTCTGGAGACCCCCTGAAATACAAAGCCATACCCACTGAACATACAGCAGTACCTATGATGGGATTTCAGATACAAGGCCAGCATATTAGGAAAGAGTTTTGGAGTTCAGGGAGGTCTATTCAGTGCCCTTCAAATCACATCAGTAACATATTTCTCATCCATCACTTGGAAGACTGGCCTCAACCTGCATTCAAGTTTTTTTGTTTTGATTTTTAATATAAATAGCAAGCACTGCATAAAGATGAGAAAGAACAAAGATGAGCAGTGAGAAGGTGAGCTGTGCATCCAATTTCCTTTGAAGAAGCCAGGCTTTATTATCAGGATGCTCAATGTAGGATGTTTCTGGGGGTCAAAAGGAGGTCAGTGCATATATCCCCTCTAAGCAGCTTCTCTAACTCAATGGTTAGTGCCCCAAATTGTACAGCTTGAGACTCAACCCATCTGTTCTCAAACTTTAGTCTGAGATGGACTTCAGGTGCTTGATAAATAAGCAGATTCAGGGCCCCACCTCCTGATTCAGACTACAGACTATCTTAAATATGTATTTTATTTATTTGTTTCTTTATAAATTTATTTATTTTATTTTTTGGCTCCGTTGGGTCTTCGTTGGGCTTTCTCTAGCTGCGGCGAGCGGGGGCTGCTCTTCGTTGTGGTGTGCCGGCTTCTCACCGTGGTGGCTTCTCTTGTTGCGGAGCACGGGCTCTAGGTGCGCGGGCTTCATTAGTTGTGGCACCTGGGCTCAGTAGCTGTGGCGCACAGGCTTAGTTGTTCCAAGGCATGTGGGATCTTCCCGGACCAGGGCTCGAACTCGTGTCCCCTGCATTGGCAGGCGGATCCTTAACCCCTGCGCCACCAGGGAAGTCCAAGATTTAGTTTATTTTAAAGTGCAAATCCTAACCCAGACTTACCGCCCCATTTGCCTCCTTGAAGACATATGGGACATTTTCATGTTTTAATGAGGAAACAGGAGGGAGAAGGAAGGAAGAACCCAAGAGCATAGGATGCTGAGGAAAAGGGGGCAGGTCTGCCTCCCCCAGAGGAGAGGCCGAGACCAGGAAGCCAAGGCCCTCACACCCAACTTTACTGATGCCATCTTTGCCACCATTGGCCAATAGTGTATGATGTCTACCATCTTGTTATGAGTGGATTGGGGTGTGTGAGCTTTGGAGCTCAGGCTGGGGCAGGCACAGGAATGGAATGGGGCTCTGGTTGCCTCTTTGATCCTCTTTCTCAAGGTGCTTACAGATAGAAAGAGAGAGACTGATTTAAATAAATTATTATATTAAAAAAAAAACCCAAACCCAAGAGGGAATAATACAAGTATTGCGGGAACAGGGGCAGAAAAGGGAATGACTAAAGCTGCTTGGGGGCAGGGGGAGGGTGGGGCTCGTGGATGATTAGTTGATGGCCTATTAAGGGCCAGGCACCATATAAGACAGTAATTTCATCCTCATAACAACTCTGCAAAAGGAGGTATTCTTTTATGTGGATGATCAGTTGTATCTCAGAAAAATCAGTTGTATATACAACATCGTACAGTAGTGATTTGGACGCAAGTCTGTTTAACTCTGAAACATGACGTGTGATCTTCCCCTAGGATTCATTTGGCTGTGATCTTGGGTGAGTCATTTCCCCTCAGGTTCCTCATCTATGACAAAAGGGTTGGGCTCCCTGTGTGCCATCAATGTCCTCCCAGTTCAGAGCCTTGAGGAGCCTACCAAGACCTCAAGTGGGGAATCACTGGACCTGAAAGGAAA
Source organism: Phocoena sinus (assembly GCF_008692025.1). Lineage (NCBI taxonomy): Eukaryota > Metazoa > Chordata > Mammalia > Artiodactyla > Phocoenidae > Phocoena > Phocoena sinus. The sequence continues at coordinate 65,412,162 of NC_045778.1, read as the reverse complement.
GGAAGATCTTGCTCTCCAAGAGGGATCATTGCCTTCCAAAGAGGAGTCATCATGAGACCGGACACCTGCCCCACCTCCACCCCCGCTGCCAGGCTTTAGAGCAACCACTCTTAGACCTGGGTGAGAGGTGAGCATGGATGGTCCAAAGCCAGGAATATTTCAGCTAGTTGCAGCAAAACCACCAGGGAAACAGGATGAGATTTTGTTTTTTCTTGTTTCACATTTTGATCCTGATCTCCCATCTCTTTTTGAAACTTTACTGATCCTCAGTGCAGTGTGGGATAGAGGAAGTCTTCTTTGTTAGCCCTTAAAAATATATTTTTGGGGGCTTCCCTGGTGGCGCAGTGATTGAGAGTCTGCCTGCCGATGCAGGGGACGCGGGTTCGTGCCCTGGCCCGGGAAGATCCCACATGCCGCGGAGCGGCTGGTCCCGTGAGCCATGGCTGCTGAGCCTGCGTGCCTGGAGCCTATGCTCCGCAATGGGAGAGGCCACAACAGTGAGAGGCCCGCGTACCGCAAAAAGAAAAAAAATATATATATATTTTTGACCACTGGTGGCCTCAGCAACCCACAGTGGCTATACAATAAGTGGGCTGGGAGGAAGGCAGAAAGGCGGAGATCCTCTCTGGGAAGGACCACACATCAGGCTTAACCTCCCATAGCTCAAATGCAAACAGAAGGAAAATCAACCCTGGGTGGTGTCACACCTCTGGCTCAAGGCTGTTAGGAAAAGAAGAGATCCCCACCCTCTATGCCTGCCACCCCCCCAAAAAAAACCTCCTAGGTCACCAGAAAACAACTCTTCTGCTGCAAAGCCACACCCATTCCCGCCCCAGCAAAAGGCCTGCACATGAGCCCGCAAAGTGCCTACCACAAGCTCAGAGAAAAGTACATGGCGACTGATCCTCCCCTTCCTGGGGCAGCAGCCATGGACACAGTCCAGGTCACAGAGGGCTCAAGGGCAGCTCCAGGAACAGCCCCGGGCCTCCTCACTTCAGCTACCTCACACAAGCAGCTGCTCAGGGTTGGTGAAGTTGGTGGCAGAGCCCCTCCCCTTGGCCCAGATTATTCCTCTCTCTCCATGGACAAACAGGCGCTCTAGGGGACCCCGTATGATGCTTTGACACCCAGAACCTTAGACCAAACATTTCCCAGCTGTGGAAACAAGCAGACCGGCTGTGGCTCATCAAACCATGGGGAGCAAAGCAAAAGACACCTCACATTTGGACCATTCTGGCACAGCTGGAGAGCAGCCTTAGCTTCTTCTACTAGTAATAGTAGCAAAGCCTTCCTAGAGACATTCATATGGGTAATCTTATTTATTTCTCAAAGTAGCCAGGTGAGGTGGATAATAGTTACTATCCCTATTTTTTTTTATTTTTGTAGATGAACAAATTGAGGCTACGAGACTTTAAGAGGTAGAAGCAAGACAAGCACGCAGGCAGTCTGGTTCCAGAGCCTAAGCTCTCAACCACTACGCCAAAGGGAACTCTGGGTTCCTCTCAGAGGTGGAAGAAATCCACGATGTCCTCCATTCCATGACGACCAGTTAATGGGAAGCTTATAGAGGCCCCTCTCCCTCCTGAGAAAAGAGGGAGCAGTTATCTCAGAGGTCGGGGGGCACATGTTCCTGTCAGGAGGGGGTGTGGACATGGGTGGGAGGTCGCGTGTTCAGGACCCTTGGGATCGGCGGCCTTGGCTTGCCAGGGGCTACTGGCCCCTGAGCTGCTGATCCGAGGCAGAGCCTAGGCCCTGGGGCCCTTTCCCCTCAGCACCTAGCTCTCTTCCTCCAACACATTCTAAAGCTTAGATGTGTGAATGGGCTATTGGCTGCCAGGGTCACCTGTTCCCTCCTTTGGGTCCCAAGCATTTCTCCAGAGGCCTTCTAGAAGTAAAATGGGAAGTGTTAGGGATCTGTGACACCACAGCAGGTCTGAGGGGGAGATCTCTATCTTTTCCTCAAATGGAACCCGAGAGGTTGCCACCCAGCCTTGAGGTCCTCCCATTCAAGGGCAGAAAAAAATCTTGTCGGGGAGAGGGGAATTCAGTGGGGTGTGGCCAAGATATGGAAGCAATCTAAGTGTTGGCAACAGGTGAACGGATAAAAAAAATGTGGTGGCTTGTGTATATGTGTGTATATATGTATGTATATATACACATACATATACACACAATGGAATATTATTCAGCCTTAAAAAAAAAGGAAATCCTGCCATTTGGGACAACATGCATGAACCTGGAGGGTATTATGCTAAGTGAAATAAGCCAGACATAGAAAGACAAATACTGCACGATCTTGTGTATGGAATCTAAAAAACAGTCAAACTCATAGTAACAGAGAGTAGAATGACAGTTACCAGGAGCTGGGTGGTGGGGGAAGGGGAGAGATTTTGGTCAAAGGGTCCATCTTTCAGTTATAAGATGAATAAGTTCTGGAGACCTAATGTAAAGCTTGGTGCCTATGGTTAATGCTACGGCTGTATACTTGAAATTTGCTAAGAGAGTAGATCTTAAGTGTTCATACACACACACAAGGTAACTGTGTAATTAGCTTGATTGTGGTAATCATTTCACCATGTCCATGTATATCAAAACATCACGTAGTACACTTTATACAATTTATGTTTGTCAATCATACCTCAATAAGGCTGGAAGGAAAAAAAAGGGGGGATTGTGGCATCAGCCACTGCCAGATACCTGAAAGCCTATGACAGAAAAGAGATTAGGAAGTAGGGCTTCAGAAGGCAGAAAGAGTGCGGTGGATGTGCATCCTAGGCAGGCGAGTGTCAGCATAACATAAGAAAGAATGTGAGACTACTTTCCTGTTGCTGTTGTTATTATTACAGCTGCCGTTTATTGAAGACAGTGTTAAGCTTTATGCTAAGCACTTTTATCTACACTGCCTTAAGTAAACCTCCTGACCACCTGGGAGGTAGACGCCTACAATTAATTAGTATCCCTGCATCATGGATGAGGAATTAAGCTCAGTGAAGATCAGTAACTGGTTGAATGTGGCTGAGTTAGCAAGTGGGAAAGCTGAGCTCCCTACCCACACCTGGCTGCAAGTCCACGCTTTTTTTTTTTTTTGTGGTACGCGGGCCTCTCACTGTTGTGGCCTCTCCCGTTGCGGAGCACAGGCTCCAGATGCGCAGGCCCAGCGGCCATGGCTCACGGGCCCAGCTGCTCCGCGGCATGTGGGATCTTCCCGGACCGGGGCACGAACCCGTGTCCCCTGCATCGGCAGGCGGACTCTCAACCACTGCGCCACCAGGGAAGCCCGCAAGTCCACACTCTTAACCTTTAAGTCCATCCTCTTCCCCACCCTCTAGAGGTGATGGTGTGCTCCCGTTCCCAGAGGTATTCCAGAGATGCTGTAACTTGCCTGATCACAGGAATCATCCTAGATGTTCCTCAACATACAGCCGCCCAGGCCTCACCCTGGAACCACAGCTGAACCTCCCGGGAGGGCCCCAGAGTTTGTTTTTAACAGGCACTAAGCCAGCACTGAGGAAGCTGGACCAGATGCCCCTCAGGGCTCCCAACTCCTGTGTGGGCTGAGATTTTGTGATTCTATTTTTAGGCAGGTCTTTCCTGAATCAAAGTGTCAGACTTTCTGGCACCTTGTGATGGCTCTCGGGCACCTGAGCTGTCTTCAGAGCTGCCCTGATGCCCCAGAGATACAAGGAGCCGGGCTGGGAGGGACTCTGGGCGCCAGCAGAAAGCAGAGGGAAGCCACATTTGCCGAGTGGAAGGGGGGTGGGGGAGGTGAGAGGGAGAAGACCTTTCATTTCCAGCTCTGAGGGGGATTCTTGGTTCTTTCCACACTGAGGCCAACAGCTGAGAGCCTGTCCTTGCTGTAACCCTCCCTTGCAGAGAAGTTATCCCTTATCAGAAAGCCTGGATGGAGGGAGGGAGGTTTCCATGGACCGTTTTCCTGACTGCTTTGGTGGGATGGAAGATGGCTTTTGGGAAATGAGTAGAAGGGACATTGTAGAGAAGTCCTGTTTCTAGGAACTTCTGCAGCACCAAAATGATGGGCGGGGATGGTTGCTGAACCTCCCTGAGTCTGTTTTGTGCCAGACACAATGCTGATCCCCCTATAGGGCAGCCTCTCAGTTAACCCTCATGAAAACCTCAGGAAGTGAGTACCACGACTGCTCCCATTTTACAGATGAGTTAATAAGCTTAGAGAAGTAAGATTACTTGTCCCCAGCCCCCAGTACCTGGCAGAGCCTTCAGATTTCACTGGTGGGGATACTGCACTCCTAACCACACCACATGCAGCCTCTCAGGCCCCCAGAGAACCTCAATGTTTCTTAACCTACCTTTGGATCACTGACTTTTGAAGAAGTGCCAAAAGCTATTATTTTGTTATCGCAGCTAGTGATCAGTAATATTTGCCATGGCCCAAGTACTATGCTAGGTGCTTGGCAGAACTGATTCATTTCATCCTGGCAACAACCCTATAGTGTATCACCATTTAACAGATGAGAAAACAGAGCCTCAGAGAGGTTGAGTAGCTTGTGTCAACGGTTGTAAACTGGCATAGCCAGGCTTCAAATTCGGTGAGTTTGACCCCAAAGTCTATACCATTAATCATTATTCTATACTGCTTTACTCCCCCGCCATGCAATACACATACTACTGTGTACTTAATTTCAAGGGATATAAGGCTCTTCTGAAATCCTCTATTGGGGTCCAATTCTAGAGGGTCCAATTAATTGGGGTCCAATTAACAATAACTGTGGATTAATGTTACCTGTCCAGGAAGACCACGTACTGGAGGAGGGGTGCACAGGCCTGGAGTCTTCGGCCCGGCTGCTCTGAAGCTCTCTTTCCCCTTTCACCAATCCTAGATCCTGGAGTCTACCTCCAGCCTGGTGAAAAGGTCAGCTCTAGCCACGCCTTTCTTTCTGAAAGGCCATGCTGTTGGGCAACTCCATCTCACGCCTGTCCCCTTGCCCTGAAACGACTGGGCCTACATTTGCCTTCCTGCAAGGGTATGAGCCAGTGGTCAAGTCCAGAAAGGTGGGGCAGGTGAAGAAAGTTCTACAACTAGATCACAGGTATCTTAAATTTTAGTATATATCAGCATCACCTGCTCAAAAGCAGATTCCTGGGCTCCACCCGCCAAAGATTCTGATTGAGTCCATTTGAGATGATTTTAATAAAGGCCTCAAGTATTTCTGATGAGATGGCCCAGTGACCAAGCCTCTGATCAAGGTCAGAGTCCACATTACCCTCCCTGTAGGCAGTTGCACTTAAGAGGAGGACTCTTGGTTAATTCTACTCATGCTTGGGGCAGGGCGGGGGCTCCTGGGTTTGTACACTGAGCAGGGAGGGAAGGAAGGGGCGGTCCTAGAACTTCTTCCTGGTTCTGCCTCCCAGAGTTTGCCCAACATCAGTCACTCTCCCTTTCTTCCTCTCTCCCCGTCACCAGTCGCTGGCCTTTATCAGGCCTTCACCTGAGTCCCTGCTCTGAGCTGTGAAAGCTGCTGAGGGATACAAGACTGAATCTGATAGGATGAGACATAGTTCCTGGCCTCAAGGGACCAAAGTCTGGTAGAGAAGGTGAATAAGTCAAGCGAGAAATGTCAGTGAACCTGGGGCTTTTGAAATCAGGGGACTGTGAGAGCCAGAGCCCAGCCCAGGGACAGGAAAGCAGAGTGTTAGAGAAGGGAGGTGATTCCCAGTGAGAGGCTGCAGTGAACGCTGTTTGGGGGCATAGAGGCGAACGGTGGGGAACCTGGGAAGTAGGGTAAATAACTGACTCTTTTTTTCTGGGGACGGAGGGGCTTCCCAGGACGCAGAACTTTCGGTGGAAAGTCCTGGGCAGACTCTACAGGGAAGGCAGGTTGAGGTCACCTTCAGAAGGCCCCAAGTGTTCCCCCAAGACACACAGGAGCCCACCTGAACTCTTCATGGCACTCTCCATCCAGGGAGGAGGTGAAAGAAAGCTGGGGTATCTGGAGATTTGGGGACCCACTTCTGAATATGCTAGACTGTTTTACAAACCTTGAAAGGTCCCTTGAAAGACACAGAGGCTGGACCAGTTCACCTCAAGTTTCAAGTAAACAGATGAATTACACTCCAAGAAACAGGAGGAGGAGTGGCAACTAAATTAGTTCTTAATTGAGCTCTTACTATGCGTCAGGACTGTTTTAAGTGTCTAATAGGGGCTGTCCCATCTAATCCCCATAACTTCCTGGTGAGGAAGATTTCATTACCCCCATTGGACAGATGAGAAGAAAGAGGCACAAAGGGAGCAGGTCACCTGCCCAAAGTCACACAGCTGGCCAGTCGCTGAGCTGGGACTCCGACAAACACAACTTAACTGAGGAATAAATTAAGATCCACAGGATATTTGCTCTAATTGGTCAACGTGAAACGCCCCAACGTTCTAAACGATACTCACCTGTCACAGAGGATTAGCACCAGCATGAAGAAATGACTTAGGTCAAGGAACAGCATTTTTTTAAAAAAAGGAAACTCTAACAACTAGAGACATCAAAGTGAGTCTTCAGAGTTTAGGCTGCATTCTGAATGGCTAAGTTGAAGCGAGAAGCGAGAGCTTCAATAAACCTGTTTTTCTAGACAGAAAGGTTGGGGAGGATAAGCAGCGTTTGGAAAAGGAACGATCTTTCGGTTGAATTTCTGGAGCACGGTGCATAACAAAAGGGGCCTCTGTCATTCTCTGGGTCCGGCAAGGTGACACTGCTAATCCTAAAATCTATCCCACAATCGCACAGCCAGGGAGAGGCCCCTGTCCCAGGAGTCCTCACCAGATAGTCGAACAGGTTGAGTCAGGAGAGGAGGCTACTCCTCACACGACAGTTTCCTTCTATCTGGAAGAGGAGGAACTCTATAGCAGTGTTTTTCAAACTTTCTGACCACAGCCCACAGTAAGAAATATATTTTCTGGTATAACCCAGCATGTACATACGTGTACATGTGTTTCAGAAAAACAATACTCACCGTGTTAAATGCAGTGTGCTCTGTTATTTTCCATTGTAACCAGACTCATTTGTTTGAAAGCTGGTTGCAACCCACTAAACTGATTTCACTACCCACAAATTGTTAATGATCCACAGTTAAAAAAAAAACTCCTCGCATTGTGAGCAGGGCCAGGGAAACTGAATAGGGGGTGTTAATGACAGGAATTTATACTGGAGTCATTATCTCTACCATTGTGCCTATGTGTTTTGTGTTTACCCTACTTTTATCTAAACAGCATTTGTCAAACTGTGTTCCATGGATTACCTTTATTCCAGGAGATTTTAATAGGTATTTTCCTCCAAAGTGGTTCTGTGGTCAGAAAAGTTTGGGAAATTATACATACTATAGCCACATGTGAGTGTCACAATGTAGTTAGCATGTTCAAGGCTCTGAGAAGGTCTGCAGTGAAGGACCTGATTAACTCTGTTTACCCAGGCTTTCCTAGACTTTTTTTTTTTTAATCACGCAGAGCCCTTTATTCCTTCAAGAAGCACGGGTGTCCTCAGAAACCAGTCAGGGTCTGGCTGCTTCACACTCTCCTTTGTGATCCTTACCCTGTCCCTGTGAAGCTGGGGAGATAGGTATTATGGGATACTGTTGGAACAGGCAGTTTGCCTACTTATCTGCTCTCCCACATCAAGTTGGGGCCGGAGCTGGGACAGAGCCAGACCTCCTGACTCTCAATCAGATGGGGGAGCCCTGGGGCAGCCCTAGGGCTCCTGAAGGACCACTTTCCCAAAGGGCCACCCTGAGCTGCATCCGGGGCCAGTGGAAGGGTGCCGAGTGTCCCAGGAGTTCAAAGCTCAGCCTGAAGAACCTTGAGCTGCTCCACATCCCTGAACAACAGGAGCTAAAAGTCAGGGGAGTGGGTGGCTAATTTGTCTGCATAATTGCTGTGTGAGCTACTTAACCCCTGTTCAGGGGTGAAGGGGAGGCGATGACAAGGCTCACATCCCCTTCTTGTCTTCAGGGCAAAATGAACATACTCTGCACCCTGTCTGCAACTTACTTTTTAACTTAATGATGGATCTTGGAAATTGTTCCCTATTAGTACACAAAGAGGTTTCTAACTCTTTTTATTGCTGTATATATTGTGGCCCTTTATGGGTGCATCATAATGTATTTAACTAGCCTCCCACTGATGAACATGGATCAACTCCAGTGCTTTCTATCAGAAGCGATGCTGCAGTGGATACTGGTGTACATAAGTTGTGCACACCTGTGTGAGCGTGTGTAGGATAAAGTCCTAGAAGTGGAACTGCTGGCTCAAGATACAGAGGCTTCTTTAGGTGATGTTGGAGGCTGCCTTGCGACGTTGCTCTGGCAGGGGGATCCCAGGAGGAGACTTGGGGTTTCCTTTTCTCATGTTTAATGTTTAATCCTGGCCAACTTCACACATTGACACTGGGCTTAGGAAACATGCGGTGTAGTTCTGTCCTGTCTCAGACCAGCTGTGTGATCTTAGGTCAGTCACATGCCTAACCCAAGTCTTTTCCCCTCCTTTGTAAAATCAAGGTGTTGGAGCGCATGATACGAGGGCCTACCAGCTCCTTATTCTTTGTGATTCTGGTAGGTGTTCTTGCTGAGTTTTCCAGGAATGGGTAAGGGCAGCACGAACTGTTCTTACCTTCTTATCTTATCTCTGTTCTGAAGACATTTCTCATTTATAAAATAGCTGGTTGGAACCAGGTTTTTGGCCTTATTCTTTGGAAGAAGCCAACTAGGCTGTCCTTCAGTAGGTAAATGGATATAAACAGTGGTACATTCAGACAATGGAATATTATTCAACACTAAAAAGAAATGACCTATCAAGCCACGAAAAGACATGGGGGAGCCTTAAATGCACATTACCAAGCGGAATAAGACAATTTGAAAAGGCTACATACTGTATTATTTCAACTATATGACATACTGGAAAAGGCAAAACCATGGAGGTAGTGAAAAGATCAGCGGTTGCCAGGGGTGAGGGGGATGGGAAGGATGAGTAGGTGTAGCACGGAGGATTTTTAGCTCAGTGAAACTACTCTGTGTAACACCATAATGGTGGATACATGTCCTTATGCGTTTGTCAAAGCTGATAGAATGTACCACATCAAGAATGAACGAAATCTAATGTAAACGATGAATTTGGGGTGATAATGATTTGTCAGTGTGGGTTCATCAGTTTTAACAAATGCACCATTCTGCTGTGGGATATTTGTAGCGGGGGAGGCTGTGGGGGGCACAGAGTATATGGGAATCCTCTGCACCTTCCATTCAATTTTACTCTGAACCTAAAACACTCTAAAAAGTAAAGTCCATTAAAAAATGTGAGGCATGTATGTATTTTTTCCATCAAAAAGTTAAGATATGAGTCACATAACAGAAAATTACTTGCTTTAGTGGGTACAGTTCAGTGGTTTTTAGTATATTCAAATGGTTGTGTAGCCATCACCACTATCTAATTCTAGAACATTCTCATTATCCCCCAAAAGTTTGAAACCCTATATCTGTGAGCAGTTGCTCTCCTTTCCTCCCTCTCCCCAGTGCCCTTACAACCTCTAACCTACTTTCTTTCTTTTTTTAAAAAAAATTATTTATTTATTTTTGGCTGCGTTGGGTTTTCATTGCTGCGTGCAGGCTTTCTCTAGCTGCGGTGAGCGGGGGCTACTCTTTGTTGTGGTGAGCGGGCTTCTCATTGCAGTGGCTTCTCTTGTTGTGGAGCACGGGCTCTAGGCTCGTGGGCTTCAGTGGTTGTAGCACGTGGGCTCAGTAGTGGCTCACGGGCTTAGTTGCTCCGCGGCATGTGGGATCTTCCTGGACCAGGGCTCGAACCCGTGTCCCCTGCATTGGCAGGCGGATTCTTAACCACTGCGCCACCAGAGAAGCCCCTAAACTACTTTCTGTCTCCATAGATTTTATATGCTTTCATTTGTCTTGGGTGTATACCTAGAACTGACATCATTGGATCAGATGGTAACTATATATAACTTTTTGAGGAACTGCCATACCGTTTTCCAAAGTGGCTGCACCATGTTATTATTTCTACCAGCAGTGTATGAACTTCTCCATATCCTTGCCAACACTCACCTGCTTTTAGTTTTAGTTTTTGTTTTGTTTTGTTTTTAGCAGTCATCCTACCAGTGTGAAGTGGCATCTCATTGTGGTTTTGCTGTGTATTTCCCTGATGATTAATGATGTTGAACAACTTTTCATGTGCATTGGCCATTTGTATATCTTCTTTGGATAACTTCTGTTCAGATCCTTTGCTCATTTAAAAAAATGGGTTACTTATCTTTTTATTATTGAGTTGTGATGGTTCTTTATATGTATTTAGAGACAAGTCCTTGATTGATAAGATACATAATTTGAAAAACCTTTCTCCCATTTGTGGGTTGTCTTTTCACTGTCTTGATGATGTCCTCTGCAGCACAACAGTTTTTCATTTTGATGATGTCCCGTTTATCTATTTTTGTTTTGTTGCTTGCTCTTTTGGTGCCATATCTAAGAAACCCCTACCAAATTCAAGGTCACAAAGATTTATCCATATGTTTTCTTTTGAGGGTTTTTAGAGTTTTAGCTCTTACATTTAGATCTTTTGTCCATATTTGAGTCAAATTTTGTAGATGGTGCAAGGTTAGAGGACAATTTCATTCTTTTGCATGTGAGTCTCTATTTGCATCAGCACCATTTAAAAAAAATTTATTTTATATTGGAGTATAACCAATTAACAATGTTGTGATAGTTTCAGGATCAGTACTACTTGTTTAAAAGACTTCATTTCCCCACTGAATGGTCTTGACACCCTTGTTGAATCAATTGATCATACGTGTGAGGGTTTCTTTCTGGACTTTCAGTTCTATTCCATTGATTTATATGCTTATCTTTAGGCCAGTACTACACTGTCCTCATTTCTGTAGCTTTGTAACAAGTTTTGAAACTGGGAGTGTGAGTCCTCCAACTTTGTTTTTCTTTTTAAAATTGTTTTGGCAATTCTGAATCACTTGCATTTCCATATGAATTTTAGGATCAGCTTACCAACTCCTGCAAAGAACCCATATGGAATTCTGATAGAGAATGCACTGAATCTGCAGATCAATTTAGGAAATATTGCTGTCTTCACAACATTAAGTCTTCCAATTCACAAATATAAGCTGTCTTTCCATTTATTTAGGTGTTCTTTAATTTCTTTCAACAATATATTGCAGGGACTTCCCTGGTGGTGCAGTGGTTAGGAATCTACCTGCCAATGCAGGGGACACAGGTTCAAGCCCTTGTCCGCGAAGATCCCACATGCCGCGGAGGAATTAAGCCCGCGTGCCACAACTACTGAAGCCCACACGCCTAGAGCCCGTGCTCCACGACAAGAGAAGCCACTACAATTAGAAGCCCGCACACCACAACAAAGACCCAATGCAGCCAGAAATAAATAAATAAACAATTTTTTAAAAAAGTTTAAAAAAATGTATTGCAGTTTCAAATCTTGCACTCCTTCTGTTAAACTTATTCCTGGGTGTTTTATTTTTGACACTATTGTAAATGCAACTGCTTCTAAATTTCATTTTCAGACTGTTCATTGCTAGTGTATAGAAATACAACTGATTTTTGTATATAGATATTTTAAATTTTTAATTAATTAATTAATATTTTATCTGTGTTGGGTCTTTGCTGCTGCACGTGGGCTTTCTCCAGCAGTGGTGAGCAGGGGCCACTCCTTGCTGTGGTGCGCAGGCCTCTCGTTGCAGTGGCCTCTCTTGTTGCGGAACACGGGCTCCAGGCGTGTGGGTTTCAGTAGCTGCGGCACGCGGGCTCAGAAGCCGTGGCTCACGAGCTCTAGAGCACAGGCTCAGCAGATGTGGCGCACAGGCCCAGTTTCTCTGCGGCATGTGGGATCTTCCTGGACCAGGGCTCGAACCCGCGTCCCCTGCACGGGCAGGCAGATTCCCAACCACTGCGCCACCAGGGAAGTCCCTGTATACAGATCTTATATTCTGAAAACTTGATTTGTTTATTAGCTCTAAAAGTAATTTTTTGTAGCTTCCATAGAGCTTTCTGTGTAAAAGATCATCTGCCAATAGAGATAGTTTTACCTCTTCCTTTCCAGTTTGGATGTCTTTTATTTCTTGTTCCTCCTAATTTCTCTGGCTAGAACCTCCAACACAATGTTGAACAATGGTAAGAATGGACATCCTCGTCTCACTCTTGATCTTAGGGGAAGCATTCAGTCTTTTATCACCGATTATGATGTGAGTTGTGCACTAATTTAAAATTGGTGGTCTAGTAGCCACATTAAAAAAAGAAAAGGGTAAAATTAATTTTACTAATCTATTTCATTCAACCCAATATATAAAAAATACTATTTCAGGAGTTCCCTGGTGGCCTAGTGTTTGGGATTCCGGGCTTCCACTGCCATGGCCTGGGTTCAGTCCCTGGTCAGGGAACAGATCCTGCAAGCTGTGTGACATGGACAAAAAACAACAACATGTTATTTCAACATGGAATCAATATCAAAATTATTAATGAGATATTTTATTTTGTTTGCATACTAAGCCTTTGAAATTTGGTATGTATTTTGTACGTTCAGCGCCTCTCAATTCAGAGTGGCTAAATTTTAAGTGCTAGTAGCTACCATAGTGAGCAGCACAGGTCTGGAATATGCCTGGCTCAAAGCAATAATAGCTAATAGTTACTGACTACTCACCACAGGCCAGATACTCTTCTGAGATATTTCATGTATTAACTCAATTTATCTTTACAGTAACCACGTGAGTTAATGAAGGCATAGAGAGTTTATGTTACTTGTCCCAAATTGCCTAGCTGGAGAATGACAGAGATGGGATTCCGGCCTGGGGAGCTAGATTTTTTATTTTTTATATCAGATTTACCATGGTCTGATTCACATACTATATAATTCACTCACTTCAAAGTGTAAAACTGGATGGTTTTTAGTACATTCACAGAGTTCTGCAATCATCACAATCAATTTTAGAGCATTTCGTCACCCCAGAAGGAAAGCCCATACCCATTAGCAGTCATTCCCTAGGTAACCACCAATTTACATTCTATCTCTATAGATTTGCCTATGGACATTTCATATAACTGGAATCATACAATATGTGGTCCTCTGTGACTAGTTTCTTTTATTTAGCATAATGTTTTCAAGGTTCATCGGTGTTGTAATATGTATCAGTACTTCATTTCCTTTTATTGCCAAATAATATTCCATTGCATATGTATACCACATTTTATTTACTCTTTCATCTGCTGATGGACATTTGAGTTGTTTTCACTTTTTGGGTATTACGGATAATGCTGCTCTGACCATTCATGAGCAAGTGTTTGTGTGGACATATGTTTTCATTTCTCTTGGGCATATATCTAGGAGTGGAATTAATGGACCATATGGTAACTCTGTTTTTTTTTTTTTTTTTTTTTTTTTTTTTTGCAGTACGCGGGCCTCTCACTGCTGTGGCCTCTCCCGTTGCGGAGCACAGGCTCCAAACGCGCAGGCTCAGCGGCCATGGCTCACGGGCCCAGCCGCTACGCGGCATGTGGGATCTTCCCAGACCGGGGCACGAACCCGCGTCCCCTGCATCGGCAGGCGGACTTTCAACCACTGTGCCACCAGGGAAACCCGGTAACTCTGTATTTAAGTTTTTGAGGAACTGCCAAAGTGACTGCACCATGTTACATTCCCACCAGCAGTGTATGAGGGGTCCAGTTTCTCTATATCCTCACCGATATTTGTTATTATCTTTTTGTTTCTAATCATACTAATGGGTGTGAAGTGGCCCAATGCCTAAACTCTTAATAATTATTCTACACAGGAGAAAGTCAATGAATATTTTTTAAATTAATGAAGAAATAAACACATCTTGTCATTGTCAGTTATGTGTTCTGAATCATAGAACAAATGGCTCAAAGCTCACTAAAAAAGAGCTTTAACAGAAGAGAAGAGTGTTTTCCTCTAAAATAGTGATCTCCTGGTTATATCTGAGTCACCCGAGGAGAGTTTTAAATGTGCCGATTCCCAGGCCCCATTCCCACAGATTGATTTGGTAGGTAAGAGGAGGGCCCTGGGAACCTGTATTTTTAAAAAGCTTCTGCAGGTGATTCTGAATGCAGCCAGGTTTGGGTGGGACCCAGTAAGCTAAGAGGCCATTTAGAGGATAGGGTTTACATTTGCAATAAGCCAGTCTCTGGAGTGCCTTTCAGAAAGGCAAGGTTGTGGGAAGGGCAGGAATTGACCTGGCTGAGGTTTGGGAGCTGAGGCCCTGCTCAGGGCTGTATCGCACATGCCAGAGGAAGAAAGAAAAACAATAACGAAGGCTCATTGAAAGCTTACTTCGTTCTGCCTAAGTCTTGACGTGGAACACCTCATTTAATCTTCCAACCAAGATCTTAGGAGGAAGGTGCTCTTAATTATTCCTCCGTTATAGATGAACAAACTGAGGCTCAGAGAGATTGAGTTGCCTGAGGTCTCACAGCGCGGTAGAGCCAGGCCGCCAGCAAGGTCTGTTTGACTCCACTCTGCTTCCCTCCCAGGCCGTTTCTCTACCCTGGATGCACTCCAGCATTCTGGCGGAGTCAGGACACAAATTCAAACATGTGGTAGCTAGACGGGCCAACAAAGAAAGGAGCGAGATGCTTGGGGGGAGTGCACGGAGTGGTTCTGGGTGACATGTCGGTGTGAGGAAGGGCAGGGTGGTAACAAACAGGAAAAAGCAGTGGTTCTTGGTGGCACTGCCTCTGTACAGTTTATGAGCCCTACAACTGACCCCATTCCTTCCTACAGCATTGCATCCTTGCCCCAGAATGCCCTCCCACCTCTCCAGAGAGACTCGGATACAGCACATATTCCTTAGCATCTAAGAATCAGTAGCAGATGCTTTCAAATGCTATAGCTCACTTAGACATCATTTCTAGATGAGGAAACCAAGCCTCAGAAACATTAAATCATTTGCCTAAACTTACACAGCAAGCAAGTTTGCAAAGCAGAGGTTCAGGCTTTGTTTTCCACTCCCAGTTCATGCTCTCTTCCTTTTAGTAGTGATCATTTTTTTTTAATTGAGTTATAGTTGATGTATTACATTATGTTAGTTTCAGGTGTACAGGATAATGATTCTATATTTGTACACACTGCAAAATGATCACCACAATAAGTCTAGTTAACATCTGTCACCGTATATAGTTACAATTGTTTTTTCTTGTGAT
This sequence comes from Phocoena sinus, assembly GCF_008692025.1. Lineage (NCBI taxonomy): Eukaryota > Metazoa > Chordata > Mammalia > Artiodactyla > Phocoenidae > Phocoena > Phocoena sinus. The sequence goes on along the minus strand of NC_045778.1, from coordinate 65,396,973 downwards.
GAGAACTTTTAAGATCTACTCTCTTAGCAACTTTCAAATATGCAGTACAGTATCATTAACTATAGTCACTATGCAGTGGTTCTTAATTTGGGGCAGATTGTGGGTCCCTTGGAGAGTCTGAAGAAAGCTTATCTTCCCAAAGTTGTGAGTGATTGTCCTGCACGCGTGTGTGTACTGGGGGCTCATTCACAATGCTTCAGTTCTAGGACAATACCCAGACCCTGGTTAACATGCTCTGCTTTGCTCATGCTTTGAGGGACCCCCTCCCAGGAGCAGCAGTTTCACAAGAACATATTAACACCTCTCAAAGACAAAGGCAACTTAAAAGAGCTGGTTCATCACAGAGCTGAGTCCCTTCTTCACAGACCCAAGGAGACCCGGAAACCATCAAAAGCTGAGGCTGGGAAACCCGGCTTCCTGCTTCTGGCCTCAATTTCTCACCACAATTACCACCACGACCACTAAAAATAAGACTGAACCCTACACACGCCCTCCCCAAGTCATTCTCCTTGTGATTTATCTCCTTGCTTCCTGTTGATTTTGAAGGTTGTTTTATTTCACAGCCTCTGACTTCTGTTCACAGCCCACTGGGCACTCCCCCAGCTTGAGAAGAAACAACATTAAAAAAAAAAAAAAGACCGAGAGAAGGTGAAAGGTGGGAAACAGCAGGGTAATGAGTGTCGATGTCCTGCCTCTGTTCATCCACTTTGCTGGGAAAGTGGGAATCCCCCTCCGACCTGCCAGTGTGGCTGCTCCCAGGAACCCTGGTCCAGACCCAACTCAAAGGCTGCCAGGGCCAACCTGGACGAATCTTGGTTACTGGTTTCACAAATGTCCCCACTGTCCCACCGGTTGTTGTGGAGATATGGAAGGCATGAACTCTAGATGAAATTATTCCACAAGCTTCGGGGAAGACTCGGTTACAAGACATAGGATTTGGGGGACAGTTGATGAAAAATGCCCTTTGCCCCTCTCCATTTGTCCCCTAGAAAACCACAGACCATTGGCCGAGTTTTCTGATTTGCCCCCCCAAATGCTTCTTCCAGCCATGATTTCAAAGTTCGTCCCTTCCAGGAGATCTCCCTGAGGCCCCTCAGTAAGACTAACTCCGCCCTCTCCCAATCTCTCAGCCTCCCCTTCGCAACGTTCATATCTGTGAGCACTTGCAAGGGCATGTGTGACCTCTTAAACACTGTTTTTAGAAATTACACAACTAGTAAATGTTTATTGTGTGGAAATATCAGAAAATCCAGAGAGACTTCATCTCCAAAAAAAAAACAAAATTTATCCACAAAGGCTTGTAACCTTTTGGTGAT